>NC_134453.1:21496234-21816921 GCF_030867145.1 Opisthocomus hoazin | reverse complement strand
TCCTGTTGACAGTTTCCACAATACATTGAATTTTATGAACACTGTCCATGTAATCACAAGGACTTCCTAACCTGTAAGCACTTGAAATATCTGGGCCAGACTTGTTAAATCAGATTATGCCTGGTGATAAAATATCAGTGAAAATGTTGTTCTGTGGGTGGAGTGTGTCATGCCTGCAGGGCAGTAGAGGAAAATTGCATTACCAGGAACACAATTAGTCCAAGAGCCTTGTGACTTCATGAAAAAAATGCCCTTTTTGTGGCTGTGCCACAGGAGTGTCCAGCGGTGAAGCAGTTAAAGCTGGTACCCTCACTCTGCTCCCATCCTCTTCCCCAGCATAACCACCAGACACTCTTCTTCTGGGTTTAACTAAAGCAGCCATTTTATTATGACCCCAGATTCCACCACATGTTTAAATGCATATGCCAATAAGTACTGCACACATCAAAACCAGTTTTTATTAGCATTACTTGCCAGAATAAGCTTACTAACAAGCTAGTAAATATTTTAACTCTCACCACATGTTTCGGTTTGGCCTGGATAAATGCCAGGTGCCCACCAAAACCACTCTACCACTCCCCCTCCTCAGCTGCACAGGGGAGAGGAAAGATGATGAAAGGCTCAAGGGTCAAGACAAGGACAGGGAGAGATCACTCACCAATTACTGTCACAGACAAAACAGACTGAACTTGGGAAGAAAAGGGAGTTCAATTCATCACTAACCAAATCAGAGCAGAATAGTGAGAAATAAATCCAGATCTTAAAACACCTTCCACCCACCCCTCCTTTCTTCCCAGGCTCAGCTTCACTCCCGTTTCTCTACCTCCTCCCCCCACCCCCCACCCCGCCCCGAGCAGTGCGGGGGGACGGGGAATGGGGGTTATGGTCAGTTCATCATCTGTTGTCTCTGCTGCTCCTTCCTCCTCAGGGGGAAGACTCCTCACACTCTTCCCCTGCTCCAGCGTGAGGTTCCTCTCAAGGGAGACAGTTCTCCACAAACTTCTCCAATGTGTGTCCTTCCCACGGGCTGCAGCTCTTCATGAACTGTCAGGCCTGTCAGCATGACCTCAGTGCTGGGGAAGATTTTGGAGCAATTCGTCCTGAATGTGCTCACTGGGTGTTCTGGTTTGGCTGCGGCCGGCAACAAAAGCGCCACATGGCCGCCCCTCCCCCCGCCAGGATGCGGAGGAGAATGGAAAGAAACAGGCAGAAACTGGTGGGTCGGGATAAGGGCAGTTTAACAGAACAGCAAACAAAGGGAACAGTAACAACAATGATACAGATAAGGGGAATACACAAAACAAACCAGCAAAACAGACCGCACAACAGAGCTGCTCTCCACAACCGCAGCGCGCTCCGAGCCGTGAGTGAGTTCCCACCACCCAGCCCCCCCCACCAGAACCCAGTAGACGGCACATGGTATGGAATACCCTGCTCTGTTTGGTCAGGTTGGGTCAGCCCGCCTGGCTATGCTCCTACCTGGATCCCGGTGAAAATTAACCCTGTCCTAGCCGAACCCAGGACACTGGGCATGTGAAGGACAACCACGGAATTAGGCCCAGCCAGCATGGGTTCATGAAAGGCAGGTCCTGCTTGACCAACCTGATCTCCTTCTATGACCAGGTGACCCGCCTAGTGGATGAGGGAAAGGCTGGGGATGTTATCTACCTGGATTTTAGTAAGGCCTTTGACACTGTTCCCCGCAGTATCCTCCTGGAGAAACTAGCTGCCCATGGTTTGTGTTATGGTTTGGCTGCGGCCGGCAACAAAAGCACCATGCGGCCGCTCCTCCCCCCACCGGGGTGCGGAGGAGAATGGAAAGAAACAGGCAGAAAACTGGTGGGTCGGGATAAGGGCAGTTTGACAGAACAGCAAACAAAGGGAACAGGAACAACAACGATACAGATAAGGAGAAAACACAACACAAACCGTACAACCCAGAGAGTCGTTCTCCTGCACCGCCGCCGCGCGCTTCCAAGCCGCGAGTGAGTTCCTACCGCTCAGCTCCCCCCCACCCGGAACCCAGCATGACGGCACATGGTATGGAATACCCTGCTCTGTTTGGCCAGGTGGGGTCAGCCCGCCCGGCTGTCCCCCTTCCTGGATTCCGGTGTAAATTAACCCTGTCCTGGCCGAATCCAGGACAGTTTGGATGGGTGTACTCTTCACTGGATAAAGAACTGGCTGAATGGCTGAGCACAGAGAGTGGTGATGAATGGAGTTAAATCCAGCTGGTGGCCGGTCACAAGTGGTATTCCCCAGGGCTCAGTTTTGGGTCCGGTCTTGTTTAACATCTTTATCAATGATCTGGATGAAGGCAGTGAGTGCTCCCTCAGTAAATTTGTAGATGACACCAAGCTGGGCTGGAGTGTTGATCTGCTTGAAGGTAGGAAGGTTCTGCAGAGGGATCTGGAAAGGCTGGATCAATGGGCTGAGGTCAATCATACGAGGTTCAACAAGGCCAAATGCTGGGTCCTGCACTTGGGTCACAACAACCCCATGCAACGCTACAGGCTTAGGGAAGAGTGGCTGGAAAGCTGCCCGGTGGAAAAGGATCTTGGGGTGCTGGTGGACAGCTGGCTGAACACGAGCCAGCAGTGTGCCCAGGTGGCCAAGAAGGCCAACGGCATCCTGGCTTGTATCAGGAACAGTGTGGCCAGCAGGAGTAGGGAGGGGATCGTGCCCCTGTACTCGGCACTGGTGAGACCTCACCTAGAGTCCTGTGTTCCCTTTTGGGCCCCTCACTACAAGAAGGACATTGAGTTGCTGGAACATGTCCAGGGAAGGGCAACGAGGCTGGTGAGGGGTCTAGAGAACAAGTCTTATGAGGAGCGACTGAGGGAGCTGGGGCTGTTTAGTCTGGAGAAGAGGAGGCTGAGGGGAGACCTTATTGCTCTCTACAACTACCTGAAAGGAGGTTGTAGTAAGGCAGGTGTTGGTCTCTTCTCCCAAGTAACTAGCGACAGGACGAGTGGCAATGGCCTCAAGTTGCACCAGGGGAGGTTTAGATTAGATATTAGGAAATATTTCTTTACTGAAAGAGTGGTCAGGCATTGAAATAGGCTTCCCAGGGAGGTGGTGGAGTCACCATCCCTGGAGGTGTTTAAAAAACGTGTAGCTGTGGCACTTCAGGACATGGTTTAGCAGGCATGGTGGTGTTGGGTTGACAGTTGGACTTGATGGTCTTAAAGGTCTTTTCCAACCTATGATTCTATGACTCTGTGATTCTATGATCTGCTCCACTGTGAACCTCCATGGACTGCAGGGGGACAACCTGCCTCACCATAGTCTTCATCATGAGCTGCAAGGGAAGACTCTCTGCTCCGGCATCTCGAGCACCTCCTCCCCCTCCTTCTTGACTGACCTTGGTGTCTTCAGAGTTGTTTCTCTCACACAGTCTCACTCCTCTCTCCCAACTGCCGTTTCCCACAGTTTTTCTTCCCTTTCTTAAATATGTTATCACAGAGGCGCTACCACCATCGCTGATTGGCTTGGCCTTGGCCAGCGGCGGGTCCATCTTAGAGCCAGCTGGCATTGGCTCTGTCAGACATGGGGGAAGCTTCTTGCAGATTCTCACAGAAGCCACCCCTATAGCCCCCCCACTACCAAAACCTTTCCACGCAAACCCGCAACACCACACTATGCTTGAGCCTTACTTTTGTGTTTACCGCTTTAGGTGTGTGGTCTCTCCTTACTTACTCAGGGGGAGAAAGGGGAATGCCCCCTGAACAGCAAAGGCATCGTTGCAGCCAGAAATGTCGTACGGCTTCATGGCCAGGTCAGCTTTGCTCTCTTTTTGCTCACATTCATGCACAACAGCACCTTGAGCACAAAAAGCACCAATAGAGCAAGTCTCCAGTGTCTGTTCATGGGAGCCTTGGGGACACAACCTGCCCTTTACGCTGGCGGGTAGCAGAGCCAGACAGGTACGTGCACAATCTCCATGGCCAGGGGGTCTGAACATGCCACAGCTTCTGCTGCCTAGCTTCACATCCCTCCTCTGCGACCAGATGCTGCTGTTGACTCCGTTTTACAGATAAGGAAATGAAGAGCACGGTGCTTAAAGCTACATTTAGCTTCCTGCTATAGGTACCTTGCTTAAGCATCCAGACTTGTATGGCTTCCCAGTCCAAGACAATAATGGGCAAATGAGAGCGGCCGCTCTTCCCATCTGCCTGATTCCTGATCCATATGCCCTCAGCAGAGCAAGGCCATCACAACGCTCCATGTGAGACATGCACACGTGGCGATTTGCCTAATCCAGGCATTGTGGCTGCTATTTTCCCCGGTCTGTTTGACAGCGGCAGATGGTGCATCATCTGAATTGCTCTTTGCTTTCTGTGAGTTAGGGATGGGGACTGCTGTGCCACCTGAGGCAGACCCTGCACACAGCCCTGAGCAACCTTGCAAGGCCACGTAGGTCTGTGGTGGCACGGGACCTGCCGTCAGTCGGTAGTGCCTGGCTTGCTGCAGTATTTCTTCTCCCTCTCTGCAATTGCCATCACAGAAGAGATTGTGACTTGGTTCTGCAGCTCATTTCTGTTATCTTTCACATGCTGATAAGTTGAATAAATTATTATTTCCTCAACCAGTTGGCATGTCTTTGTCACTCTGATTTCTGAGAGGAAGTGCAAGGCTTCCCATCAACCTAGACCAATCCTTGCCGAGGAGTTTGACTCCTGCGACTGATTGTATATAAGGTCATTTCAATCACAGCCTCTGCCCAGGTACCCAGACTCGGGGAGCAGCAAGTGGTCAACTTCATTTCTGCTTTGAATGTAAGGTCTGACCTGATTCTCAATGGTGCTTAATTAGGGTGTATCGTTACAGCCAGAGCATGTGGTTTTGTGTCGAAATACTCTAAGCATCAAGAAAGACCTGTACAAACATTTTCCCGCCCTGACCTTTAGGATGCTTTCCTGCAGTCCTCATAAAAAAGTGCTATGTCTAGCCCCCAGTCACCATTTGATTTTACATCCCTCCATGTGCAAAAGCTTTTCCTGAGGCCTCAGTACCAGGAATTGGGTTACCTGAGATTCCCAGACATAATTTAAAAAAACTTGTAGTGAGGGGAAGTTTGAGACTCCTGCAGATGCAACCAGCAAAAGATAAACAGGAACAAGATAAATCGCAAGTTTTCCAAGTCAGACTCCTGACGTGTTCTCCTTGGAGAGGGAGGATTTGAGCCACAACCCCTAGAAATGGGAACTCAGCACTGGCATTTTGACTATCCAAGATGATGAGAAATGTGCAGCTGAGCACAGGCAGATTTTTCAGTGCTATTTCCCTTTCTAGATGCTACCTGAAGAACTGAAAGACCCTGGTAGTTAAAGCCAGTGGGCACTGCATAATTGCCTTGGTGTCCCTAGAGCAGCCAGAAAGACACCAAAGCTGAAACACAATCCAAGACCAACCCCAGGAGCTGCTCAGCATCCCCCTGCCTTTCCCAGCAATGCCGACTGAACATTTCAGGAACTAACACCTCATAAGAGCGTGCACATATTATTCGCCAGGTCATTTGTAAAATATAAAGGCTCATTTCACCACTTTGCTCTATGCTTCCTGGGTGACCTTGCTGAGTCTCAAAGAGCGGTATTCCTCTCAGCTGATTGCAGCCATGCAGGATTATGGATGTAATCCTATAAGTCATCAATGAGCTACCTTTATAAGTAGTCGGGAGGAACAGGTATATTCAAAAGGTAACTAACTCACCTGGCCTGTCTTAAATATGTTCTGTGCCTCAGTCCCCCACCTGTAAAATGGGGATGGCAGCACCATCCCACTTTCCTGGAGGTGCTATGAGAGAGGGCTGAAATACTTGGATAATACAGTTCTGATGTTACAGAAACGTCTTCAATAGCCTGAAGTCACTGGGGAAAGAGGACATTCAGCTGTTTAGCACACCCAGAGAGAGAAATTTTTGTCCTAGTTAATTATGGTGTTACTGAATTTCTGAGTACAGCATCTGGAATTTTTAAATATTTCTCCCTGAAAACCAGTGACTGGGGTTTTTGGGGTGGTCATTTTGGTTTTCCCCAGTGTAGCTAGAGCAATGAATGCTTTGGATAAATTAGACATTTGGAAAGATTTGAGGCAAGTTGGGACTGATAAAGTAAATCAAGTCACCGGTATCATCTGCTCTGTGGGAGAGGAGGCTGGGGACGTCTTCAGCTCTTTTCAGTTAACAGATGTAAGAGATGGTGAAAAGGTCAGAGATAAATGTAGTGCTCACTTCGTACCATGTATTCACGGGGGCTGGACTAAAGAGAGGCCAGAAATACATGTGTGTACTTTCAACCTTTCACTGCAGTCAGTAAAGAGCATTGCAGAGATGGAAACAACAGACTATTTTTGTGCAAAGCCTGGAGACAGTCACTGTAGCAGAGTGGGACCAAAAAAATAAAACCCCAACCAAAAAAAATTTCCCTATCTGCTTTCATCCTCCCTGCCTCTCCCATACCCCTTCCCCTCTCACGCCTTGCAGGAGCTATAAATCTAGGCCATCAGAGAGAAGCTGGAGCAGAAGCGTATTATCTTGAGAAATCACTCCCAGAAGGGAGCAGAAAGTTCACGAGTGCCGAAAAAGGAGAAATCACAGCACTGTCATTGGATCTGGCTGTGGCTGGAAGGCGTCCAAGCTCCTCGCACTGCTGACATCCCTGTGCATAATCAGAAATTCCTTTCAATTATGTGGTAAAAGGAGCTTCGCATTGTCAGCCCAAATGCCCTCGTGAAGAAATAGGCTGCCACAGCACCAACGTAGAAGGTCATGGTGGAGCAGCATCCATGCATGGCAGCTTGCCGGGGAGAGGGAGGGGAAGTGCGTGGCGGTGGTTGCACCGCGTGCTTTTATAACACTTTGCTCTTCTATTAGCACATTTAATGTGAGGGCCTCTGAGTGCTTTGCAAGCATCAGTTGACTATGGCTGATAGGAAATAAGTAGATACTGTTAGACCAATGGCGTAGAAGAAAACTCTGTTATGCTGCGCAAGTTGCCCTTTAGTGTTGAGAGGTGGTTCCTGCAGCCCCAATCCCAGTGGCTTCTTCTAACCACTGTAGGCAAGAAGTACTGCCTCCCTCGAAGCTGTGTGTCCTGGGAGGGCAGGGACTCGGCACACAGCTTGAGAAGTCCTCTGCATGGGCATCTGCGCGACCGCCAGACCGAAGGCACAGACCAGCTTCATGCTTAACCAGCCCAGCACTGTGGTGGCTGGGGCTTCACAGTGTCCTGCTTTAAATGCGAATCACAGAGGTGTCTGAGAGGAGATGTCAAATTTTTTGAAAATCTGCATGTTTTTCATTATTGTTCTTGAGTGTGTTTGTCTGAGATGTGGAAAGATGTTCATTTTCCTGTAAATGGATTCTCCCCTTTCACCTAATTCTTTGGCCAATTTATATCCATTAATAAATTTAGTGGGCAACCTGACAAAGTTAGGCAGCTGCATGCTGCTTTCCCTGCTAGCTACAAGGGTCTTACGAGAGGTTATTTTGGCCTAATGAACTTACTATCCCCAGACTCCCCCCTCTGTTGTCAGTAAAAAGAAATGGCTTCCATCAGGAGGAGGGAGAGCTCGATTTGGACACTCTAAATCACCTCGAGAAGTCTTTCTCCTCCTGTTGGCAGTGGAGAGAGCTTAGGGAGAGTGGTCCATTAGGTGAAAGGTGGTTATTCTCCCTCACTCTGCTCCACGTACTGACCAGGGATATTAATACCATATGACTTTTTGCCATCTAACTTAGGTGCTCTGAGTCACTCCCTGGAAGCATCTATTTCTTGGCCTATATGGAAAACTTAGGCTATGACTCACACCTAAAATGGATACACCAAATAATCTATAATAGGTGCTATTGTCTGCAGCTTCTCAGTGGTGAGATCCCCACACAAGGGACCATTGTTTCAGTGTTTGCACAGCGCTTAGCACAATGGAACATTTTAATTGCCTCCCTGCTACACCCACTTGTCTCCGAGAGCGCATTTTTCATAACGTTAATGATCTATCATGATGCTTCCTTCTTACAAAAGAATGGGAGGGAAAGGACTGAAAGAAGAGTGAGCAGTGTGCTCTGGGCGCTGGGCCAGATGGTTGCACTGTTTAGAGACCTCAGATCTACCCTAATGGTAATCTGGAGCTGTGAATTACATGGCCAGGTCACTCTTGAAAACTAGTCCTAGTGAAGGAAGGGGTTAAAAGGGATTTTAATAGAAGTGGCATTACCTAATAGTTGCTGTGCATTTAAAAAACTGATAGTGCTTATCTATTGTCTAAATTAACTGAAGCAGAGAGTCTTGCACCTCCATACAAAGGGGTTAGTTCCTGATAGGGGCTGGGAGTCGCCTAGAACCGGTCAAGACCGACCCTGCTGTATGGATGGGAGCCAGAAGAGAACTGAGTCTGCGCAGAAACAAAGGTCAATCAGCGGACACCGTGATGAAGAGGATGGACCTTCATCTTGGGACCCTCGACGACCACCACTAGAAGGCACTGCGCAAGCGCAGCTGGGAGGAGACTGTCGCGGAGGATGAACCGGACTCGACACGACGATCAATGTGATCAGGTACAAGCCGTTTATTAGCCCCAGATAGCTCACATTTATATTCCCCATTACATACGCGGCGATGTCCCATTGGCAATAATCAAATTAAATCACATAGCAACCCGATTATGATTGGTGTGCATTACTTGTTCACGCGCTGTGCTCGTGGCCTTCTTGCAGGTGGCAAGTTCCGCTTCAGTAGGAGACTATGGAAATTACTTCTTGGAACTAATTGTAATATGGAAATTATTTCTCGGAACTGATTTTGATATGCAATGAGGATAGATGCATATGTATAGGTGTATTGGGAAATCTAATGTATATGTAATATTTGATTGTATAAATTGAAGAGACACATTGCTGCTCGGCGCGCACGACTTTGGTGGGACTACCCCCCGTGCTGCCCGGTGCCGAATAAGCATACCTACTTTACAATCTTACAGATTGTGGAGTCTGCTTTCCGCACGTCACTAGGGTCCGAAATTGTTTGGAGGTTGGAGTTTTTTGTGTGTTTTCCCTACTGTTTCAAGAAATAGGGCTATCTAATGAGTGCAGTTGTGCTGGGGAACTCTTTAGACTAAGAATGATGAAAGACCACCAACAGCGAGAGCAGAAATTGCACCATTGTTGCACATCTCATCAAAACCTAACTAGTCCTTGCGAATGCTCTGCCTTGTACTTTAACTCTGCAAGGTGCAGACAGCCTTCAGATTAGGACCGGGGGGAGGGGGGGGGGTATGGGGAGGGGGTGGCACGCATTGGCTCTACTGTTCCTATTCCACGGCTTAGTGAAGGATCTCTTCACTCCACGGGGCTGTCACTCTGGCATTTTTTGCCAGCCCTGTCATTATTTTGAATGAATAAATACACAGGAGACTAGCCGCGCGCTGGAATGCCTGGAATGCCAATGCAGAACTCAGCTAATAATGGTTCTATAGTGTAAATCAGCAGCATAGCAGGTCCTGGTTTCACTTGGCTGTGCTCCATGAATAGCAGAAGAGACATTGAGTAACAGCGAATTGAAAATCAGTTTAAAAAGAGGAAGAGGATAAACCCTGAAAATACTCTCTGTTACGGTGTGAACTATTTTCATAAGCTGAGAATTAAATCTTTAAATGATTAAGACAGGGAAAGTATCTTGTTCTGTGAAGCAGTCACATAATTCTGGCAAGGAATATCTCTGGAGAGAGTTAGTCCCAAGAAAAGAAGCTAGTGAAAGCACTTTCTCTTCTCTCTTATGTGACCTAGGATTGACCCAAAAGAATCATATTCATCAGGGAGAACACTGGGTGCTGCTAAAATTGATTTACATCATGACCTCTGATTGGAGTTCCTACCAGCACAAAGAGACAGCTGTTGACTCGCAATAAGTGGCTGGCCGATTGGTTCATTTATTTATTTTCAACTTTGCTGCATATCTGTGGCCAGCAAGAACTTAGCAGAGAACCGGGGAACATCTTTTTTAATGACCATTCTGTGTGTCTTTGTGAGTGCATTTATGATGGGCTACTTGCCTTGAAGTCTGTGCTATGAGATGTTGTTGGCATAGCTTCTTTGGCAAAGAGCACAAAACAAATCAGATGTACCCAGCCAATGTATCTTTGCCAACAAAATCCTGCTGTAGACACAGCTATGCTGTTTGATGAGGTTTTCACAGCTACATTGGCAGGATACTGGCTTCTGAGGGCTTTTGCGTTGTCTCTGCTGGGAGAGGGCCCTTGTAGTATAGCAGCAATGGAGCAAAGCCACCCTAGTAGGATCCTTCCCAAGGCTGACATCATTTCACCCAACTTCAGCTACTAAGCATAGGCCTCTGTGTCAGGAGCATATTAGTCTTTGTTTCCTTACTGTATAATGAGGGTGGAGGAATATGGCTCCTCTGGAGTGTGCATGAGATCTAAGGTGGACTGAGTCACCGTTGAGAAGTCTCCTTTTCTTTTCTGTGACTGCAGAGCGTACATCAGCGACTAGAAGCAATAAACGTGGGTCCTAGTGTACCCAGGTCATTGGATCGAATTTGAGATGAAAGAAGACAAACGCGGTAACATAATTTGAGAGCAACCCAAAAATCATATGAACGTGTCAGGGCTATCTCCATAACTAGAAGTTTTAAGAGACTTTTTAGCTATGATTTAAAGAGGAGGGAAATACACTGAGAGAAAATGGAGGGGTGCCGCAGGAAGGTTGTAACACAGTCCTGAGGAAAATTAGGTTCCAAATCTAATATGTGTCTACCTATAGGCATGAAGGTTTGTAAAATCTTATGTGCATGCTATTGTAAATATACTGTCTTAATGGGCTGTGTACCTGCTGGCAAGTAAGTGCTGTTCTGCGTGGAAGGTGTTCCTCCTGTGCCACTGGCAATTAAGTGGCTAGTGCTAAAGCTGAGAGGCTACCAGGTTTGCTGGCAGGTTCTTGGGGTGGAGAGCATGAAGCAGAGACCCAGGCACTGCACACAAGCAGAAGAGCTTACTACCTACCAAAAAAAATCAAGTATGAGCTGGATCAGTCATTTCCATCTCAAAGAGGATGGGAGGGAGGAGTCTATCTCTTGAAGTAGCTGCAAGCAAGAAGTCGGAAAAAGAGTCTCAGAAGAGGGAATCTTCTGCAGAGATCACAGCAAACCCTACGGCTCTTGCACTGCTCTGTCCCTTGGAAATTCAGTCAACCAGGAAAAATATCCCAAATGAGGAGTGACTGAAGAGCATCAGGTAATCCTAGAAAGCACCCTGGCAGGTCTTGTCTGCCCAGCAGGGATCCCTGTTAGGAGGTCTTCCTGGGACACCAGGGAACAGGGCTGTCTTGAATTCTGGGCTAGCGCTCTGCGGTAGGCAAAGCAAGTAGGATGCTGCTTATATGGATGACCAATATATTCATAAGTAGGAAATCTGGTCAAATTTAGCAGCCTGAAGAAGAGGAAGATTTTACTACAGCTTATAAAACTGCATGGGAGGCACATCTCAGACTACTAAAAATGGATCACTACCTGGATATTTAACGTGGGCAGGCCACAGACTCCCAGGCAGCTTTCACCAGCTCTTAGCAGAGACATTAGTCTGCCAAGGAAAAACTACAGGGAGGGAAGTTGTGTATGTCTCTGGCAATGAAAACTCCTTATTTACAGACTTCCCCCCTATTTCCTTTCATTTATTAGTCAACACTGCATGTGAACTTTGAGATGCTGTAATAGCCAATTCAACATGCAGGACCAGAGAGCTCCCACACTGGAGTGAAAAGACACACTATAATTTGATTCAAAATTTAAACATTCCTAAGATTTTTGGGTCAAAAACCTTTTTTAATTTTAGTGCTAAATGACTTACTAGTGCTCATTTGCTCAGAAGTTTGACAAAGCTCTCATGTGACCTGAATTCTGAGTGTTTAATACAAGTCAATGACCTGCAACCACAGGAGACATCACATTTCTTTCAGTGTGGTCTTTCCCACATCAGGACTTCTCTAAAATTATTGTGCTGGCTCTATCCACAACAGCGGCAGATGCAACACAAGGATGCTCAGCTGCCAAGTAACTGTTTGCATCGTAACTTCTCTGTTCCCCAGGCTTTCTCTGACAAGGCGTTTTCAAGATGAGGTGGTTAAAACGTCACTTTCCACAAGAAAGCGCGAAGCAGGACAGCCCAGTAGCTAATGCGCTGGCCCGAGCCCCTCCAAACTGGGTCCTGTTCCTGGCTCCCTCCGAGAGCAGCTGTCCCAGCAGCTGCGCAAGTCACTCTACATTTATTTTCTCTCCCACCCTTTATCTGTCTCTTCTATTTAGACTATAAACCCTTTAGGGCAGGGACTGTCTGTAAGTACTTGTTTATGCCATCCAGCCTTCATCATTCTATGATTCTATGCCATTGCGAGCACAATGGAGCCTTGATCTCAGCTGGGGACCCTAGACATTATTTGGACTTCAGTAATAACTGAAGTTTCCTCCATCTGGGACTGAATCAGTGTGATGGGAAACTCTGGCGGGGGGATAGGATCGTGTGGACAAAGCCAAAGAGCTCCCTGACTCTAGAGGTCAGGGAGTAAATGTATTCAACAATTTTGTAAGCTTCCGCAGCTCCTAGTCCTCTGGAAGGTGCCAGACCATCTTCAGGGCATACAAATTGCCGTTACATCCCAGAGCTCACTGCTCCTTTGTTGGTGAATTTGGGAACAAATGCTGGACTTATGTTTTCTGTGTTATAAATGTTTAATTAGCTGACAATTGTACTGTCAGTAGAAATAGACATACATACACGTTACAAGTGGCCATGTTTTAAATTAGCACCATATAATTTTCAGTGCTTTAGAGGCATGATGGACTTTCCATATGAGAAGCTGCAAAGACTTGGATTATTTAACTTGGAAAGAAGGGTAATTAAAAGGGCTTAATTGGCCTACTTAAGATGATGAATGGTATAAGAAAAGCTGATCATTCCTTCTCCTTATACTCTGCAGTAATATGAGATCCTGCGTGGAGAAAGCAGGGCGATAAGCAGGATCAAAACCTTGGACCTCAGGAGAGCTAACTTTGGCCTCTTCAAGGAGCTACTGGGAGGAATCCTGTGGGCCAGGGCACTCGAAGGCAGGGGGGTCCAAGAGTGCTGGTCGCTCTTTAAACATCACTTCCTCCATGCTCAGGAGCGGTGCATCTCCCTAAGAAAGACATCTAGAAAAGGAGGCAGGAGACCTGCATGGTTGAACAAGGAGCTTCTAGCGGAGACCAGGTGGAAGAGAAAGGTCCATGGAATGTGGAAAGAGGGGCAGGCCACTTGGGAAGAGTACAAGAATGTGGTCAGAGCATGCAGGGATGCGACGAGGAAGGCCAAAGCCCACCTGGAATTGAAGCTGGCAAGGGATGTCAAAAACAACAAGAAGGGCTTCTTCAACTACATCAGCAGCAAAAGGAAGGCTAGGGACAATGTGGGGCCGCTGCTGAATGAGGAGGGTGTCCTGGTGACGGAGGATGCAGAGAAGGCAAAGCTAATGAATGCCTTCTTTGCTTCAGTCTTCAGTGCCAAGGCAGGCCCTCAGGAATCCCAGGCCCCGGAGGTAAGAGAAGAAGCCCACAGAGAGGACGACTTTCCCTTGGTTGAGGCGGACTGTGTGAGGGATCGCTTAAGTGATCTGGATGTCCACAAATCCATGGGCCCCAACGGAATGCACCCACGAGTGCTGAGGGAGCTGGCGGATGTCATTGCTGAGCCACTCTCCATCATCTTTGAGAGGTCCTGGAGGACAGGAGAGGTGCCCGAGGACTGGAGAAAGGCCAATGTCACTCCAATGTTCAAAAAGGGCAAGAAGGAGGACCCAGGGAACTACAGGCCGGTCAGCCTCACCTCCATCCCGGGAAAGGTGATGGAGCAGCTTATCCTGGAGGTCATCATCAAGCAAGTGGAGGAAAAGAAGGTTATCAGGAGTAGTCAGCATGGATTCACCAAGGGGAAATCATGCCTGACCAATCTGATAGCTTTCTACGATGGCATAACTGGCTGGGTGGATGAAGGGAGAGCCGTGGATGTTGTCTACCTCGACTTCAGCAAGGCTTTCGACACAGTCTCCCATAATATCCACATAACCAAGCTCAGGAAGTGTGGGCTGGATGAGTGGTCGGTGAGATGGATTGAGAACTGCCTGAATGGCAGAACTCAGAGGGTTGTCATCAGCGGTGCTGAGTCTAGTTGGAGGCTGGTAACAAGTGGTGTCCCCCAGGGGTCAGTACTGGGCCCAGTCTTGTTCAACTCCTTCATCAATTACCTGGATGAAGAGTTAGAATGTACCCTCAGCACGTTTGCTGATGACACCAAACTGGGAGGAGTGGCTGATACACCAGAAGGCTGTGCTGCCATTCAGCGTGACCTGGATAGGCTGGAGAGTTGGGCAGAGAGGAACCTGATGAGGTTCAACAAGGGCAAGTGCAGGGTCCTGCACCTGGGGAGGAACAACCCCATGCATCAGTACAGGCTTGGGGCGGACCTGCTGGAGAGCAGCTCTGTGCAGAGGGACCTGGGTGTCCTAGTGGACGACAGGTTAACCATGAGCCAGCAGTGTGCCCTGGTGTCCAAGAAGGCCAATGGGATCCTGGGGTGCATTAGGAGGAGTGTGGCCAGCAGGTCGAGGGACGTTCTCCTTCCCCTCTACACTGCCCTGGTGAGGCCTCATCTGGAGTACTGCGTCCAGTTCTGGGCTCCCCAGTTCAAGAAAGATGAGGAGCTACTGGAGAGAGTCCAGCGGAGGGCTACAAAGATGAGGAGGGGACTGGATCACCTCTTCTACGAGGAGAGGCTGAGGGAGCTGGGCTTGTTCAGCCTGAAGAAGAGAAGGCTGCGAGGGGACCTAATATATGCTTATAAATATCTTAAGGGTGGGCGTCAGGAGGATGGGGCCAGACTCTTTTCAGTAGTGCCCAGCGACAGGACAAGGGGCAACGGGCACAAACTGAAGCACAGGAAGTTCCGTCTGAACATGAGGAAGAACTTCTTCCCTCTGAGGGTGACGGAGCAATGGAACAGGCTGCCCAGGGAGGTTGTGGAGTCTCCTTCTCTGGAGATATTCAAGACCCGCCTGGACAAGGTCCTGTGCAGCCTGCTCTGGGTGACCCTGCTTCGGCAAGGGGGTTGGACTAGATGACCCACAGAGGTCCCTTCCAACCCCTACCATTCTGTGATTCTGTGATTCTGTGAACTGGGGCTCATATGTTGGAATAAATGGTAGGTAAATTTAAAACAAATAAAGGAAATATCCTACAGTGCAGTCTGCCTGTGGAATTCATTGCTGTGGAGCATTAGACTTGAGGATGGATCTGAAACCAGGTGAGAAAATTTAACTTTTTCAGGACAAGATCAAAATCTTGCACTTACAGTTGCACACATGCTGGCATTAGTAGTCCTGTCAGAGCCAGGGTTGATCGTGCTGCATCAGATACTTTCAGACAGCTATGCAACACCGCCTGAAGATGCGTGGCTCAGGTTCAGTCCAGCTCACCCAGTACATAGGTAGTACAAATAGCCAGGGAGCAATGGCTTGTGTATTCGGTCTCCCCAGCCTAATGGGGCAGGTGGTCGCGCAGTGGCTGATCTATGTGGAGCCTAGTGTCACCGAAAATCCGGGAATAAAACCTCGTAACACCAATGTAGTGTTAAAAGGCAGGCATTCTTTATTACAGCGCAGGATGCACGGGGGATAATTCCACCGAACGTGCGTATCATGCTTTTCTTATGCAGTTTATATAGATCAAAAATATACATATTCATTAGGTTTCCCAATCCACCTATACATATGCATAACCTATCCATTTCATATTAAAATCAATTCCAAGAAGTCATTTCCATAGACTCCTCCCAGCTGCGCTTGCACAGTGCCTCCTGGTGGTGGTCATCGAGGGTCCCAAGATGAAGGCTTATCCTCTTCATCACAGTGTTCATTGATTGACCTTTGTTTCTGCGCAAACTCAGTTCTCTTCTGGCTCCCATCCACACAGTAGGGTCATCTTGACTGATTCTAGGCGACTTCTAGCCGCTATCAAAAACTAACCCCTTTATATGGAGATGCAAGACTCTCTGCTTCAGTTAATTTACACAATAGATAGGTACTATAAATGTACCTGCAACTATTAGGTAATGCTATTTCTATTAAAAATCCCCTTCACTACTATTGTTTAACATTAATGGTTACCTAGAGACTAGACCATCTGTTCCCAGACCTAATGTCCAGATGGGTAGGGTTGTACTAGGGACATAGCAGCATTTTTCATGTTTATGGTCAACTGATTCTATCACCCTGGTTACACTAGGATCTCCCTTTCCCGAGTTAAGAAGGGCGATGTTTAAATTAATCTTGCTCCATAGTGCTCTTCCATGACTCTGGCTGGATTTCCAAAAGATGCACGTGCTCATCAGTGTGGCTGTGGCTGAAATGTGCCTTGTTGCTGTGAGAGGACATGACTATGTGAGAGAAAAGAACCCTATAAGGTCCGTTCTTGTCTCACTACTGCACTTCTCTGGTAGAGTGATATCTACCAAAACCAATGAAACACCTCCCAAATACTGAGGAGTGAAAAGGGTGGTCTAATTCCTTGTCCTCTAACAGGGGTAGCCTCCACCATTGGCTGCGAGTCTTAACGAATCACTGATTTCATCAGCTGTTTCACATTCTGCTTTCTTGTCCCCAGTGAGCCTTACACTTAGGTTTTGGTTAGCTCTGTGTTAGTTCAGGAAAACTCTGGTCATTGTCACCAAAATCTTAAATGCTTGGTGAAAAATCAGCTCCCCATATTTCACCTTGTCGCATTAAAAGGAGTAAAGAAGTCTGATAAGCGGCAAAAGGAAAGCCCTCCCATTGAGTCGCGAGATTCAGAGAAGACCCCCTTGTGTTCTAAACTCTCTCTCAGAGGAGAGTCTAGGTGCGGCTGGATCCACTCCTAGTCCCAGACTTGGTCAACGTTTTATGTCTAAGGGGTTAAGTGTGCAGCCACTTAGCAGATTCAACTTGCCTGTCAGAGCCCCTCTGAGGATTTTCACTGAAACAGTTTCGCAAAGTTGAAACAACAGGTAATTTATTCAAGCGACAGGTATCACAGATTCAGGATTGCCGTTGATAAATGCACTGTCTACAAAAGTTGAGCTCAAGGTAATAGTTTAGTGCTTTAGTTAACAATGTGTTCCCGGGGATACGTCTGACAAAGAGATGCGACTCTTACCAAAAAGGCGTCCCTTCTTGACGGGGAAAGAGAGGTTCAGGCCCATCGACCTGTCTGTCAGGTGAAGTTCTCACTTGGCTCCTCCTCCCAAAGAGAGTTTTCAAGGGTCAAATTTTATATGTTCGAAAATCTTTTTGCGAGGTGGGACTAAGTCAATTATTATGTGTCGATTGCCTCTTGGTGTGGCATGTCCTGTTGTCAGAAGCGGGCAGTTTGACACACCTCTGGAGCGGGCATCTTGATATGTGCTCAAGGGGGCCAAATGTTTAAGCAACCTCTGGCTGAGCAGCCTCCGTCAGGTCTGGGAGATTACTTGATTTACAACGATGGGCTATCCCCCTTCTGTCTGATAAGATAAGCACAAGTCAATTTCTCCCTTTGTTAACTCTTTGGCTCTTGGTGCTTGAGTCTGAGCATGTCATTGACAAGTCCAGCAAGGCCATTGACTACACACTTAACTGATGAAGTGCAAAAGATGTCTTTTGCCTGTGCTGAATTATGCCTGCAGCCATGGTAATGGCAAGAGGGTGCAGTGAGATCCTCTTCCTGAGTATGAAATGATGTGGATTAAAAGGCCAGAAGTTTGCAGTGAGTTCAGACCATACTGCCTCTGCTCGGTCTCAGGGGGTGAAATGGCCCCTTGCCTTGTGCCCGAGCACTGAAAGTACTGTTGGCAATATAGATGTTCCCAGCTAGCTCTTCCTAGCCAGAGAGCCCCAAACATATCCTGCTGCTTACTTTTCATCCACTCTCCATATTCTTTCATTTCTCCTGTGAGATATCCGAAAACTTGGTGAATCTGATTTCTGCTTCTCCCCAGAAGGTCCTGAGCTCTTGGCTTCTGCTCTGTGTACAGCTGCCTCTCACCAGGATGTTCAGCCACAACGATCTCTCCAAGCTTCATTTTTTTTGAGTGGTTAGAAGAGGTAATTGTAAATCACAAAGCCCATGTGTTAGAAAACCTTTTGGGTTGTGCCCTGGCAACTTTCTGCTGTATTTTAGAGCCCCATGGTGACATCCTTTTTCAAAGATGGGATGTTTAATGGAGAAGGGACGTGCCTGAACCACCGCTGGGAGTTGTGCGTGCTGCTGCCCAGGGCAGCGTTGTCTCCTTTTGGGGATGAGGACCAGGAATTGACCCACTGCTGTCACTGAGCTGTGGCACAGAGCTGCAGGGGGAAAGAGGGCTCTAGCATAGGTGCCCTGCAGCATCCCACCGTCACTCCTGCTCTTGATGCAGCATGTGACAAGCTGCTGGTTGGACAGGGGACATAACCTTTGCCAAGTAACTGAGCAGTACCTGTATGCTGTTGCAGCTACCAAGGAGGGTGCCTGCTGATGTATGGCTAGCAGCAAGCTGATGGGAAGCAATGCAAATTGTCAGTACGGGAGCAGACAGCAGGGGGCAAAAAAATACTAGAGGAGAGGCTGAAGCCTGTATCCCTTTTGATGTTTTGAGCTGATGCCTTCATATATCACAGCAAATCTATGGCCTTTCCATGCTCCTCATTCCACATCTGCCTTTGATAGACCATCAAGAGCAAACTGAGGTAACATCAAAGTATTGCACAGAAATCAGCATTCATGTGTGGCTTTAGACAAAGATAAGCACCTTGGTTCAGGGCTGTGTGCTCATTAGTTAACAGGTGAATATCCAGGCAGGATTATGAATTTAATAAATTCCTTATTTCAGTTGCAGGGCTCTATTCATTTAAAAAGTCCATTAAGATGTAAACCCTTAAGAGAAAATACACCACAACGCACCCTAGTGAGCTACACTGCAGGTTACATCTGCAAAAATGCCACTCTGCTTTCAGAGGGAGTCTGGCACCAGCCAGTCTGTGGTTTTGCCCTAATAATTTTGCAGAAGTGTGGCTGGGTTTCTAGGCGTTGCCCAACAGTGGACTGGGTTGTGAAGTGCTTGTCCCGTGTTCTGGGGGATATGGGCACCACCTTCTAGTGGGAGCCTGGTTTCTGGCAGCTCAAACAGGCTGGCTGTCGGTGTTAAAGCCTGTAGCAGAAGCAGGACAGGCTGAGAAGGAATGCCTGGCTGGAGGGAAGGCTGTTTTGCAGAGAGGAACACTGACAGGCAGATGATAAAAGTATCTGTGGCTCTGAATGCCCTAATAAGGTCCTTGAGCATCAGAAGATGTTTTCCCTTCACGCCTGGCAGCACAATGCTAAGTGCAGCCCTACAAATGCACTGTGCAGCGCTCGTTGCCTGATGCTTTGGCTCTCTCTGCTGGCAGCTCGTCCCCACCGCAGCGAGAGTCTTTGGGGTGACCTTCACGCACTGGCATCAGGGGCTGGATGGACGGGCAAGCGATGCTGTGATGTGTAACTGTAAAATCTAAACCTAAGCAGCACTCAGTTTGCTTGACCTTAAGGGGGAGGAGGATTATAGAAGGTATCAAGTGGTCTAAAGCAACAAATGTTGTTGTGCAAGGAGTAGACACCCTGAAAACCTTGCTCATGGGTGTCTCATGGGATCATGAGCAAGGAGGTTCACAGGTTCTGCCCAGCTGCACTCGATGCAGGAACAAGCAAGGAGAAAAAGAAGAGGGAGGGGGTGGGTTTATTGTCCCTCTTCTTTTTTTTTTCTCTCTGTAATCTGATTCCAGCCAGAAGCTGAGTCCAGTCCCTGGTTTCAGTTTAAGGCAGCTTTGTTGACTGTCATTTTTGGCTAGTTCTTTGTGACTAGCCAGGAGCACATTGGTGTAGGGAACACTGAGCGAGAGTCTCCTTTCTCCTCCTACGTGTCCTCTAGACTGACAGAATGGTCAGATAGTGTGAATTTGCATCACTGAGGTAGGAAGAGGCCAAGTCCTACAGGAAAACCAGGTATTTGTGCCTGGATACATCCCGTAAATGCTTGGCTGTGTAAGATGTGTCATTGCCATGGGCTTCCTGATAGTCAGCATAGGTCTGGGCACCTTCAGATGAAAGTCAGCCCATCTCAGCTCAGAACTACCCTCCAAAAGTTCCTGTTCTTCCCATTGACAGTTCAACCTGTGTGCTCCAGTCAAACAGACAATGTTTTTTGGGAGGGACACAGGGTCTGAGGTCAACAGCACAAGCAGAGAAGAGACTCAAGAGCAATGTCAGGCTTGCACCTAGGTGTCATAGAGGTTGCTTTCTCTCCAGAGTTTAATATTCTTATTTAGCAGGCGTGGCTGGTATTGGAGGTAGCTATTCAAATGTTGCCTGTTTTGTTTGTTTGCTCATGTTCCTTCCAGAAGACTTCTCCAAAGAGTTTCAAGAGTTAAAGTGGGCTCAGACAGCTGCAGTGGATCCACATGAAGGAGACTGGGGCATCTCTTAGGATCCTGAAGTCTTGGGGACGCATCAGTAAATAAAGGTGAGTGGCCCCTTTGCTGTGAACAATATACCCCACCAGCAACAGAGTGCAGCTGTTACTAGCAGGGAGAATAAATATTGAGTGGTTGTGTCTATGTCTTCGTAGCACCTGAAAATCTCATGCTCATTTTAAACCTCACCAGGAAAAATTACTGCTGGGTTTTACAAAGCAGAAACATCACTGCAGAGCTTCTAAAGTCGGTATTTACTAGACCACACTGATCAATTCCCTCTGAAATTGAGACGTGGGACCTGTATATTTTTAAAATTCTTGTCCTTGCTCACATAATTTAACTGTTAGGGCTTAAGTGCAAAGCAGTCATGTGAGAGACCTTTGCAGTCAATACAGAGAGAGGCTAGTATCTCCAGAGAGTGATTCATGTCCCTTTTCTTACCTGAGATGTGTAAAAAAGGGTCTGTCCCTCTCTTTCCACTGGCTGCAGAAAGAGCCTGGTTGCTGAGCTCTTAGAGGGCTATTTTCAGGCAAGAAAAATTCCAGCCCAAGAGATTTTGCCAAGGTTAACCTCGAAGTTTATGGAAGTGGCATCTGGAGTCCCAGTGTCACCGAAAATCCAGGAATAAAACCTCGTAACACCAATGTAGTGTTAAAAGGCAGGCATTCTTTATTGCAGCGCTGGATGCACGGGGGATAATTCCACCAAGCGTGCATACCCCATACCCTTTTTGTGCAGTTTATATAGATCAAAATATACATATTCATCTGATTACATAAGCCCTTTCTTTCATAGTCAAATCAGTCCATTTTCATACACTCCTCCCACCCGCGCTTGCGCAGTGCCTCCTAGTGGTGGTCGTCGGGGGTCCCAAGATGAAGGCTTATCCTCTTCATCACAGTTTCTGCGCAAACTCAGTCCTCTTCTGGCTCTTGTCCCTGCGGCACGGGTCGTCTTGACCAGTTCTAGGCACCTGCTGGTTTTAATTGAAACTACCTTCTTTGGGGGGGATGTATGACTTTTTGCTTCAGTTAATTCACACAATAGATAGGTACCACAAATACACCTGCAATCATTTAATAACACTATTTCTATTAAAAATCCCCTTCACCATTATTGTTTAACATTAATGATTACCTAGGGACTAAACCCTCTGTTCCCAGACCTAATGTCCAGATGGGCAGGGCTGTACAAGGGACATAGCAGCATTGTTCGTGTTTTATGATTAACTAATTCCATCACCTTGGTTACACCAGGCTAGTGCTTTAAATCACTGAGCCATCTGTAACAGGCCTGTAATCTGCATCAAGAAGGGCATCAAAGCTCTGGGGCTAAGAAAAAAATTACAGTCTCTTCCTATGATTCCTGTTTGCTGTCTCCCTGTGGATCACATGGGAACTAAAGCTCTGCTTAAGAAGGGAGCATACCCACCCACCTCAGATGGGAAGGCAACCTGGCACATGACTAGAGGAGATGACTGAAGAATTACCAAATTTGGAGGGAAAGGAGTAGTGCAAAAAAGAGATATGGGGATGTTGAAATTCTCTATACTGCCACAGTGGTCAATGGTGGGGCTTTATAGCAGAGGAGCCCAAGGGGCTGCAACAGCTAGAGAAGGTCCTGGAGGGCTGTGGTGGGCATAGTGATACCTGTAGGAGCGACACCCTGGAAAAAACACAATTTCTTTGCAGCGAGCACTTGTCAGTTGATAGGCTTGTGCTCAGTGGTACAGGCTCCATGAATAATA
The DNA here is from genome assembly GCF_030867145.1 of Opisthocomus hoazin. Taxonomy (NCBI): domain Eukaryota; kingdom Metazoa; phylum Chordata; class Aves; order Opisthocomiformes; family Opisthocomidae; genus Opisthocomus; species Opisthocomus hoazin. The sequence continues at coordinate 21,794,638 of NC_134453.1, read as the reverse complement.
GAGAAATTATTGGAACAATTAGCTAATTAGGGCTAATGAGAGCCTGAATCACTTATGGCACACCTAGGGCTGATAGGGAATTCCTTGAGAAAAGGGCCTTTTTTCAGCAAACACTGATTCATCACAGAATCACAGAATGTTAGGGGTTGGAAGGGACCTCTGTGGGTCATCTAGTACAACCCTCCTACTGAAGCAGGGTCACCTACAGCAGGCTGCACAGGACTGCGTCAAGGCGGGTCTTGAATATCTCCAGAGAAGGAGACTCCACAACCTCCCTGGGCAACCTGTTCCAGTGCTCTGTCACCCTTAGAGTGAAGAAGTTCTTCCTCATGTTCACCTGGAACTTCCTATGCTTCAATTTGTGCCCATTGCCCCTTGTCCTGTCGCTGGGCACCACTGAAAAGAGTTTGGCCCCACAGTGTGGTAATGAGCTGTCCTGCTTCTTACGAACATTTGTCAGACTGTGGGGTAATGCTTGGTGGTTAGGGCTCATCTCTAGACCTACCTGTGCCGGCTCATTCCCAAACAGACAACTGTTGTAGCATGCTTTTGAGGTGCAGGATGCTGATAACACAGAGCCTTGTATTTTTAAGCCTCCCAGAGTAAGCACTGGGTTTCTTTTTGGCTTGTGCTGCTAGAGAAAATGTTCACAGCGTAGCACCCTCACGCAGCCTGCAGTGATCTGGTGGCTCCATGAAAAAGTGAGCTGAGGACAGTGGGATGGTGCATGACCAGGGTGATGTATGATGCATAACACTTGAGCCAACTTTTCTACAGGGCTGCTGTTTGTGTAGGGAGCTTAGCCTTATGCTAAGATACCTGAAGCCAAGCCTGGGCAGTTGCTCTTTCCTCCTCTGTGCTGAAAGCATAGAGGTGATCAGAAAAGCGTTGACTTCAGGGGACAGGGCCTTGAAAAGAAACAGTTTGTAAAAGCACATTTCTCTCAGAAGAAACCATAAAGAAATAGAAAAGAAATACAGTGTACCGCTAGAGGGCAAAACTTTGGGATGGGGACAGAATGCTTGGCTGAGTCGTAATGACTTCACCAAGCAAAGCTCTACCAGGGATCAACCCACGACACTGAAAACAAATGAACAAAGCAGGGCATTTCGGAACAGTCACTGAGGTTGAATGCAACACAATTGCAGAGAGCAGATATGACACACTTAGCCACAGACTTTTAAAGTAATAAAAAAAAAAAAAAATCCACCCAAAAGGAAAAAAGTGCTCAAGTAAACTTCTTTCCTATCACAGGCATTAAATGAAGCCACTTTCCAGAGGAGCTCTGTCGTATCTATACAAGCACAGCTACCACACAATAGTTAGTAATCAGGATAGTTTAACTTATGGGGCTAAATATGACTCTTGCATCCTTATTTAGATACTTGGCTTTTGCAATGTGATCTTGGAGTCTTTCTGTGTCTTCCTTTTTTGGTGTGTGCAGTATGTAATGCAATACTTTGCTTTGCTCCAAGGTGATACTTTTCTTTACTGCTTCTTTTCCCTCTGTTGCAGCAGTATCTCCCAATCTGCAAAATGGAGGCACGTAGTTTATTTAAGGGATTTCCCTAGTGTCTTGGGTAGAAGCTGTGCTGATTCCATTTGCATATGGATTGTACGTATATACATACGTGTGTGTGTATGTATCTGTGGAGAAGGAGGGTTTGACTTCCTTACCACAGGTCTCCTGAATGACGTTTGTAGAGAGGGATTCCTCTTGACTCCCTGTAGCCATTTAAAGGCTGATAGTTTTGGCACTCTCTGTGGTCAACATAGGCTGATTGGTATCATCTCTGGGCAGTTCACCTAAGTGTGTCAGACATCATCCTTGGGATAGGATGGATTTCCTTCCAGAAGGGTCTGTCTCATGCCTTTAGTGGCACAGAGAGGCTAAGATGGGGCTTATGTGCCTAACTGTGGGTGTCTCAGTTTAAGTGTCTGTATCTGAGCAGCTTGCCTTGACTTCCAGTGAAGAGCTGGTCAATATATGGATCTAGAGCATGACTCATCCCCTCCCATCCTACACAGATGAATCATGTCCTAAGCTCTGCTTCATTTGCTGTCTGTAATGGGAAAGACAGACAGCTTAGATGCACAAAGCTGCACCACATATATGTAGAGAGAGGGGTGATGCATTTCATCTAAGTGACTATCCCAGGGTCATTCAGGAAATCTGTAGGGTGATGCATTTCATCTAAGTGACTATCCCAAGGTCATTCAGGAAATCTGTAGCTGACTGGGGTATCAAACAAGGACACGTTAATGTTTGAACCAAGTGCCTAATACATGAAGAATTTTCAAAATGCTAACTGTTTTTTTAATAATAAAAGTAGTCAGACCAGGTAGATATTTTAAGACACAAAAATCCTTTTTTCCTGCATATGGTTTCAGTTATAAAACCAGAGGGGAAAACAAACAGAGAAAATATGAAATATAAAAAACATCACTTCTAAACAGAATGTTTGCCAAAGGTTTCCATGAGGTGCTGGCTGCTTGGCAAAGCAGACTGTAAAACAACCTTACAAGCCACATTTATTCTGAGCTCCACTTACTGAAGTACAGTTCAAACTCTTTTTCTGCTGGCCAAGTTCCATAAATTAAACACTTGTCCAATAACACATACCTCTCCACTTGGATTCTCTGTTTCTTTTTGTCTTTGTGTGTCTGTCTCGCTCTTTCACTCTCACTTTTTTTTTTTAATGTTTTACAAATAGAAACAAAAAAGGTTTGCTTGTTTTAGGAATAGATTTAAGAAATAGACCAGTAAAAGTAAAAATAAGGAGAGGAAAAAGAAAACAGGTCAACTTTTTAGTTCAGCTGATTAAAATGACACTTTTGTTCCATCATTTTACATCTTGGTGACACTGATTTAAAGCTAAGGCTAAATCCTCAGTGTGAAGCTGTGTGATGCCAAACATCTGACTGAAGTAGTGCTTTATCTCCATTACAAGGCACTGGGTGTTGGGTGTTCAGAGGAAACATCAAGGTGACCTGGGAGCTGAGAAGGGAGGTGGGACCTGTGCCCTGCCTTCAGAGAGAACCCAATTTCCCTCCCTCCCCTAGAGTGTTATGGCCTTAGTGATGTGACCATCAGCAGGACCAGCCTTTTCTTACAAGAGAAGGGACAGCCTAATCCGTTAAAAATTTTATCAAGCCAATTTTCTTGCATGTCCTGTTGGATTTCCTGAGTGTCTTTTTCTATTTGTTTTAGTAAGTTTAAGTCATGTTCAACATCCTGAGTGACGTTGGGGATATGTAGACAGCAATGATCTATCCTGTCTTTTAGGTACTCACATACTCCATGTTCTTTTAACAGGAGCATGTCTAAGGCCATTCTATTTTGGAGAGTCATTCTTGAGGTTGCTTGCAACTGTAGGTTTAACTGTCTGAATCCTCTCCTTGTTACATTTGCTAATTTTTCTACTTGACCAGTTAGTTTATATAACCAGGCCTTATTCCTATAAGTCGATAAGGGAGTCAATAAAGATTCTAAGGCCCATCCAATTTTTACTCCTGTTGAAGGCTCATTCCAGTTTTCATCTTCTTCAACTTCTGATCTTTTTATTCGTAATAATTTCAAATTCTCAGAGTTCCCCTTAAAGGGAGTCTTTTTCCAAATTGGACATAATGTTGGCATTCCTAAAGTAATTTGTTTTACCTTACCATCAACCGGTAGGTGAATGGACCAGGTTCCATCACTCATTGCCCAAACTAAGTGTCCTGGACTTTGAATTGTAGATTTTCTACAACTAAAGAATGTTCCTCTTTTGGGCTTATAGGTATTAGTCAACTGTAAATCATTTCTAAGTCCCCTACACTGGCATCCATATTTCAAGGCAGCTGCTAAAGGTGGAACACTTTGGATTGCTTTACTAACTGTACTGCAATTAAATATTTTTGTACAATTCCACCAGGGTACTACAATTTCCTTTTCCTGGGAAGTACTTCCTTTGTCATCGACCGATGGGAAAGCTGCAAAAATCATCCCATCCCAGGTGAAACACCAGGGGGCACTGGCCATATACTGGAACTGAGATGTGATGGCCATTGACCATACTGAATCCCACAAAGTTATCTCTTGTTTAGTTTGATTGGACTCTTTGCATTCCCATTTCATGACTGTTCGAGTAACATTTTTCTTAACGGGTTCATCATAAGCACACCAACCTATATTGGGAAAAACTATTTGGACAAAAACATAATTTAGTAACTTCTCACAATTTGCTCTACTTCCAGGGGTTTTCCATTGTTTTCTAACATAATCTATTCATTCCTGCCACTCAACAACGGGAACTTGTTCACAATGAGCACCGTCATTGCTGGGTTCTTTGTTACTTAGATTTGTTGTTAAGATTCCCCACGGAACTGATTCTCCTACTGCCCTTGGGATTGGAAGACATGCAGTTATTTGGGTCACGTTTTGTAAATTTGCAAATTCTTTTATAAGCCAAATCATCAAATTTTCTTCTGGAGTCCTCCTTGGGAGGTATATTAATTGTTCTGCTTTCATTGGCAGCGTAGTAATGTCTTTTGTTCTTACTTCCAATACACTGAACAGTGCTCCTATTATCATCAGTTCCCAGATCGAGATACAGTCTCCCCGCATTTTACAGCAATAACTACTCTTTTTAGATATATTTCAAAGTCAGTTTTGCAGTCTCTGGATCTCTATTGACGACTCTCCACGAAGGGGCCTTCTTCACTTGGGTGTAGTGTATCCACGGTTCCACCCCTTCTACTTTGATCGCAGTGTAAGTTGTTAACAGTACCTGAAAAGGTCCTTTCCACTTCTCCTGCAGTGGTTCAGAGTTCCAAGTCTTTATGTACACGAAATCACCTGGTTGATACTGATGCACAGGTGTATCCAAAGCAAGCGATCGGGTCAGCACAATGTATTTTCGGAGTGCTTCAAGTGTTTTTCCTAAAGAAATCAAATACATTTTTAAATCTGTTTTCTCTGTTATTTTCATATCCCCTGGGATTAAAGGAGTCTGATAAGGTTTGCCATACAGAATTTCGTATGGACTTACACCATCTTTAGATCTAGGTTGAACTCTGATTCTCAGAAGTGCTAATGGTAAAGCTTGTGGCCATTTCAAAGACACTTCTTGACAAATTTTACTTATTTGTCGCTTTAATGTTTGATTCATTCTTTCAATTCTCCCACTTGATTGTGGCCTCCAGGGGGTATGTAAATCCCAATTTATCCCTAAAATTTTACTTACTTGCTGAACTATTTCTGCTACAAAATGTGGTCTCCTATCGGAAGACATGCCAATTGGTACCCCAAACCTTGGTATTATTTCTTTCAACAATATTTTAACTATTTCTCTCGCTTTGTTGGTGCGACAAGGAAAGGCTTCCGGACATCCAGAAAAAGTATCAATTAATACCAATAGATACCTGAATCCATTCTGCCTGGGGAGTTCAGAAAAATCAACTTGCCAGTAATCTCCTGGAATGTTACCCTGTTTTGTTACTCCTAGGGGTGCCCTTTTCCGATTTAAAGGATTATTTTTGAGACAAATTGGACACTTAGCTACTATGGATTTAATTACTCCTGTCATTCCTACACACACTGCAGATGATTTTAGGCTTGAGACCATAGCATCTACACCCCAATGTGTCTGCGCATGCTTTTCTTTTGCAAGTTCTAACATAACTTGCGGGGTTACAATTACCTGTTTTTCTGGCGTTACCCACCACCCTTCTGTATTTTGTGATGCTTTCAATTGTTCTGCTAATTGTTCATCCAATTTACTGTATTTTGGTTTCAGATTTGGGATTTTTATTTGTTTTACTGGTACTAGTGCAAAGATACCTTGTTCAGCAGCCTCCTTTGCTGTTTTGTCTGCCAATCAATTACCTATGTTTACAGCTGTCCGACCAAATTGATGAGCCTTGCAGTGCATCACTGCCACTTCCTTTGGTTTCTGCGCCTCTTCGAGGAGCTGAAGGATTTCTTCTTTATGTTTTATTGATGAACCTTGGGCTGAGAGCAGTCCTCTTTCTTTCCAGATGGCTCCATGAGCATGAATTACACCAAATGCATATTTAGAGTCAGTCCATATATTTACCCTTTTTCCTTCTGCCATTCGCAAGGCTTGCCTCAATGCCACCAGTTCTGCTTTCTGTGCCGAGGTATTTGCAGGTAGCGTTCCTGACTCCAGTACCTCGGTGGTGGTGACAACAGCATATCCGGCCATTCGTCTTCCTTCTTTCACAAGGCTGCTTCCTTCCGTGAACAACTCCAGATCAGGGTTCTCCAGAGGCTCATCCCTCAGGTCCGGTCTGCTGGAATAGACTTGTTCAACAGTTAGCAGGCAGTCATGTTCTAGATTTTCTGTCGGATTCTCCGTCGATAGAAACATTGCTGGATTTACGATGGTTGTGGTTTTTAATTCCACATCATCTTGCTCCAGCAAGACAACTTGATATTTCAGCATTCTGCTGGGGGACAGCCAATGACCCCCCTTTTGTTCTAGGACAGTTACCACCATGTATGGTACATACACCACCATCTTTTGGCCCATAGTCAATCTTCGAGCTTCCTGAATCAGCAATACCGTCGCTGCCACAGCACGCAAACATCCCGGCCATCCTTTACTCACGTTGTCAAGTTGTTTAGAGAAGTATCCTACTGGTCGCTTCCAGGATCCCAGACGTTGTGCCAGCACTCCAAGGGCCAGATGCTGCCTCTCATGGACAAACAGTTCAAAAGGTTTGGTTAAATTAGGTAAACCCAAAGCAGGGGCCATCATCAATGCTTTTTTAAGTTCTTTAAATGATTTTTGGCATTCAGGTGTCCATGTCAGATACAAGTCTTTGGATTCTCTTAAAGCGTTGTAGAGTGGCTTCACATATAGTCCATAGTTTGGAATCCAAAGCCGACACCATCCAATCATTCCCAAAAAGGTTCTCAGCTCCTTTGGACTGTTAGGTTCTGGGATTTGGCAAATGGCTTCCTTCCTTTCGTTGCTTAGTTGCCTTTGCCCTTGAGATATTTCAAATCCCAGATAAATCACTGCTTCTCTTCCTATCTGGGCCTTATTTCTGGAGACTCTATATCCTCCTTGGCCCAGAAAATTCAATAAACTGATAGTAATTTCAAAACATTCTTCTTTGCTTTCTGCTGCTATCAGAATATCATCCACATATTGTAACAATGTCCCCTTTTCCTGGTTTTGTCTCTTCCATATTTCTAATTCCTTTGCCAACTGGTTTCCAAATATTGTGGGGCTATTTTTAAATCCTTGTGGAAGTACAGTCCATGTCAGTTGCATCTTTCGTCCTGTTGCAGGGCTCTCCCATTCAAAAGCAAATATGCTTTGACTTTGTGCATCCAGAGGTATGCAAAAGAAGGCATCCTTTAGATCTAGTACAGTAAACCATTTATACTCCTCTTTCAGGGATGTCAATAAAGTATAGGGATTGGCTACTACTGGGTGTATATCTTGAACTATTTGATTTATAGCTCTTAGATCCTGGACTAGTCGATATTCCCGTCCCCCAGGTTTCTTTACCGGTAATATAGGTGTGTTGTATTCTGACTCGCATTCTACCAAAAGCCCATATTCCAAAAATTTCATGATTAACCCCTCTAATCCTTTTCGTGCCTCCCACTTAATAGGATACTGTTTTTGTCTTACCGGTTTGGATCCGGGTTTTAAGGTCACTTTTACCGGTTCTGCCAGTTTAGATCGTCCTGGAACCTCACTTGCCCAAACCAAGGGGGTTACAGCATTTTCCACCTCTCCTGGAATTCGTTCTTCTTTAAAAGAATCCTGTAACATAAATACTTTCGCCTCTATGGCTTTTGATTCAGGTATCAATAATTCAATTTCCCCATTTTTAAAAGTTATTTGTACCTCCAATTTACTTAACAAGTCTCGCCCTAACAAAGGCAAAGGGCATTCAGGCATATATAAAAACTGGTGTGTTACCCACTGTTTTCCCAATTTAAATTTTAATGGTTCCAGAAAAGGCCGATTTTCCCTTTGTCCTGTCGCACCAACGACATCTACCGACTGATGACTGCATTTTTCTCTACATGTGTTCAATACCGAATAAGTGGCTCCCGTATCTACTAAAAATTCTATTTCTTCATTCCCTAGCTTTAGTGTAACCAGGGGTTCAGCTAGGGTTGACTCCCCCGGTCCTCTTCATGATCCCTCATCTAAAGTCATCAATTTAATCGCGCGAAGAGTCGGATCTAACTCCCCGGCCTTAGGACATTCTCTTTTCCAGTGCCCACGTTCCTTACAAATAGCACATTGGTCTGGTGCTAATCGAAGATTTATCCTTTCCCTTTCTCCAGTATTCATCCCTCTTCCTCTTCCTCTTCCTCTTCCTCTGCCTTTTCTATTATTCCCAGCTAGAGCCGCCAATAATTTTCCACCTCTCCGAGCCTGTTTTACTTCCTTCTCTTTTTCTCTATTATTATACACAGTCCATGCTACTTCAAGCATTTTTCCCAAATCTCTAGATTCAGGTCCTTCCAATTTTTGGAGCTTTTTCCTAATATCGGGAGCCGATTGACCCATGAATATAGAGGCCAATTGTATTGCTTCGTCTGGTTGTTCTGGGTCCAAATTAGTATACTTTCGGGCAGTTTCCTTCAGTCTCTCCATGAAAGCTGAAGGAGACTCATTTAGCTCCTGCCTTATTTCATAAATTTTTGACCAATTTATCGCCTTTGGCATTGCATGTTTAACACCGAACAAAATCCACCTCTGATATCTGGTCAACATTCCTCTGGGTCCCGGCTGATTCGGGTCCCAGTCAGGATCTGAAGAGGGAAAGTTCTGATCTACCGTTCCCTGCAAATCTCCATGGGCGTGAGCTCCCTCTACCTGTTTCTTAGCAGTATTCAGTACCATCCTTTTCTCTGTGCCATCAAGCAAAGTATCTAAAATCACCTGCAAATCATTCCAATCAGGATCCTGGGTCCTAATTATTGTCTCAAAGACCTTTGCTACTCTCTCAGGGTCTTCTCGATAAGTGCCTGCTATCTCCTTCCACGACCTTAAATCAGTTATTGAAAACGGAACCTTTACTGTCACCGGACCAGTATTTCCTACTGCTTCTCGGAGAGGGGCCTGGAGGGGAGCTGGCTCCGCTGCCCCCCCTGTCCTTCCCCGCATTCTTCCCGAAACCTGGCTAAATGCTCCCGCACCCTCCCCCAGAGGGGAGGTGGAAGGGCTACCGATCTCGGATCCCTCTTCATGATTATCCCCCCATTTCCGACGCGGTGCCACCATTAGCTCGACATCATCCTCCTCAGACTCAAACTTCAAACACTCTTTCCCGATGCTACAAGCAGCGCAGCATTTCTTTGAACCTTTCTTACATTTTCCCTTTCCCAAAGCCATTACCATAGAACTATGCGGATGTATCCCACACTGCCTTTGCCATTCCGGATGATTTCTCAACGAGAAAAACAAATCTACATATGTCATTTCTTCCCATTTACCTTCCCTTTTACAAAACAACATCAATTGCAAAATGGTATTATAACACAGTGTCCTGTCCTCCGGCCACTTCTCCCCGTCATCCAGAGTATATAACGGCCACCGATGATTACAATATTCAATTAACTGTTTCCGAGTTAAAGGATCCCCCCCCAGCTCTTTCCAGTGTTTTAAAATACATCCCAAAGGCGTGCCCCTTGGGATGGGTCTTTTACTCGGAAAGGTGCCCATCCTTCAAATGACCAGTGGTAGTGATTGTGCACTATATCACAAACACTAATCAGAGGGACCCCAACCCTTGTTGGAGCTCCCTTTTGGGATCCCAGCCCCCTGCTGAGATCCTGGAGACTTCAACCCCCTGTTGAAGACCTCCCCCTTGGGCCCCGCTCCACCGGCTTTCACCGAGCAGAGACTTTCCACAAAGGTACCTTTTAGCCCAACTCTACGAGGTTTTCACCGCAATTTACGAGCAGGCGTATATTATACTTAAAGAATGCCTTAATTAAATTCTAGGGGACTTACTTGGAATCCTTCAGTCCGGGGATCAGAGGTTCTCCTCGAGAATCCCTCGATGCCGGCTGGAGGTCCCGTGATCCCGCGGATCTGTCGGTTTTCACAAGCAGAGTCCCACCTGGGTCGCCAGAAACTGTCACCGAAAATCCGGGAATAAAACCTCGTAACACCAATGTAGTGTTAAAAGGCAGGCATTCTTTATTGCAGCGCTGGATGCATGGGGGATAATTCCACCAAGCGTGCATACCCCATACCCTTTTCGTACAGTTTATATAGATCAAAATATACATATTCGTCTGATTACATAAGCCCTTTCTTTCATAGTCAAATCAGTCCATTTTCATACACTCCTCCCACCCGCGCTTGCGCAGTGCCTCCTAGTGGTGGTCGTCGGGGGTCCCAAGATGAAGGCTTATCCTCTTCATCACAGTTTCTGCGCAAACTCAGTCCTCTTCTGGCTCTTGTCCCTGCGACACGGGTCGTCTTGACCAGTTCTACGCACCTGCTGGTTTTAATTAAAACTACCTTCTTTGGGGGGAGATGTATGACTTTTTGCTTCAGTTAATTCACACAATAGATAGGTACCACAAATACACCTGCAATCATTTAATAACACTATTTCTATTAAAAATCCCCTTCACCATTATTGTTTAACATTAATGATTACCTAGGGACTAAACCCTCTGTTCCCAGACCTAATGTCCAGATGGGCAGGGCTGTACAAGGGACATAGCAGCATTGTTCGTGTTTTATGATTAACTAATTCCATCACCGTGGTTACAATAGGATCCAAGGTATAGAAATGACCGTAGTGCCGCATGCAAATACAAGCCTAATTTCATGCACAGTGATGTTATCATATCATAAGTCGACATCGTACAGTATAGTAAAATCATAATCCTGATCCTTTTCCCCGAGGTAATGAACATCACCACAAGGAAAAAATAGTGCAAGTACGGTTTCAAAAACCACAACCATCTGATCAAAGTCAGAAACATTTTTACCGGCGACTATTTAACTAACACAGAAAAATGTGTATAACAAAATTTAACAAAATCTAAGAAAGCTGTTTTAACATATGCTGCTCAGACCTGCCGTTATCCCTGCCCCACGTTGGGCGCCAAATTTAATGTTTTAGTTTCGGCTGCCACCGGCAACAAAAGCGCCACGCGGCCGCCCCTCCTCCCTCCGCGGTACGGAGGAGAATGGAAAGAAAGAGGCAGAAAACTCGTGGGTCGGGATAAGGGCAGTTTAACAGAACAGCAAACAGAGGGAAACAGGAACAACAATGATACAGGTAAGGAGAAAACATGACAAAACAGACTGCTCAACAGAGCCGCTGTCTCGGACCGCACCGCCGCCGCAAGCTCCCGAGCTGCGAGTCAGTTCCCGCTGCCCCGCCCCCCCCCACCGGAACCCAGCATGACGGCACATGGTATGGAATACCCTGCTCTGTTTGGCCAGGTTAGGGTTGGGTCAGCCCACCTGGCTGTGCCCCTTCCTGGATTTTGGTGAAAATTAACCCTGTCCTGGCCAAACCCAGGACAGCAGGCAAAATGTTAATATCGTGGGAGCAACTGGACAGGTCGATAAAGCTCACAAATTTCTCTACCTGCCTGAAGCTCCTAGACCATCAAAAAGCCTGATGGCAAAACCTATTGATTGGTACAAGACCTGTGGGCAATAAATAAGATAGTTGAAGATTTACACCCAGTAGTGGCGAACCCATACACATCATTAAAAGAAGCCTATGAATGGTTCACAGTATTAGATCTGAAAGATGCATTCTTTTGCCTCACCTTGGCCCCTGAAAGTCACAATTTATTTGCGTTCGAATAGGAAAACCCTTATTCAGGATAAAAAACCCTATTAACCTGGACAGTGTTACCTCAAGGATTTAAAAATAGCCCCACGATCTTTGGAAATCAATTAGTTAAAGAATTAGAGGCCTGGAGAAGACCTCCAGGAAATGGTATCTTTTTGCAATATGTGGATGATATTTTGGTAGTCACAAAAAGGATGAAGAATGTAAAGAATGGACTGTGAGTTTGTTAAATTTTCTTGGATTAAGTTGTTATCGAATCTCATTACAGAAAGCGCAGATCTTGAAGAACGAATTAATATACTTTGGATTTCTGATTTCTGAGGGACAGAGACAGCTCGGGAATGACCAAAAAGAAGCCATTTGCAGGACTCCAGAACCAACCATGGTAAAAGAGCTTCGAACCTTTGTGGGAATGGCAGGAAATGGAGGCTGTTGTGCATGATTGCATAGAAACCATTGAGACTGTGTATGCGACTAGGCCTGACCTGAAGAAGGAGACGCTAGAAGAAGCTGGTCACACTTGGTATACTGATGGGAGCAGTTCTGTAAAGAATGGAGTCCGAATGGCAATGGCAGGATATGCTGTGACCACCACAGACCAAGTGGTGGAAGCAAAGTCACTCCCTAAGGGCACATCTACACAACAAGCCAAAAAAATTGCTTTAGTGAGAGCATTAGAGCTTGCTGAAGGATTGCGAGTGAATATCTGGACAGATTCAAAATATGCCTTTGGTGTAGTTCATGCCTATGGGGCAATTTGGAAAGAGCAAGGACTTTTAACCGCTCAAGGGAAAGTCATAAAACATGCTGATATAATTTTGCGACTTTTAGATGCTGTACAACTTCCGTCAGCAGTAGCGATTATGCACTGCAAAGGAAATCAGAAAGGTAACACTGACAGGGAAGTGGGAAATAAATTGGCTGATCATGAGGCAAGGCAAGCTGCAGAACAAGGTGAGGTATTAAGTTTAATTCCTGCAAAATCTTTGCCACTACCTGAGATAGTTGAATGTGCTGAAAAGGATCAGAAGTTAATTACTGATTTAAAGGCTGAAATTGGCCCATCAGGATGGGCGGTGTTATATGGGAGACCATTTCAAGGGCAAGATACCACCCAAGCCTGGGTGGCGGCTGAAATCTTTCCGCATGTCTCGCAGCTCGCCCAGGGACAGGGACCGGGTGATGATCTCTGTCTCTATCTCCCGCGATGACCCTGGCTCATCGTCATCCCTCCCGGAGCGATCTGCTCTCTTTGCGTCTTTCTTTATTTTTACGGGGGCGACTGCTACCGGCACAGGTTGGTTATTGGGTTCAGTCACTGTGCCTGTGGCTGGAGCTGGGGCTGGAGCAGCTGCTGTGCCCACTGGGGAAACCGAGGCAGACCCTGCAGCTGTGGCAGCGGTGGTGCCAGTCTGGGGGGCTGTGACTGCCTGCTGGGCTGGAGGGGCTGCAGGGCCGGCTGGGGGGGGCAGCGCCAGTTGCAGCGCCTGCCGCTTCGCTTCCCCCCCTTTCCCCTTTAAGGCACTGAACAGTGTTGAACATGGCTCGGTAGGCGTGGGCCAGACCCCAGCACATTGCGGTGATTTGTGTCTCTCTGGAGTTCCCAGGGTGGCAGCACACTTTTTTCAGATATTTTACCAGATTGTCCGGGTTCTGTATTTGTTCAGGGGTGAGTTTAAAACACACCGCAGGTGCCCACTGCTCTAGACATCTGCCCATGCTGTCCCACACACCCAGCCACTCACAGCTATCCAGCCCCGGGGCAGGTCTCTGCACGACGTTCTTAACGACTTGCTTAACCCTAAACAAAACCCAGAACCCGTTCATGAGGCATAACAAAAGGAGAGTGCTGCCCTGAGCATCCCACGGGTACTCGAAATTCTCAAAAGCAGTTAGGACCAGCCTCAGGAAGAGAGGGGGGGCGAAAGAGTGGGGGAAGGTATCCCCTTCGGTTTTCCCCACAGGCTGGGTTTGATTATTAACAAAATCTAAGACATAGGACCCGAGGTACGGAAATGACCGCAGTGCCGCATGCAAATACAAGACTAATTTCATGCACAGTGATGTTATCATATCATAAGTCGGTATCGTACAGTACAGCAAAATCATCACCCTGATCTTTTTTCCCGAGGTAACAAACAGCACGGCCGCAAACACATACAGCAAGTAAGGATTTACGTAGCACAGATATTTGATCAAAGTCAGAAACATTTTTACCGGCTACTTTAACTAACACAGTAAATGCGTATGATAAATTTTAACAAAATCTATGAAAGCAGTTTTAACACCAGCTGCTCAGCCCTGCCGTTATCCCCGCTCCACGTCTGGGCGCCAATTTAATGTTTCGGTTTTCGGCTGCCGCCGGCAACAAAAGCGCCACGCGGCCGCCCCTCCCCCCGCCGGCGTGCGGAGGAGAATGGAAAGAAAAAGGCAGAAACTGGTGGGTCGGGATAAGGGCAGTTTAACAGAACAGCAAACAGAGGGAAAACAGGAACAACAACGATACAAATAAGGAGAAAACACAACAACGAACCGTACAGACAGCCGCTCTCCCGAAACAGGACCGACGCTGCCTTCCCCTGAGCCGCGAGTGCCTTCCCGCCGCGCCGCCCCCCCCACCGGAACCCCGCGTGACGTCACATGGTATGGAATACCAGGCTCTGTTTGGCCAGGTGGGGTCAGCCCCCACCCCCCGGCTGTGCCCCTTCCTGGATTCCGGTGAAAATTAACCCTGTTCTGGCCAAACCCAGGACAAGGATACTCACCCTCTGCAGAGAAAACTTTGAATATTTTAGTTCACCCACTTTTGATCTTGTTAGTGTTTGTTATTGTACTAACATTCGTCAATTGCCTTTTGTGGTATAAGCTAAAGAAACTGGCCATGAGAGTTTGGGCTTTGCCTAAGGTAATGAAATATGAAAACTTAGAACCTTTGTAAAGGAATTTACAAAGTTTAAAGAAAAGGAGGGAATGAAAGGGCTAAACCCCTGACAATCCCTGACTCAGACCTTACTGTGATACATAAAAGCTTTACTTGCATTCTTAGCTTCACATGCATCCTTGTTCTCTTATGTTTTCCTCCCCTGAAAGGACAGTTTTAGTTATTTGCTGGGCAGAATTGACTTCTTGCCTGGCAAGATTAAAACAGACCTTGAGCAAGCTCTTTAGTCTTCTTGTGTAAGTCACTGACAACTTAGACTCAGGACACCTGTGCCAGAGATAAGCACTCAAGGAACTAGATTAAACCAATCCCTTGTAGCATTCTGAGGCTGAAGGACTGATGAGCTAATTCAATGACTATATGTGGACAAAGGAAGCCCAAAATTCAATTAGTGGACAAGTGAGGAAGACTATCAGAGACCACCGGAGGACCCCTGAACACCACCAAGGAGGACAACTATGCATGCGGATTGAACATTTGCATATGTTAATGAGTTCCAGGAAATCTTATGTTTATGTAGATGAATTTTCAGAAATCCTATGAATATGTATGACTTTATAGTGTATAATCTTTGAAAGTTTGCCAAATCGTTGGAGCACTCATGGTGCTGGACCCCCAGTGCTGCCCAGCACTGTAATAAAGGATGCCTGCTTAATACTAACTCTGTTGCTATTGAGTTTTATTTCAGGAACTCTCCAAATACTCCTTTTCCTCTTGTGGGGAGATTCGGACTTTGAAGAGTAGTATCCGTGAATCTTTGTATCATCCCTGACATAGCAAGAGAATCCTGAATTCCTTCTTGCTAGGTTTCGAGATGTGCATGCATGGGATCTTTTGAGAGTTATTGCATGCACATAAATCAAATAACCTTTTCCAGGCTTAGCCAATCTGTGTTTCTGCCTCTGTTCCAGGAAGTGGTAGCTTTGAAAGACCATATCAAACTAGTACACTTGGGAAGAATACAGGAATGTGGTCAGAGCATGCAGGGATGCAACGAGGAAGGCCAAAGCCCACCTGGAATTGAAGCTGGCAAGGGATATCAAAAACAACAAGGGCTTCTTCCACTACATCAGCAGCAAAAGGAAGGCTAGGGACAATGTGGGGCCGCTGCTGAATGAGGAGGGTGTCCTGGTGACAGAGGATGCAGAGAAGGCAGAACTACTGAATGCCTTCTTTGCTTCAGTCTTCAGTGCCAAGGCAGGCCCTCAGGAATCCCAAGACCCGGAGGTAAGAGAAGAAGCCTACAGAGAGGATGACTTTCCCTTGGTCAAGGAGGACTGTGTGAGGGATCGCTTAAGCAATCTGGACGCCCACAAATCCATGGGCCCCGATGGAATGCACCCACGAGTGCTGAGGGAGCTGGCGGATGTCATTGCTGAGCCACTCTCCATCATCTTTGAGAGGTCCTGGAGGACAGGAGAGGTGCCCGAGGACTGGAGAAAGGCCAATGTCACTCCAATCTTCCAAAAGGGCAAGAAGGAGGACCCAGGGAACTACAGGCCGGTCAGCCTCACCTCCATCCCGGGAAAGGTGATGGAGCAGCTTATCCTGGAGGCCATCATCAAGCAAGTGGAGGACAAGAAGGTTATCAGGAGTAGTCAGCATGGATTCACCAAGGGGAAATCATGCCTGACCAATCTGATCGGTTTCTGCTATGACATGACTGGCTGGGTAGATGAGGGGAGAGCAGTGGATGTTGTCTACCTCGACTTCAGCAAGGCTTTCAACACAGTCTCCCATAATATCCTCATAGGGAAGCTGAGGAAGTATGGGCTGGATGAGTGGTCGTTGAGGTGGATTGAGAACTGGCTGAATGGCAGAACTCAGAGGGTTGTCATCAGTGGCGCTGAGTCTAGTTGGAGGCCTGTAACTAGTGGTGTCCCCCAGGGGTCAGTACTGGGCCCAGTCTTGTTTAACGTCTTCATCAACGACCTGGATGAAGAGTTAGAATGTACCCTCAGCAAGTTTGCTGATGTCACCAAACTGGGAGGTGTGGTAGATACACCAGAAGGCTGTGCTGCCATTCAGCGTGACCTGGACAGGCTGGAAAGTTGGGCAGAGAGGAACCTGATGAGGTTCAACAAGGGAAAATGCAGGGTCCTGCACCTGGGGAGGAACAACCCCATGCACCAGTACAGGCTTGGGGTGGACCTGCTGGAGAGCAGCTCTGTGGAGAGGGACCTGGGTGTCCTGGTGGACGACAGGTTAACCATGAGCCAGCAGTGTGCCCTGGTGTCCAAGAAGGCCAATGGCATTCTGGGGTGCATCAAGAAAAGTGTGGCCAGTAGGTCGAGGGAGGTTCTCCTTCCCCTCTACTCTGCCCTGGTGAGGCCCCATCTGGAGTACTCTGTCCAGTTCTGGACTCCCCAGTTCAAGAAAGATGAAGAGCTACTGGAGAGAGTCCAGCGGAGGACTACAAGGATGGTGAGGGGACTGGAACATCTCTTCTATGAGGAGAGGCTGAGGGAGCTGGCCTTGTTTAGCCTGAGGAAGAGAAGGCTGCGAGGGGACCTTATAAATGCTTACAAATATCTGAAGGGTGGGTGTCAGGAGGGTGGGGCCAAACTTTTTTCAGTGGTGCCCAGCGTCAGGACAAGGGGCAATGGGCACAAACTGAAGCACAGGAAGTTCCATCTGAACATGAGGAAGAACTTCTTCCCTCTGAGGGTGACGGAGCACTGGAACTTAAGAGCCGAATAGGTAAAAGGTAATTCCGACAGGGGGAGATCGCGACCACCGATCCATTGACCACCTACCCAAGAAATACCACCTACTCAAAAGAAAACAATAGAAGATGACGGCTGAGTCTGCGCAATAATTTACATGTGAAGCGAGCAAATTTGCACCAATCACCAAAGAGAATAATGATGAATATGCATGAATAAAATAAATATGTATATTTTTTATTTATATAAACCGCATGGAAAAGGTATGGGGTGTGCACGTTCAGTGAAATTGTCCCCCGTGCATCCAGCGCTGCAATAAAGAATGCCTGTCTTTTAACACTACATTGGTGTTACGAGGTTTTATTCCTGGATTATCGGTGACAAACCCAACACCACCTTGCCTACTAAACCGTGTCCTGAAGTGCCACATCTACACATCTTTTGAACACCTCCAGGGATGGTGACTCAACCATCTCCCTGGGAAGCCTATTCCAATGCCTGACCACTCTTTCAGTAAAGAAATTTTTCCTAATATCTAATCTAAACCTCCCCTGACGCAACTTGAGGCCATTGCCTCTTGTCCTATCACTAGTTACCTGGGAGAAGAGACCAACACCTGCCTCACTACAACCTCCTTTCAGGTAGTTGTAGAGAGCGATAAGGTCCCCCCTCAGCCTCCTCTTCTCCAGACTAAACAGCCCCAGCTCCCTCAGCCGCTCCTCGTAAGACTTGTTCTCTAGACCCCTCACCAGCCTCGTTGCCTTTCCCTGGACATGCTCCAGCAACTCAATGTCCTTCTTGTAGTGAGGGGCCCAAAAGGGAACACAGGACTCCAGGTGCAGTCTCACCAGTGCTAAGTACAGGGGCACGATCCCCTCCCTACTCCTGCTGGCCACACTATTCGTGATACAAGCCAGGATGCCCCTGGCCTTCTTGGCCACCTGGGCACACTGCTGGCTCATGTTCAGCCAGCTGTCCACCAGCACCCCAAGGTCCTTTTCCACTGGGCAGCTTTCCAGCCACATCTCCCCAAGCCTGTAGCGTTGCATGGGGTTGTTGTGACCCAAGTACTGAGGGAGCACTCACTCCCTTCATCCAGATCATTGATAAAGATGTTAAACAAGACTGGACCCAAAACTGAGCCCTGGGGAACACCACTCGTGACTGGCCGCCAGCTGGATTTGACTCCATTCACCATAACTCTTTGGGCTAGGCATTCCAGCCAGTTTTTTATCCAGTGAAGAGTACACCCATCCAAACCATGGGCAGCTAGTTTCTCCAGGAGGATACTGTGGGGAACAGTGTCAAAGGCCTTACTAAAGTCCAGGTAGACAACATCCCCAGCCTTTCCCTCATCCACTATGCAGGTCACCTGGTCATAGAAGGAGATCAGGTTGGTCAAGCAGGACCTGCCTTTCATGAACTCATGCTGGCTGGGCCTGATCCCCTGGTTGTCCTTCACATGCCCTGTGAGCGCATTCAGGATGAATCGCTCCATAATCTTCCCCCGCACCGAGGTCAGGCTGACAGGCCTGCAATTCCCAGGATCTTCCTTCTGGCCCTTCTTGTAGATGGGTGTTACACTGGCGATCCTCCTCTAACCAGGGTGATAGAATCAGTTAACCATAAACATGAACAATGCTGCTATGTCCCTTGTACAGCCCTACTCATCTGGACATTAGGTCTGGGAATAGAGGGTCTAGTCTCTAGGTAACCATTAGTGCTAACAATAGTAGGTAATTGTGTTTCTGTCAAGAGAAATGATGGAGTGTGGTTTTGTGAAGCGGACTGAAGAAACTGAACAGGATTGCCAAGATTGCGAGCCGAGTAGGTAAAAGGTAATTCCGGCAGGGGAGATAGCGACCACTGACTCACTGGCCCCCTACTCAAGTAATACCACCTACCCTAAAAGGAACAATGGAAGAGGGTAACTGAGTTTGCGCAATAATCTACATAGGAAGCGAGAAAGTTTACACCAGTCGCCGAAGAGAACAATACTAGATATGCATGAATAAAATAAACATGTATATTTTTGATCTATATAAACCTCATGGAAAAAGTATGAGGTATGCACGTTCGGTGGAATTATCCCCCATGCATCCAGCGCTGCAATAAAGAATGCCTGCCTTTTAACACTACATTGGTGTTACGAGGTTTTATTCCCGGATTTTTGGTGACACTCCAGTCATCTGGGACCTCCCCTGCTAGCCAGGACTGCTGATAGATAATGGAGAGTGGCTTGGCAAGCTCCTCCGCCAGTTCCCTCAGCACTCTTGGGTGGATCCCATCTGGCCCCACAGACTTGTAAGCGTCCAGGTGGCATAGCAGGTCGTTAACTGCTTCCTCCTGGATTACGGGAGGTTTGTTCCGTACTCCTTCCCTATCTTCCAGCACTGGGGGCTGACTACCCTGGGAATAACTAATCTGATTATTAAAGACTGAGGCAAAGAAGGCATTAAGTCTCTCAGCTTTTTCCTCATCCTTGTTGACAATAAAGGACTCTCTCCCAGGGCACCCTCTCAACCAGTGTCCTGAACAGGCCAAAGTCTGCTCTCCATAAGTCCATGGTGGTGGTATTGCTGGCCCCCCTCTTAACTTCACCTCGAACCGAGAACTCTATCATTTCATGGTCGCTAAGCCCAAGAAGGCCTCCGACCACCACATCCTTCTCTGTTAGTAAACAGCAGGTCTAGCGAGGCACCTCCCCTGGTAGGCTCACTTACCAGCTGCGTCAGGAAGTTATCTTCCACACACTGCAGGAACCTCCTAGACTGTTTCCTCTCTGCTGTGTTGTATTTCCAGCAGATGTCCGGTAAGTTCAAGTCCCCCACGAGAAAAAGGGCTAGCGATTGTGAGACATCTGCCAGCCTCTTGTAGAAAGCTTCATCTGCCTCTTCATCCTGGTTGGGTGGTCTATAACAGACCCCCAGCAGGATGTCTGCCTTTTTGGCTTTCCCCCTCATCTTTACCCATAAGCATTTGACCTTGTCATCACAATCATTGAGCTCTATACAATCGAAGTAGTCCCTAACATACAGTGCCACCCCACCGCCTCTCTTTCCTCGCCTATCCCTTCTGAAGAGCTTATAGCCATCCATCGGAGCACTCCAGTCATGAGAGTCATCCCACCACGTTTCTGTGATGGCGACCAAGTGATAGCTGTCCTGCTGTACAATGGCTTCCAGCTCCTCCTGTTTATTGCCCATGCTACATGCATTGGTGTAGATGCATTTGAGCTGGGCTGTCGATCTCACCCCTGACACTGGCATGCCATGCCTGGGCTCATCCCTAGTGAGCCTGGTTATATCCCCTTCCCTCTTCGGACCTAGTTTAAAGCCCTCTCAGTGAGCCCTGCCAGCTCACGGGCAAGAATCCTTTTTCCCCTTTGAGACAGCTGGACTCTGTCTGTTGCCAGCAGGCCCGGTGATTTGTACACTTCCCAGTGATCAAAGAAACCAAAATTCCACCAACAGCACCAGTCTCTGAGCCACCTGTTAATCAGGTGAGTTTTCCTGCCCCTTTCAGTGCTCTTCCCTGCCACTGATGGGATTGAGGAAAACACCACCTGCACCCCTGATCCTTCAACCAGTTGCCCCAGTGCCCTGAAGTCCCTTTTGATGGCCTTGGGACTTTTCTCCATGATCTCATCACTGCCAACCTGCATTACCAAGAGGGGGTAATGATCAGAGGGCTGCACCAGATCAGGGAGTTTCCTAGCAACATCCCTAACCCTGGCCCCAGGGAGACAGTAGACTTCCCTGTGGGATGGGTCAGGTCGGCATATCGGGCCCTCTGTTCCCCTCAGAAGGGAATCGCCTATGACAATTATCCTCCTTTTTTTCTTAGCCAAGGCAGTCATAATGCATGGGGCTGACTGACTTGTCCTAGGCAACCCCCTGGATGGACCTTCACCTGAAACTCTCTCTGTGAGTTGTGGAGTTTGTTTTTGCACATCGTACCCGCATCCTCATTTGCGCGGCCCTCACATTCCGGAGCCTCCTATCTGTTGCTTAAGGGCAACTGGGGAGGTGAGGGAGGCTGGGAGGGGATTTGCCTGCCGTCCCAAGCAGGGACTCATTTCCATTCCCCTCTGCCTCTTAGGTCCCCTCCTTGTGCTTGGTGGCAAGAGGGTAGGGGGTCCTCTGCTTCTTGTGGAGCCACCTCCTGCTGCCTTGACCTCAGGGACGGCAGGGTACGGCTCCACCAGTCATCTCCCTCTCACATTCCCTGATGCTCCTTAACCTCTCCACTTCCTCTTTCAGCTCTGCCACCAGGCTGAGCAGATCATTTACTTGGTCGCACCAAACACAGCTGTTGTCTCTGCTGTCCTCCGGTACAAGCACCAGGCTCAGGCAGTCCCTGCAGCCAGAGACCTGGACAGCTGTGTGTTTGTGTGGGACCTCCGTCTGGGTCCCCACGCTCCTTCTGGTGACAGCTTTTGCGTGGGTGGAAACAATGGCTAGAATGTGCCCTGGGAGGGTGATGTCCACTAGTTTGGTAAATTATCATCAGGACACCAAGAAATTTTTTACAAACATTTCTTTAATGTTTAAAGCTGAAGTGACCAATGAAAATACAATAACCTTTTTAAAATGGAGAATGGCCCCTTGGTATAGCTCAAAAATAGGTCTCTGAAATATTTTCTTATTAATCTCTACTAATTACTCTGATTGTCACATTCTTGTTTCTTTCTTACAGAGTGCCTGATTTCCCATTTCACCATTATAATTATAGAGTTGAGGGTTAAAAAAGCATCACAGAAAGACTACATAGTCCATTCCCATGCCTTAAGTAGAACTAAATCCATTATGTCATTCATGCAGATGTTTGCCTAACTTCTTATTGAAGACTTTCACCACATCCCTAGCTAATATAATATAGTAATAAATCCCCTAATACTATTAGAATTTCAAAAATTCTGCTGCTGTTTCAGCCTGTTATTACTCATCTCACATCTAGGAAACAAGGACAACAGCTCTTACTTTTCTTCCTCTTAACACAGTATTTTTTATGTGTTTGAAAATTATGATGATGTCTACTCTTGGTCTCTTTATAACTTAAATAACTTCAGTTGTTTCAGTTTTCCTCAGCTCTTCCAATCTCTAAACCTCAGATCAGTTCTGTTACCCTCTCCTGAATTTCATCCAGTCTCCGCTTGATTCCCAAATTTCTTCATCTGTGGTGCTCAAAACAGAAGAAAATTATCCAGCTGAAGTTCCAACAATGCTCATTATATATGCGCATTTCTTCTATTTATGCATCCCAATGAAGTAGTGTCTTTTTCATCACCAATAACGGTGTTGATTTTGTTCAGCTTGGTATTTGCTATGTGTTATGATTTAGCCTGCATGAATGCCAGGTGCCCACCAAAGCTGCTCTATCACTCCCCCTCCTCAAATGGACAGGGTGATACAAAAATATGATGAAAGGCATGTGGGTCAATATAAGGATAGGGAGAGATCACTCACCAATTACTGTCACGGACAAAACAGACTGAACTTGGGGAGAAAATAAAGTTTAATTTATCACCAATCAAATTAGAGTAGGATAATGAGAAAATAAATCCAGATCTTAAAACACCTTCCACCCACCCCTCCCTTCTTCCCCAGCTTAACTTCACTCCCGATTTTCTACCTCCTGCCCTTGAACGGCGCAGGGGGATGGGGAATGGAGGTTATGGACAGTTCATCACACATTGTCTCTGACATTCTTTCCTCCTCGGGGGGAGGACTCCTTACACTGCCCCTGCTCCAACGTGAGGTCCCTCTCATGGGCGACAGTTCTCCACAAACTTCTCCAATGTGAGTCCTTCCCACAGGCTGCAGCTCTTCACGAACTGCCCCAGCATGGGTCCCTTCCATGGGGTGCAGTCCTTCAGGAACAGGCTGCTCCAGAGTGGGTCCCTTCCATGGGGTCACAAGCCCTACCAGCAAATCTGCTCTGGTGTGGGCTCCTCTCTCCATGGGTCCGCAGGTCCTGGCAGGAGCCTGCTCTAGCATGGGCTTCCCATGGAGTCACAGCCTCCTTCAGGCATCCACCTGCTCTGGCATGGGGTCTTCCATGGGCTGCAGGTGGATATCTGCTCCACCTTGGACCTCCATGGGCTGCAGGGGTTCAGCCTGCCTCACCATGGTCTTCTCCATGGGCTGCAGGGGAATCTCTGCTCCAGTGTCTCGAGCACCTCCTCCCCCTCCTTCTTCACTGACTTTGGTGTCTGCAGAGTTGTTTCTCTCACATCGTCTCACTCCTCTCTCTCAACTGCTGTTCCACAGCAAGGTTTTCCCCTTCTTGAATATGTTATCCCAGAGGTGTTACTGCCATCGCTGATTGGCTTGGCCTTGGCCAGTGGCAGGTCCGTCTTCGAGCCAGCTGGCACTGACTTTATCAGACACGGGGGAAGCTTCTCGCAGTTTCTCACATAAGCCACCCCCTTGTAACCGCGCTGCTACCAAAACGTTGCCATGCAAACCCACAGTACTATGACAGATCTTTTCTGCAGGGCTGGACCAGTCATTGTCCACCCCGAAATTTTATAGATTTTTTTTTCACACAGTTGTTCCCTGTTCTTTTGACTGAAGTGTATCCTTTTTCTTCAGGTCATTACATCAATTTTTACAAAATGAGCTTGAATTCTAAACCTCGGGGAGGCTTGCATCCTCCATGTCTCTTCAGTTTCACATCATTTGCGAGTTCAATATGCATACCTACTCTTCTATAATTCAGGTCATTAATTAAAATATTACAATGCTGGGCATATCCCTGCAGAACTTCACTGGCAATAAAGCATTGATAACTTTTCAGTTCTGCACTCTCATCACAGAACTTTGGACTGTACATCCTTATTTGCCTTTAAAAAGTGTCCTGTTAGTGTCAGAGGTACAATCACACCTCATACATACTGTATCCCAATGTGTCACAGCAGCTAAGTGTAGACACAGTCTAGGTCTCACCGATAGAGTCGGACTTTGGAAGATAAGAAATTTCAATTCATTCCACTCTAGGATTAGCAGCTTTCACACAATTACAGACTGATGTGACTGTTTCAAAGACATCTTGAATGATTTTTATTGGAACATTTTCCTACTCTCATAGTGAAATGTATAGCAAAGTTGGCATTAAGCTTATGGTTTAACACATTATCTAAATGAGTTCTGAGAAAGCCTTGTTTTCTAAAAAATCTTTTATGTGCTTGGCCATGTCTCCTTCTTGATCATGTCTGTTTTGTATGTTCTCCGGAAGATTTGGTTTAAGTTTATGTGCTTCATTCTCCAAGATATATCTCTTGTCTTATTCATATATCTTACCCGTGTACCTTACTTAACCTCCCTGCTTAGTTGGTCTGGTCTTATCATTTAGTGTCCCCTGCTTACTATTCGAAAATATATATTGGTCATAGGATTTGATGTAATGTTGAATCAGTTTCATGTGGTTCATGTTTTTTCATCAACAGCCCAAAGACATTAATTCATAGATGCGTAAAGGAAGCAGTTTTCAAACAAATAATCCTAAATATTTATTCTTTTTCCTTGGTCCATTGGTAGCTATTAAACAAACTCGTCTCAACGCTACGCTTGGCTCAAAAAATACCTTACGAGGCTGATTTTTTTCTACACTTTTTCCTTAGGCATCTGCTATTAGGCACTGTTGGAGGATAATTAGTGGTTCACTCAATATCCATATACATCATATAGATTTGTAAACTGTTTTTCTCAGACTGTGCATTTCTTAATATGGCGCCTGTGCAGTTTCCAACAATAAAGTGATTTTTCCAGCAACATGTAATTTCAGTAGAGAGTAAATAACGAGGAATTTCCAAAGGGCTCTGATTTATGAATTTGTTTGCAGTCTAAACCTGTTCCCCACTAGCCAACCCCTGTGATTAGGTAATTGCGCATTTGGGCTGGGGAAACAGAAGTGGCTATGTCTGAATGCCATCATGTCCTTCACTTTTGAGGTGCAGATTAGCATATCTATCAGACCTCATCTGAGCTAGGCATCTAGGCAGAGATGTGGTGTGGATTCATTTCTATGCACAATAAAACCAGCTATCTGATGGTAAAAAAACTAAACAGCATTTTACTTCAGCAAGAATAGTGCATGGTACCTTAGTAATTTCTGAATCCTTCACCTTCCTGCTTCCAAGGGGACTGTCGGCTATTTCAGATACTTTTCTTGGTTACGAGTTTCTTTTTGTTCTGTGTTTTTTTCACAATATTCTTTGCCTACTCATACAATAATTTCCCTCTCAGCTGTTTTTAAAAACTGCTCTTGGCCCTTCTCTCCCTGATGATGACTGTATGGCTCTCACCTTGAGTGGGTAGTGTGGAACAGCAGTCATGGCTAGCAGATGATGGTGTTAGACTTTTCTTTTACATGCTATACTGCTCAGCCATACCTTCATGCTCACCTCTGCCACTAAAAACTCAGTTCAATAGTAAATGAAGCATATTTCTAAAACGCTGCACATTAACTGCATAGTTAATGTTGCAAATCCATTTTCGTAGTACACCTGGAAGAAATCAGTGCTATTAACTTATTTTCCCCAAGCATTAAATTTATGCAAGATTGAATTAACATGAAATTCCTCTTCAAAAGACTCTGTAATAAATGAATGGGAAAGTACAGTTAAAATTTTGCCCATAACATTTTCACTATTTACAAAGGTCAGTCTTCACCCACAGCACGTATAGGTAATTAACCACTGGAATACCTTGCCCAGGATGAAGGAGATTTCCCTCTGCTTTTGGTTATTTTGTCAAGGGTTTGACAGCAAAATTTAGAGCTTGATGTAAGAATTACTGAGTAACTCTGCATAGCCCACGGTAAGCAAGAAGCAGATGAACCCCATCATTCCGCTTAGCCTTGAAATTTATGGTTATAGAACAATTAAAAAAAATGTCTAGTGCAATTTTTCCTTTTTGTTCTAAGGAATTTATTATGCAGAAAAAGGATCCTGAAATGGACAGAGCAGACCACAAACACATAAATTTCTACACAGGCACTTCCCCTCTGCATTATGAACCTGCTAGACATGTCTTTCTTTCTCAGTCACTTGGATGTCTCTGCCAACTGCTACAAATGCTCTCAGCAGAAAGTACCATTAAAAAGCTATAGTAAGTGTTTTAGTTTTCCTTAAAACAACTTTAGATGCTGGAAACAAGCAGAATACTAATCAGCATTCAATGAGCCACCTCTCTGTGGACTAGAGACGAATGCTCCTCAAACATTAGATTTCCAGTCTGCAGTCTATAAAGTTCAAAAATGTCAGACATCATAAAATCATACCTTAGTTCACCAGTAATTTCAAGGCTGCAAGTTACTTGGGCCGTGTACAATAACATCCAGTTGTAACAGCCAACTGCATTAATCTCTGTTAGCTGTGGATTTAACCCATTATCACTGATTTTTCAGCCCTCTCAAGTCAGTTAAAGGAAGGGCTTAGCTATACATAAATGTTAAAACCTACTGCCTCATGTCCGAAGGAAACAGTACTATCCTTAGTTAAGCCTGACCACTGCTCTGAAATATCTCAAGCCCGATATCCTAATGGGAAAGCAAAGAAGTGGCTCCGTGAAGTATAAAAAGCATCAAAGGAAAAATTAATTCATCTCAACTAGAAAAAATAAACAAAATGTAGCACAAAACCAAGGCATGTGCTCCAGCTGGGGGGAATAGCATCATGTCATAGAAACACGTCTGGATAAGAAATAAAGCTTTATCTAAATTATGTTCAAGTGTTGTTAACACAATTCTATGATCCTGTGACACCATTTGTGGGCTGCTTTCTGGGTTCATAGAACTCCTCACTGGTTCTGGTGAAAATTCAAAATAAGTGCAGGCTTCCAGTTGCAAAACTCAGACCCATGGATAGCTAAGGCACAGAAATGAAGTATCCATGTAACCAGCTGGAGGTGTGAACACACTGGAGTTCATACTAGAAAGTACATTGTGAACAGAGCTCAGGAAGCCTATTTAGAAACAGCCATTAATAAAAATAACTCGGGAAAATAAAACACAGCCATTTGATATGAACCATGTGCTGGCCCTGGCCTGCACCGCTGCTCGCCAGCGCAGAGTCCAAGGCTACGACTGCTGAACTGCATGTGGCTCTTCATTTCTCAGCATGGGGCTTTCGCTCAGGTCTGAGCAGTCTGTGTTTCCCAGCCACTGCCTGGAGGAAAACCAGGCAGTCTTGAGGAAAGATTCAAAGAGACAGCCTGAGACATGTGGAGGGGCACGGGAGGGTGGTAGTGAGTGATGCTGACGGAGACGGATGGAGTAAAGCTGTTAGCAGAATGATAATGCTGTACCTCCAGGACAATGGGAATTGCCATCCAGCTCAGCTCTTGCAACCACTGGACGTAGTAACCCAGTGGAAAGCCATGTTGGAAAGAGAAACGCCTCAGCCTCATGTTTCACCCCCATTTTCAGCCAGTTTTCATGCCACTGGAATGTCCCCTACGAGGGTCTCCAACCCTCCGTGGTCACAGGAGCCACAGACAGATGGTCCTGCCTGTGAAAGCAATGAGATGCCACCCACGGCATGAACGCTGCAG
Organism: Opisthocomus hoazin; assembly: GCF_030867145.1. NCBI lineage: Eukaryota > Metazoa > Chordata > Aves > Opisthocomiformes > Opisthocomidae > Opisthocomus > Opisthocomus hoazin. The sequence continues at coordinate 21,766,667 of NC_134453.1, read as the reverse complement.
AAAATATCCAGTGGTGCTGATCAACCGTGTGCTCCCAGGGGTGATTTTCTGTAATATTTCTGTTTCTCAAAGCATCTTGAAAACCTATTGATACATGTGAATGTAACAAATGTAACATGTAGGGGATGTTATCACTTTAGGTGGTCAGAATCATTGCACAACCAAAGCAGGTCTTGGTTCTTTGTGAATAATTGGGATGGTTGCAAGATAAGAGACTCCTGAATAATCTCTTTAGGCGGCTCCGCCTTGGGAGAACAGATATGCAAACTACAGAGATAAGGAGGCTGCAAGATGAAGATGATCTGAAGACCCCTCTGATCACTGAGAGTCGTCAATAAACATGCACGAAGGACATTACCATACACTAATGAGTTCTCGGAAAAACCATTGCTATAATAAGCATTTCTTGTGTTGGGGTCGACGTAGTTTGAGAGTTAGCATGACTAGGCCGCTTAAGCAAAACAGTTAGCATAACTGAACAGGTCGCTGGAAAGGACAGCTAAGAATAACAATTGAGATAGTGCACATGATGTGGGTTAGCAAAAACAAGATGTGTTCAAGGACGTGCAGGCGGTCTGTTGCTATTGGCGTTAGTGCATAGTTACCAATCATAAGGGAATATGGGGTGCGTGAAGAGCGCGTGATTTATGTCTGTAGCCTATCCGAATAAGCTTGATCGCGTGTGCAGATATGAAAAATGTATATAACCACGCAAGCAGACCAATAAATCGGATTGACTGTGCATTGTATCAATGTGTGAGAGTCATTCCTGTCCCTGCATGGATGCTGAAACTCGGCATTCTTGGAAATGTAATTAATATGTATGTTAACATAGCATAAATACATAGTAACTGTGTCTCTTTGGTGCACATGTTTGGAGGAGAGATCCCCCATGTGCCCGGCGCCGTAATAAAGAATACCTACTTAATAGCCTTCTGACTATTGAGCCTTCAACTCTGGCTTTTCACGGCATCACTATCATTACTGGCATGGTAGTGAGATGTCAGAATGGAAGTGGGATTTATAGTGCGAGCATTTTGGGGAGAAGACTGGGATGGAGAAAGATCTCCTGGGTCATCACTGAAGGACTCAATCCAGTGCCAGGAACCAAGGGGTTGGAGTGTTAGGAAAAGGCTGAAAGGTTTAATTTACACCATCCCAATCAGCATCAACCTGGAATGCCAATGCAGGCAGTCACCCCAGCTACCTTATCAGAGAGACCCTTTGACACCTGATAAAATGTTTTCTGTTAGCAGAGTAACATGTAAGTTGCCTTGTTGTCTTTCTTGCTTTCCCACTTTCACCTCTGGGATTTGGGCTTTGCAAAGGATTGTCGAAGGAAAAAGCTGATTTTCTCCTCTTTCCCATATTAATCATTTGAGAAGTTTAATCATTAATGTGAGGTGTCTCTGAAAGCATATGAAAGCTGGTCTGCAACCAAAAATAGGATGAACACATCTGAAGGTTTTAACAATGTCTATTTTTTCAGTGCTGCATCCAATTAAAATAGAAATCCAAATGACATGCCTTCTTTCCCATTGAGAGCCTGCAACTATACAGAGGCACAGTGAGCAAACTGTGTGATTATTGCTTTTCCCAGAGGAATTCTTCTCTGTTAAGATGAGATATTAAAGTCAGGGCCTGCTGTGCAGAAAACAGGCTGAAGCCAGACAAGCTTTTGGATGTTCCATGGTGGTTTGTACTATTTCCCAGCAATATTGTTATTCTAGCTGTGATTGCTAGCTGACAGGAAAGAAACACTACCTACAAATATTTTTTTGGGAAAAGTTAGGAGTTTTATTAGGTGCAACAAGAAAAGCAGAATTTTACTAAGAAACAAAACCCTTTGACCACTAGATCATTGTATATTTAAATTTTTGTGGTGATTTTATTGTTCATGAAAAGTGCCAAACTAGCACTGCAGCCATTTCATCCTGGGCTCTCCAAAATACATTTGTAACCCATTCACGTGCTGACTGGGAGGGACTCTGCAAGGCAGGAGCCTGGGAGAGCCGCTATCCTTTGGCTGGGGACAAGGACAAGCCACACAAAGCTGCACGTCTTGCAACAGTGCTTTCTCTTGCTGTGATGTGGCTGAGCAAGGGCCTTTGAGAGAGGAGCATGAAATGGTGATCAAATGAGAGAGTCTCATGCATAATTCATGAGTTGAAATAAACATTTGTACCAGACAAGATCACCCATTGAATTTCTGTTCAATGGACCATTGTTGGCTTACACCATGCAAGATCCATCTCACTCCATACTGTCTGAATGGGAGCAGCACCAGCCTTTCTTACATTATTCTTAAGCAATAAGCTGATCTTTCTTTTAGTGGCAAGTAGGCAATTTGGGCTACAGAGCCCAATCAATCCTTACTTCTTCTAAGGATGCCAGTAGAGAAACTAATTGCCACCTTCTTTTCAAGCGTAGGTTCATTGTCAGCTAGGGACCAGGATGAGATCCCTATTCACTCCCCAATTTATTATGTTCAAGGACTAACCAGACTGACATTAGTCAGTACTGACTTACAGAAACTGTTTAACAGGCCTGGAACCAAAGCAATGCTAATGTGGGGGAGACGGGGGCAGAATGTCCCACCACTCATTAGAGGCCTGGTATGGTTCATTTCCCCAGTTCCCTCTCCAAAGAGAAACTTCTTATGGATCAAAGAGGGAAGAAGGAGAAAAAAAAATAAGCAGTATAAAATGTGGACTAGAAAGAAATGTCATGATTTTATTCTAATGACTAAGTGAAAAGTCCAGTTCTGATTTCTAAAATAAACCACCCTCCAAACTCTTGAAGACTTCAGTAAAGCCAAGGTTTAAATTTCACATGAAAATAAATGTATTTCCTTTTCGTCTTTTTTCTCTAATCCTTCTTCCCTCAAACAAAAAAAAAAAGAGAAAAAAGATTCAGCAATCCTATTTTTTCTTCAGACCTTTGTGCTTGGGGGTCACCAGTGTCAACTGAAATCCAAATCCAAATGATCTCAATAGAGACATCCAACATGGAGCACAGAGTCAGGAGATGAAATCCCACATATACAGAAAGAGCAGCACCAAGGTGGTACACCAGAAGGAGGCAACTTAGAGGAGAAGAAAAGAAAACGACAACGTCTTCAGCCTGCCCTCCTGCCATAAAGCTGTACTGGGGAACAAACAGTTTCCCTGATGTGAGCCAGTCTTGCCATAATGCAATCAGGTGGGGGCAACTGAGTGTAGAGAAAAGCAATTGAGCTGTTAGCTGGATTTACTTTATTTTATTTTCCTCAGGCAAACAAAATAAACATTTTCTCACATTAGATCATGAACCCTACACATTTATTATCTGCTTTCTGCTTGCAACAAAATGCCATTTATCTTTCCCTTTGTGCTCTGTTTGGGGTAAGAAAGGATTTGAAATCTATCTTCTTTTTCATGTTGCTGTTGTCTTATTTTATTTCATTAATGTGTGTTCTTTAAAAGCTCCCAAGGCTAAAGGGCCAAGTCTCGGTTGGGGCATGTTCACAGAGGTTAATGTGAATGTAATGCAATGTAAAATGTTGCCTCTGATTTACACCAGCAGGGGATTTGGTCCACTCTACCTTAACAGCGTATTAAGTGTAGTGCTGGTTTTCAGCATCAACCAAGAAGCTGCTATAAAAGTTTCAGCAAGTTTCAGAGGTTTTTTTGGAAGTGGCAGGTGAGGGAAACAAGGAGATTTTTTTCTGTGCTGATGAAAGATGCTCCACTGGCAGCTCTGAATCTTGAAGTCCTGAGTTTACCTGAAGAATACACAGGGACCGATCAGAGGCAAAACCATGCTCACTCCCACCAGCCTGTCTAGGTTGGCTGGCCCCCAGCCAAAGTGACCTCAACCCTGACCTGAACCCTTACATGGGGGAGGATCACTTGGTCTCCACATTCATTTTCCTCTGGCCTCTTGTGTAAAGGCAGGCAGGTGACACGTTGGCTCATGGTGGTGTTTTTTTTTATGATGTGACAGCTGCCCAATGAGTGGTGAATGGAGAAAACCAAACATCTCCTGAGCATTTTTCACTTCAGAACCATCTCACAGTCATTAGGTGGTAGCAATGTGTCCCTGGTAATAATATGGGACAGAGGGATAGAGCAGGCTGGAGGTCATAGGTTGGGCAGACCTCTTCTGGGCCTGAACTGTATCAGTCCCTGAGCTCTGGTACAACAATAGTGTCACCATCAAATGTTCTCACAAACAGTCAAGTGTCCCAGCTTCTCCTAAAGGCCTTCAAAGAGAACTTAGGGATACCCATTTATAGAATCATGGAATTATAGATTGGAAAAGACCTCTAAGATCATTAAGTCCAACTGTCAACCCAATACCACGATGCCTACTGTTTTGGTTTCGGCTGCTGCCGGCAACAAAAGCGCCATGCGGCCACCCCTCCCCCCGCCAGGGTGCGGAGGAGAATGGAAAGAAACAGGCAGAAAACTGGTGGGTCGGGATAAGGGCAGTTTAACAGAACAGCAAACAAAGGGAACAGGAACAACAACGATACAGATAAGGAGAAAACACGACAAAACAGACCGCAGAACAGACCCACTCTCTCGGACAGGACCGGCGCCGCACGCTCCCGAGCCGCGAGTGAGTTCCTGCCACGCCGCCCCCCCCACCGGAACTCAACATGGCGGCACATGGTATGGAATACCCTGCTCTGTTTGGCCAGGTTGGGGTTAGGCGAGCCCACCCGGCTGTGCCCCTTCCTGGATTCCGGTGAAAATTAACCCTGTCCTGGCCGAACACAGGACATTATCCACCCCTTATTCCATACCATCTATGTCATGCCCAGGTCCCCCATTGTCCAGTTGAATCACCACCACTTCTCCTGTCTTCAGATATCATTCCCTTAGTCTATGGATCATCACTCTAAAGTGTCCGTTGAGTTCATTTAATCCATGACTTTGGGCTCCATCTGTCGTAGTGGTCTTCCGTGGCAGGAGAGGTGATGTGTGGTGATGGGCGGTCACTTGCTGCATCCGGAGCTCACAGTCTGCATGAGATGTTGATCTTGATGAAGTTGCTGGGTGCCAGTTGTTGAAAAAACAGGTCCAGTTCCATCACCGCTGTGCTCTGCTAGGTTTTTCATCAAAAAATCCATTTTTTTTAATCTGGACGATTCTTACTATGCTACTACTGGTATAACATATAACAATTATAGCAGTGATAACAGAGAGTGACAGGGTGATTTTAACAATTAACTTTATACAATTTATTTCTGGACTATTCTCACCCAAAATCAAATCCCCATGAGGTACACATCGGACTTCCCCATCCTTCCGCATTACCCACCAGGTACACCCAGGTCCTTGAGCAAAAGCAATCCCTCGGACGGGCTTGCCTTTGCCCGAGGCAGGACTAACCCAAACTGTCTTCCCTAACATGTTCCGCATGTGCACTACAGGGACTTTATCCCCTTCTACGGGGCGCTGAGGTTTTGACTGGGCAGGACCAGCCCGGTTGGTGTATCCCCTGGTGTTAACCAACCAGGTGGCCTTTGCTAAATGGGTATCCCAGTTTTTGAAAGTCCCACCCCCCATTGCCCTCAAAGTGTTTTTAACAGCCCATTGTACCGCTCGATCTTTCCAGAGGCTGGTGCATGGTAGGGGATGTGATACACCCACTCGATACCGTGTTCTTTGGCCCAGGTGACTATGAGGCTGTTGCGAAAGTGAGTCCCGTTGTCCGACTCGATTCTGTCGGGAGTGCCATGTCGCCACAAGGACTTGTTTTTCCAGGCCCAGGATGGTATTCCGGGCAGTGGCATGGGGCACAGGGTAGGTTTCTAGCCATCTGGTGGTGGCCTCCACCATTGTGAGCACATAGCGCTTGCCTTGGCGGGTCTGTGGCAGTGTGATATAGTCAATCTGCCAAGCCTCCCCATATTTATATTTTAGCCATCGTCCTCCATACCACTGAGGCTTTACCCGCGTGGCTTGCTTGATTGCAGCGCATGTTTCACATTCATGGACAGATAACCTGTGCGATGGTGTCCATGGTGTTTTGGTTTCGGCTGCCGCCGGCAACAAAAGCGCCACGCGGCCGCCCCTCCCCCCGCCGGTGTGCGGAGGAGAATGGAAAGAAAGAGGCAGAAACTGGTGGGTCGGGATAAGGGCAGTTTAACAGAACAGCAAACAGAGGGAAAACAGGAACAACAACGATACAAATAAGGAGAAAACACAACCACGAACCGTACAACAGCCGCTCTCCCGAAACCGGACCAGCGCTGCGCCCGCCCCAAGCCGCGAGTGCGTTCCCGCCGCGCCGCCCCCCCCCCACCGGAACCCAGCGTGACGGCACATGGTATGGAATACCAGGCTCTGTTTGGCCAGGTGGGGTCAGCCCCCACCCCCCGGCTGTGCCCCTTCCTGGATTCCGGTGAAAATTAACCCTGTTCTGGCCAAACCCAGGACATTATCCACCCCTTATTCCATACCATCTACGTCATGCCCAGGTCCCCCATTGTCCAGTTGATCACCCCCACTTCTCCTGTCTCCAGATATCATTCCTTTAGTCTATGGATCATCACTCTAAAGTGTCCGTTGATTTCATTTAATCCATGACTTCAGGCTCCATCTGTCATAATGGTCTTCCGTGGCAGGAGAGGTGATGTGTGGTGGTGGGCGATCACTTGCTGCATCCGGAGCTCACGGCTGATGTATCTGGTGCGGCCCATGCCCACAGTCTGCAGGAGATGTTGATCTTGATGAAGTTGCTGGATGCCAGTTGTTGAAAACCAGGTCCAGTTCCATCATTGCTGTGCTCTGCTAGGTTTTCATCGAAAAAGTCCATCCTTCTTTAATCTGGATGATTCTTACTATGCTACTACTGGTACAAAATATAACAATTATAACAGTGATAACAGACAGTGACAGGGTTATTTAACAACTAACTTTATACATTTTATTTATGGACTATTCTCGCCCAAAATTAAATCCCCATGAGGTACACATCGGACTTCCCCATCCTTCCGCATTACCCACCAGGTACACCCAGGTCCTTGAGCAAAGGCAATCCCGCGGACGGGCTTGCCTTTGCCCGAGGCAGGACTAACCTAAACCGTCTTCCCTAACATGTTCCGCATGTGCACTACAGGGACTTTATCCCCTTCTACGGGGCACTGAGGTTTTGACTGGGCAGGACCAGCCCGGTTGGTGGACCCTCTGGTGTTAACCAACCAGGTGGCCTTTGCTAAATGGGTATCCCAATTTTTGAAAGTCCCACCCCCCATTGCCCTCAAAGTGGTTTTTAGCAGCCCATTGTAACGTTCGATCTTTCCAGAGGCTGGTGCATGGTAGGGGATGTGATACACCCACTCAATACCGTGTTCTTTGGCCCAGGTGTCTATGAGGCTGTTGCGAAAGTGAGTCCCGTTGTCTGACTCGATTCTTTCGGGAGTGCCATGTCGCCACAGGACTTGTTTTTCCAGGCCCAGGATGGTATTCCGGGCAGTGGCATGGGGCACAGGGTAGGTTTCCAGCCATCCGGTGGTGGCCTCCACCATTGTGAGCACATAGCGCTTGCCTTGGCGGGTTTGTGGCAGTGTGATGTAGTCAATCTGCCAAGCCTCCCCATATTTATATTTTAGCCATCGTCCTCCATACCACTGAGGCTTTACCCGCTTGGCTTGCTTGATTGCAGCACATGTCTCACATTCATGGATAACCTGTGCAATAGTGTCCATGGTCAAGTCCACCCCTCGGTCACGAGCCCATTGGTATGTCGCGTCTCTTCCTTGGTGGCCCGAGGTGTCATGGGCCCACCGAGCTATAAAGAGTTCACCCTTATGTTGCCAGTCCTGATCCACCTGAGCCACTTCAATCTTAGCAGCCTGATCTACCTGCTGGTTGTTTTGATGTTCTTCAGTGGCCCGACTCTTAGGGACGTGGGCGTCCACGTGACGGACTTTTACAGCCAACTGCTCTAGCTGGGCAGCAATATCTTGCCACAATGGGGCAGCCCAGATAGGTTTGCCTCTGCGCTGCCAGTTGTTCTTCTTCCATTGCTGCAGCCACCCCCACAAGGCATTGGCCACCATCCAAGAGTCAGTGTAAAGATAGAGCACTGGCCACTTCTCTCGACTGGCAATGTCTAAAGCCAGCTGGATGGCTTTCACCTCTGCAAACTGGCTGGACTCACCTTCTCCCTCGGCAGTTTCCGCGACTTGTCGTGTAGGGCTCCATACAGCAGCCTTCCACCTCCGCTGCTTCCCCACAATGCGACAGGACCCATCCGTGAACAGGGAATACTCTTTCTTATCTTCTGGCTGCTGGTTATACAGTGGGGCCTCTTCAGCACGTGTCACCTCCTCCTCTGGCGATGCTCCAAAATCTTTGCCTTCTGGCCAGTCCATGATTACCTCCAGAATTCCTGGGCGACTGGGGTTTCCCATTCGGGCGCGCTGGGTGATCAGAGCGACCCACTTACTCCACGTAGCATCGGTGGCATGATGCGTAGAGGGGACCCTCTCTTTGAACATCCAGCCCAGGACCGGCAATCGTGGTGCTAGGAGGAGCTGTGCTTCAGTGCCGACCACTTCTGAAGCAGCTCCAACGCCTTCATATGCTGCCAGAATCTCTTTTTCAGTGGGAGTATAGCGGGCCTCGGATCCTTTGTATCCCCGGCTCCAGAACCCCAGGGGTCGACCTCGAGTCTCCCCTGGTGCTTTCTGCCAGAGACTCCAGGTTGGGCCATTCTCCCCGGCTGCGGTGTAGAGCACGTTTTTAACATCTTGCCCTGACCGGACTGGACCAAGGGCTACGGCATGAACTATCTCCCGTTTAATCTGTTCAAATGCCTGTCGTTGCTCAGGACCCCATTCAAAATCATTCTTCTTCCGGGTCACGTGGTACAGAGGAATTACAATCTGGCTGTAATTTGGGATGTGCATCCTCCAAAAACCCACAACACCCAGGAAAGCCTGTGCTTCCTTTTTGCTGGTTGGTGGAGACATAGCTGCTATTTTGTTGATGACATCCATTGGGATTTGACGGCGCCCATCCTGCCATTTTATTCCCAAAAACTGGATCTCTTGCGCAGGTCCCTTGACTTTACTTCGCTTAATGGCGAAACCGGCTTTCAGAAGGATTTGAACTATTTTCTCCCCTTTCTCAAAAACTTCCTCCGCTGTGTCGCCCCATATAATGATGTCATCGATGTACTGCAGATGTTCTGGGGCTTCACCCTTTTCCAGTGCAGTCTGGATTAGTCCATGGCAAATGGTGGGACTGTGTTTCCACCCCTGGGGCAGTCAATTCCAGGTGTACTGGATGCCCCTCCAGGTGAAAGCAAACTGTGGCCTGCACTCTGCTGCCAAAGGGATGGAGAAGAATGCATTGGCAATGTCAATTGTAGCATACCACTTGGCTGCCTTTGACTCCAGCTGATATTGAAGTTCTAGCATGTCTGGCACGGCAGCACTCAGCGGTGGTGTGACTTCATTCAGGCCACGGTAGTCTATTGTCAGTCTCCACTCTCCAGTAGATTTTCTCACTGGCCATATGGGACTATTAAAGGGTGAGTGAGTTTTGCTGATCACTCCTTGACTCTCCAGCTGGCGGATCAACTGATGAATGGGGAGAAGGGAGTCTCGGTTGGTACGATACTGTCGCCGGTGCACCGTTGTGGTCGCGATCGGCACGTGTTGTTCTTCAACCCTCAGCAACCCCACAACGGAAGGATCCTCCGAGAGACCAGGCAAAATGGACAGCTGTTTAATTTCTTCCATCTCCACAGCAGCTATGCCAAAAGCCCACCGATACCCCTTTGGGTCCTTGAAATAGCCTCTCCTAAGATAGTCTATCCCAAGGATGCACGGAGCCTCGGGGCCAGTTACAATGGGGTGCTTCTGCCAGTCCTGCCCAGTGAGGCTCACTTCAGCCTCCAGTAGACTCAGCTCTTGGGACCCCCCTGTCACTCCAGAAATGCAAATGGACTCTGACCCTTTGAACTCTGATGGCATTAAAGTACACTGTGCACCAGTGTCCACTAGAGCTTTATACTCTTGTGGATCTGACGTGCCAGGCCACCGAATCCACACCGTCCAATAGACACGGTTGTCCCTTTCCTCCACCTGGCTGGAGGCAGGGCCCCTCTAATCCTGGTCAGAGAAATTGCTGCTCACCTGCTGCAAAAATGACTTGGAGGTCCCCTCCAGAGGATCGGAATCAAGGTCAAACTGTCTACCTGGTCTGGAGAGCTGGCTTCTGGAAACTGGAGCGGCATTTTTCCTAACAGAGTCCCCTTTTGTGATTGTTTTACCTCGCAACTCACGTACTCGTGCCTCTAGACTTGAGGTGGGTTTTCCATCCCACTTCCTCATGTCCTCTCCGTGGTCACGCAGGTAGAACCACAGGGTGCCTCGGGGTGTATAGCCTCTGTATTCCCTCTCCTGAGCAGAGAAACGCTTGCCCCTAATAGCTGAGACACTGGCCCGTACAGGTGGGGAGTAGGACATACTCTGTTCGAGTCGCTGGACCTTCTGGGACAATTTATTTACAGCTGAGACAAGGGAGGAAGAGAGACTTTCCTCATATTGCCGGAGTCTGACAGCCACCTCGTCCACTGTTGGTGCCTCTTTACCTTTCCAGTTTATAACTGCCAGTGAGTTCGCATGCGAGGAGGGTTCGCTCCGCACAAACTTCCTCCACATGGATTGTGAGCACTGGAGTTCATCTGGGTCTGTGGGTACCTGCTCATCGTCTGTGTCACAGTAAACCAGCTCCCGCACAGCTAATTCCCTCAAGTACTGAATACCCCTTTCCATATTGGTCCACTTGCCAGGATAGCATACAAAATCGTCACTGAAGGGGTACCTCTCCCTCACGCCTGACAGAAGTCTCCTCCAGAGGCTGAGGATTTGTTCCTTTTTCCCAATGGCCTTGTTAATGCCCCCATCCCTGGCCAGGGATCCCAGCTGCTTGGCTTCCTTGCCCTCTAATTCCAAGCTGCTGGCCCCGTTATCCCAGCACCGCAGCAGCCAGGTGGCAATGTGCTCGCCTGGGTGGCGGCTGAAATCTTTCCGCATGTCTCGCAGCTCGCCCAGGGACAGGGACCGGGTGATGATCTCTGTCTCTATCTCCCGTGATGACCCTGGCTCATCGTCATCCCTCCCGGAGCGATCTGCTCTCTTTGCGTCTTTCTTTAGTTTTACAGGGGCGACTGCTACTGGCACAGGTTGGTCATTGGGCTCAGCCACAATGCCTGCAGCTGGAGCTGGGGCTGGAGCAGCTGCTGTGCCTGCCAGGGAAACCGAGGCAGACCCTGCAGCTGTGGCAGCGGCGGTGCCAGTCTGGGGGGCTGTGACTGCCTGCTGGGCTGGAGGGGCTGCAGGGCCGGCTGGGGGGGGCAGCGCCAGTTGCAGTGCCTGCCGCTTTGTTTCCCCCCCTTTCCCCTTTAAGGCACTGAACAGTATTGAACAGGGCTCGGTAGGCGTGGGCCAGACCCCAGCACATTGTGGTGATCTGTGTCTCTCTGGAATTCCCAGGGTGGCAGCACACTTTTTGCAGATACTTTACTAGTTTGTCCGGATCCTGCGCTTGTTCAGGGGTGAGTTTCAAAAACACCGGGGGTGTCCACTGCCCTAGACACTTGCCCATGCTGTCCCACACACCCAGCCACTCACAGCTATCCAGCCCCGGGGCAGGTCTCTGCACGATGTTCTTAACTACTTGTTTAGCCCTAAATGGGCGGAAATGACCGCAGTGCTGCAAGCAAATACAAGCCTAATTTCATGCACAGTGATGTTATCATGTCATAAGTCAATATTGTATAGTACAGCAAAATTATCATCCTGATCTTTTTCGCAGCGATGATGAACAGCACGGCAGTGAATACATACTGCAAATAAGGATTCAAAAACCACAACCATCTGATCAAAGTCAGAAACATTTTTACTGGCGACAATTTAACTAACACAGAAAAAATATGTATAACAAAATTTAACAAAATCTAAGAAAGTTGTTTTAACACACACTACTCAGCCCTGCTGTTACCCCTGCCCCACGTTTGGGCGCCAAATTAATGTTTTGGTTTCGGCTGCCGCGGCAACAAAAGTGCCACGCGGCTGCCCCTCCTCGTTCCGCGATAAAGAGGAGAATGGAAAGAAACAGGCAGAAAACTGGTGGGTCGGGATAAAGGCAGTTTAACAGAACAGCAAACAAAGGGAACAGTAACAACAACAATACAGATAAGGAGAAAACACGACAAAACAGACCGCAGAACAGACCCGCTCTCTCGGACCACACCGCCGCCGCAAGCTCCCTAGCGGAGAGTGAGTTCCCGTCGCGCCGCCCCCCCACCGGAACTCAGCATGACGGCACATGGTATGGAATACCCTGCTCTGTTTGGCCAGGTTGGGGTTGGGCGAGCCCACCCGGCTGTGCCCCTTCCTGGTTTCTGGTGAAAATTAACCCTGTCCTGGCCGAACCCAGGACACCTACTTAACCATGTCCTGAAGTGCCACATCCACACGTTTTTTGAACACCTCCAGGGATGGTGACTCCACCACTTCCCTGGGCAGCCTATTCCAATGCCTGACTACTCTTTCAGTAAAGAAATTTTTCCTAATATCCAATCTAAATCTCCCCTGATGCAACTTGAGGCCATTTTGCTAGTTACTTGGGACTATTGCTTTACTTTGGTTAGAAAAGGTAGAAAATATTAGTTGACCATTGAGCATAAAATCCAAATATAATTGCAAGCTGTCCGACTGCAAAATGTCCTCCCTTCAGAAACTGGGAAGTATTGTGTTCCCTCACCATTCTGTTTATGCTGTTTCACCAGTTAGTGAGACCAGTGACAGCCTAAAGGTCAAAATTTGTGTTTGTACCAATCTCTTTTCACCTTAAAAGTGAAGGACCTTTCTTGATATTTTTAAGCATAGGTGGAACTTGAATTTGCAGTCTCAGAAACAATATGAGAGGAGAAGAAAGCATTAAAAATAAGATCCATTTAAGGAAATCCAGGTTTGGGGCAGATGGGGTTGCCCTTTGCTGAGCACCCCACACAGTTATCTGTGAGGTTCCTTGAATGAACAGATCTGTAAAAATAGTCTTCAAAGCGATATGGGGAAATGTAATTTCTTAATCTCTGAAAATGTGCATGTTTGATTCCACTAACCAAACACACCCTCTGAACATATAAATTTATCACTGAAACATGAAAGGGATGTTCAGGAGTCATTAGTAACGCCATCTACTCATCAGCACAACATGTCTTCTTTAAGGTCGTAATTAATTTGCATGTCCTATATTTGGGACCATATAGCTATGCCTCAAGACTAAAGACAGTCAGGGCCAGCTCATATCTTCAGCCTTGCTGTACAAAACCCTTAGCTGTAACAACCAACGTACTATATGGTGATATATAGGTACTGCACATAGCGACAGCCTGACAGAAGTATGGGGAGAATGCTTGCACGACAGCTGGCTCTATCTAGTCACATTTGGCTCATTTCATAACAACTGAAAAGCCTTATGTTGAAATATTTCTAAGCAAAATACTAGTTAAAACTAGTTAAAGATAGTGACTGAAAGCTGAATGAATAGCTCCATTCAACAACTCAGAAAACCTCCTTATTCTTTGAAAACAAGCACGTTTAATGGTTCGTGACATATCAGTTTGCATCTTTGCATCCATACTTCTTCCAGTTGAGGGCACAGGCTGGATGTTGCCATCCCCTGTCTTCTGGAGGCAGAATTATGTAGCACGGTTGGTGCTAGGATCTCCCTGGCAAACAGCAAGGCCACACATGCAACTGTCTCTGGTGTTGAGGGAAAGCCTCTACACTTGGGTTTCTTCACATGTAACATGAAACCATCACTGCCTTGACTCCTTTACTTTCTGGCTGTAACTAGATCATTCGTGGATGCCTTACACTAATCACAGGTTGAAAAGTGTCGCATCTTTGTGATTTGGAGACCCTGAGCTGTAACACCACTGCTCCATTGAAATGGTGAGGAAACTGCCACATCGTGTTACAAGGGGCTCCGTCTCTGTAGGTCCTGCTTGCTGGCAAGCATGCCAAGGTAGCAGCCCCAAGGGCTTCTCTTTGCACCCTTCGTGGAGGCAGATCTTTGTGGAAATGGCAAGTGTTGAATGCTATTGCAGCGCATGAGCGGGATCCTTCTGTCATGGAAGGGGTTGGAGGAAAAAATCTCACTCTTCAGCAAGTAAATAACTAAGAGAAAAAAGACCACATTACAGCCTCCTTTCAGGATGTTTTTCTTGCCATTGTTTACAAACTTCAGGCATCTTTACTGCTAGTTTTCTTCTTAGAGATGACACGCGGGGACCCAAAAGTGTCAGACTAGATGTCTGGAAAATTTGCAGGCTGCTTCAAGACACTGGTTTATATTCAATCCAGTCCTTTCCAAGAAACTGGTTCTTCTGAAAAGAATAAAGCTAAAACTTCCTCAACAACAACAAAAAATGTCATTGTCACTAAACCAAAAGGAATGTGACTGAAGCTCCATGTCAGTACGGGAACTTTTGATGTATCGCTAACTATTCACTATTTCCCTCAGGCCACACAAAAATAGGTTACCACAAAAAAAAAAAAAAAAAAAAAAAAGATAGTATCATCATTCTATCTTCTGGTTAGGAGTCAGGATTACATTTTATTTGACTGATATCTTTTGCATATGATACAAGGGAAAACTTAAATGATACTCAAATAGAGAAAGACTTACTTCTGCTCTCTGAGCTCCAAAGCCAGTAATAAAAAGAAATTAGTGAGGGAGAAGAGAGCACCAGAGTACACCCATCAGCCTGATTTTCTTCTTTGTATCCACTGAGAGTGAGGTGCAGGTAATGCAGCTTTTTCAAAACTTTTCCATTTCTGTATTATGAATATATGCAGCTGTTTCTACACCATGCAACTCTGTGCCATATTCTAGAGAAATCTTTCTTTTTAGAAGCCACATAGGCTTCAAAGCTTTTATAGGTGTCTCATGCTCTTCTGCACTTTTTTGAACATGTGGGAGAAGGGGAGAAACCATTTATGACTTTCCAGTCTGGGTCATCAGTGTTATGCTAGAGGTGCACTGGAGCCATTTTAACTTAGGAAACTGTTTGTAAGTTTCCCTGAGAAACCTTTCACTAGTAGAAGACAAAGACAAATGCACTGGTCCCAGCAGGATCTCTCCTTCCACTTTATCTGAAGGTAAGACCAGAGAAGTGTATCAATCTTATCTTCTTCTAAATACACACATATATATGCATTTAAACTGAAAAATACTTTCTTTCAGAGAACTGAAATGTCTTTGTTGCTGTCTCAACAATATATTTACTAGTCTTCAGTTTTAGCATTTCTAGCATCTTGACTTGGAGATCAGGTAATTCCACCTGGAGGAAAACACATGGTGAAACTGTTTGTTTTCAACAAAAACTGTTTTTCCCCCTTGTTTTGGAGGAAAACTACGAACATTAGGAGTTCTGCTCCCCTGGGCTGTGGCCCAATAACTAGCCAGCGCAGCTGTGCAAAAGCCGAGGATGTGCCACCCAGAGACCCCAAGTATTCTCAGAAGAGCCCCCTTCAAGGACACAGTCCCCTCCTCCTTACTCTCTCATGTCACTCACCTCTTACCGTGCCCATACACCAGGCTCTGTTGGGAGAGAAGAAATTTGTGCAGTCTGGAAGCAGACAGTGTCTCCAAATTATCCTCACAGTCACAGAAAACACCTCTTTCTCCCTGGTCCTCAGTGACCTCCTTTGCTAGGCTAGACTGGACTAGTCCTAACAGTGGCCACAGGGAGATTTCACAGAATCATAGAAGAGTTTGAGTTGGAAGGGACCTTTAAAGGTCATCTAGTCCAACCTCCCTGCAATGAGAAGGGACATCTTCAACTAGATCCAGTTGCTCCATGCCCCGTGAAACCTGACCTTGAATGTTTCCAAGGATGGGGCATCTACCACCTCTCTGTGCCTCACCACCCTCACTGTAAAAAAATTTCTTCCTTATGTCCAGTCTAAATTAGCTTTGTCTGACTTCCCTTGCTGCAGAAAAAAGCCTCGTAAGCTTTCGATATTGGCTTTTTTCCCAATGTGGTGATCGCTGATCTGACTCTCCATGCTTCTTCTGGGAGTATTGGTCACCTTTGGGTGCTGCCTGATCCTTCCCCAAGGTCTTTGGCTCCGCTGTGGAGATTGCTTCCCTTGAGCACACCTCTTCTTCTATCATTGCTGCCTTTTAAGCAATACCTTTAAATCTGCTGGTCTTTTTATCTCAACTAATGGTCCTGTGTTTGTACGCCTATATAGAGGTGTGGGTTTTTTTTATATATAAAGAAATGTCTTTTATTGTTTCCTTTTGCTTTTCTATTACAAAGCCTCTAATGTGTTGTGCTAAAGGTGGGTGGCTTTAAAAGAGGCTGGTTTCACTAGGTTTTTATTGTGTTTAAAATGTGGTTTCATTTACTGTGCTAAACACTTGGCAGCCTTTGTCACACCATGTCTCATGAAAGCACTTGAAAATGAGCACACACAGAAAGTTGCATCAATTTCTCCCCACCACCCACCCCCACCCCAAGCATGATAGGCAGATCATGAAAGCTTTGTTTATTTAGCTGGCAGTTAATTCTTCCACACTTGGCACCGTTTCTGAAATTAACTCATCGAATAATGGACATGCTCCATTAAAGTGACGAAGTGTCCTAGGTTTGGCCAGGACAGGGTTAATTTTCACCAGAATCCAGGAAGGGGCACAGCCAGGCGGGCTGACCCCACCTGGCCAAACAGAGCAGGGTATTCCATACCATGTGCCGTCATGCTGGGTTCCGGTGGGGGGGGAGCTGGGTGGCGGGAACTGACTTGCGGCTGAGGAGGGCTCAGCGGCGGTTCGGTCCGAGAGAGCGGTTCTGTTCTGCTGGTTTGTTTTGTGTATTCCCCTTTTCTGTATCGTTGTTGTTGCTGTTCCCTTTCTTTGCTGTTCTGTTAAACTGCCCTTATCCTGACCCACCAGTTTCTGCCTGTTTCTTTCCATTCTCCTCCGCACCGTGGCGGGGGGAGGGGCGGCCGCGTGGCGCTTTTGTTGCCGGCTGCAGCCGAACCAGAACATTAAATTGGCGTCCAAGCGTGGGGCGGGGATAACGGCAGGGCTGAGCAGTATGTGTTAAAAGAGCTTTCTTAGATTTTGTTAAATTTTGTTATACGCATTTTTCTGTGTTAGTTAAATAGTCGCCAGTAAAAATGTTTCTGACTTTGATCAGATGGTTGTGGTTTTTGAATCCGTACTTGCTGTACTTGTTCCCTGTGGTGACGTTCATTACCTCAGGGAAAAGGATCAGGATTATGATTTTACTGTACTGTACGATGTCGACTTATGACATGATAACATCACTGTGCGTGAAATTAGGCTTTTATTTGCATGCGGCACTGCAGTCATTTCCATACCTCGGATCCTATGTCTTAGAATTTGTTAATAATCAAACCCAGCCTGTGGGGAAAACCGGAGGGGATACCTTCCCCCACTCTTTCGCCCCCCCCTCTCTCCTTCAGGCTGGTCCTAACTTCTTTCGAGAACTTTTGAGAATTTTGAGTACCCGTGGGATGCTCAGGCTGAAACTCTCCTTTTGTTCTGACTCCTGAATGGTTTTCAGGTTTTGTTTAGGGTTAAACAAGTAAAGAACATCGTGCAGAGACCTGCCCCGAGGCTGGATAGCTGTGATTGGCTGGGTGTGTGGGACAACATGGGCAGGTGTCTAGGGCAGTGGGCACCTGCGGTGTGTTTTAAACTCACCCCTGAACAAGTACAGAATCCTGAAAAACTAGTAAAGTATCTGCAAAAAGTGTGCTGCCACCCTGGGAACTCCAGAGAGACACAAATCACCGCAATGTGCTGGGGTCTGGCCCACGCCTACCGAGCCATGTTCAACACTGTTCAGTGCCTTAAAGGGGAAAGAGGGGGGAAACAAAGCGGCAGGCACTGCGACTGGTGCTGCCCCCTCAGCCATCCCTGCAGCCCCTCCAGCCCAGCAGGCAGTCACAGCCCCCTCGACCGGCACCATGGCTGCTGCTGCCACAGCTGCAGGGTCTGCCTCGGTTTTTCCAGCGGGCACGGCAGTGGCTCCAGCCCCAGCTTCAGCAGCAGGCATAGCGGCTGAGCCCGGTGACCAACCTGTGCCTGTAGCAGTCACCCCTGTAAAAATAAAGAAAGACGCAAAGAGAGCAGATCGCTCCAGGAGGGATGACAATGAGCCAGGGTCATCACAGGAGATAGAGACAGAGATCATCACCTGGTCCCTGTCCCTGAGCAAGCTGCGAGACATGCGGAAAGATTTCAGCTGCCACCCAGGCGAGCACATTGTCACATGGCTGCTGCGGTGCTGGGATAACGGGGCCAGCAGCTTGGAATTAGAGGGCAAGGAAGCCAAGCAGCTGGGATCCCTGGCCAAGGATGGGGGCATTGACAAGGCCATTGGGAAAAAGGAACAAGTCCTCAGCCTCTGGAGGAGACTTCTGTCAGACATGAGGGAGAGGTACCCCTTCAGTGACGATTTTGTATGCTACCCTGGCAAGTGGACCAATATGGAAAGGGGTATTCAGTACTTGAGGGAATTAGCTGTGCGGGAGCTGGTTTACTGTGACACAGACGATGAGCAGGTACCCACAGATCCAGATGAAGTCCAGTGTACAGCATCTATGTGGAGGAAGTTTGTGCGGAGCGCACCATCCTCATATGCCAAAAAACTGGCAGTTGTAAACTGGAAAGGTAAAGAGGCACCAACAGTGGATGAGGTGGCCGTCCGACTCCGGCAATATGAGGAAAGTCTCTCTTCCTCCCTTGTCTCAGCTGTGGAGAAACTGGCCTGGGAGGTACAGCAAATGAAAGAGAGTAGGTCCTACTCCCCACCTGTACGGGCCAGTGTCTCAGCTATTAGGGGCAAGCGCTTCTCTGCTAAGGAGAGAGAATAAAGAGGCTGCACACCACGGGGCACCCTGTGGTTGTACCTGCGTGACCACGGAGAGGACATGAGGAAGTGGGATGGAAAACCTACCTCAAGTCTAGAGGCACGAGTGCGTGAGTTGCGAGGTAAAACAATCACAAAAGGAGATTCTGCTAGGAAAAATGCCACTACGGTTTGTAGCGGTGCTCCAGTTTCCAGCAGCTCCAGTTTCCAGCAGCCAGCTCTCCAGACAAGGTAGACAGTTTGATCTTGATTCCGATCCTCTGGAGGGGACCTCCAAGTCATTTTTGCAGCAGGGGAGCAGCAAATTCTCTGATGAGGATTAGAGGGGCCCTGCCTCCAGCCAGGTGGAGGAAAGGGACAACCGCGTTTATTGGACGGTATGGATTCGGTGGCCTGGCATGTCAGATCCACAAGAGTAGAAAGCTCTAGTGGACGCTGGTGCACAGTATACTTCAATGACATCAAATTTCAAAGGGTCAGAGTCCATTTGCATTTCGGGAGTGACAGGGGGGTCCCAAGAGCTGAGTGTACTGGAGGCTGAAGTGAGCCTCACTGGGCAGGACTGGCAGAAGCACACCATTGTGACTGGCACCGAGGCTCCGTGCATCCTTGGGATAGACTATCTTAGGAGAGGCTATTTCAAGGACCCAAGGGGGTATCGGTGGGCTTTTGGCATAGCTGCTGCGGAGACGGAAGAAATTGAACAGCTGTCCATTTTGCCTGGTCTCTCAGAGGATCCTTCCGTTGTGGGGTTGCTGAGGGTTGAAGAACAACACGTGCCGATCGCGACCACAACGGTGCACCGGCAACAGTATCGTACCAACCGAGACTCCCTTCTCCCCATTCATCAGCTTATCCGCCAGCTGGAGAGTCAAGGAGTGATCAGCAAAACTCACTCACCCTTTAATAGTCCCATATGGCCAGTGAGAAAATCTACTGGAGAGTGGAGACTGACCATAGACTACCGTGGCCTGAATGAAGTCACACCACCGCTGAGTGCTGCCGTGCCAGACATGCTAGAACTTCAGTACCAGCTGGAGTCAAAGGCAGCCAAGTGGTACGCTACAATTGACATCGCTAATGCATTCTTCTCCATCCCTTTGGCAGCAGAGTGCAGGCCACAGTTTGCTTTCACCTGGAGGGGCATCCGGTACATCTGGAATCGACTGCCCCAGGGGGGGAAACACAGTCCCACCATTCGCCATGGACTAATCCAGACTGCACTGGAAAAGGGTGAAGCTCCAGAACATCTGCAGTACATCGACGACATCATCGTATGGGGTGACACAGGGGAGGAAGCTTTTGAGAAAGGGGAGAAAATAGTTCAGATCCCTCTGAAAGCCGGTTTCACCATTAAGCGAAGTAAAGTCAAGGGACCTGCGCAAGAGATCCAGTTTTTGGGGATAAAATGGCAGGATGGGCGCCGTCAAATCCCAATGGATGTCATCAACAAAATAGCAGCTATGTCTCCACCAAGCAGCAAAAAGGAAGCACAGGCCTTCTTAGGTGTCGTGGGCATTTGAACAAATTAAACGGGAGATAGTTCATGCCGTAGCCCTTGGTCCAGTCCGGTCAGGGCAAGATGTTAAAAACGTGCTCTACTCCACAGCCGGGGAGAATGGCCCAACCTGGAGTCTCTGGCAGAAAGCACCAGGGGAGAGTCGAGGTCGACCCCTGGGGTTTTGGAGCCGGGGATACAAAGGATCCGAGGCCCACTGTACTCCCACTGAAAAAGAGATTCTGGTAGCATATGAAGGCGTTGGAGCTGCTTCAGAAGTGGTCAGCACTGAAGCACAGCTCCTCCTAGCACCACGATTGCCAGTCCTGGGCTGGATGTTGAAAGAGAGGGTCCCCTCTACGCATCATGCCACCGATGCTATGTGGAGTAAGTGGGTCGCGCTGATCACCCAGTGGGCCCGAATGGGAAACCCCAGTCGCCCAGGAATTCTGGAGGTAATCATGGACTGGTGTCCTGGGTTTGGCCAAACAGGGTTAATTTTCACCGGAATCCAGGAAGGGGCACAGCTGGGGGGTGGAGGCTGACCCCACCAGGCCAAATAGAGCCCGGTATTCCATACCATGTGACGTCACGCTGGGTTCCGGTGGGGGGGGCGGTGCGGCGGGAAGGCACTCGCGGCTTGGGCGGGCGCAGCGTCGGTCCTGTTTCGGGAGAGCGGCTGTTGTACGGTTCGTGGTTGTGTTTTCTCCTTATTTGTATCGTTGTTGTTCCTGTTTTCCCTCTGTTTGCTGTTCTGTTAAACTTCCCTTATCCCGACCCACCAGTTTCTGCCTCTTTCTTTCCATTCTCCTCCGCACTGCAGCGGGGGGAGGGGCGGCCGCGTGGCGCTTTTGTTGCCGGCGGCAGCCGAAACCAAAACATTAATTTGGCGCCCAAGCGTGGGGCGGGGATAACGGCAGGGCTGAGCAGCGGGTGTTAAAACTGCTTTCATAGATTTTCTTAAAATTTATTATACGCATTTACTGTGCTAGTTAAAGTCGCCGGTAAAAATGTTTCTGACTGATCAAATATCTGTGCTACGTAAATCCTTACTTGCTGTATGTGTTTACTGCCATGCTGTTCATCATCGCTGGGAAAAAGATCAGGATGATAATTTTGCTCTACCTTACGATATCGACTTATGATATGATAACATCAGTGTGCATGAAATTAGTCTTGTATTTGCATGCGGCACTGCGGTCATTTCCGTACCTCGGGTGCTATGTCTTAGATTTTGTTAATAATCAAACCCAGTCTGTGGGGAAAACCGAAGGGGATACCTTCCCCCACTCTTTCGCCCCCCCTCTCTCCTTCAGGCTGGTCCTAACTGCTTTTGAGAATTTCGAGTACCCGTGGGATGCTCAGGGCAGCACTCTCCTTTTGTTCTGCCTCCTGAATGGGTTGCAGGTTTTGTTTAGGGTTAAGCAAGTAGTTAAGAACGTCGTGCAGAGACCTGCCCCGGGGCTGGATAGCTGTGAGTGGCTGGGTGTGTGGGACAGCATGGGCAGTTACCTAGGGCAGTGGACACCCCCGATGTTTTTTAAACTCACCCCTGAGCAAGTACAGAATCCGGACAAACTAGTAAAATATCTGCAAAAAGTGTGCTGCCACCCTGGGAACTCCAGAGAGACACAAATCACTGCAATGTGCTGGGGTCTGGCCCACGCCTACCGAGCTGCCCTGTTTAACACTGTTCAGTGCCCTAAAGGGGAAAAGGGGGGAAACGAAGCGGCAGGCACTGCGACTGGCGCTGCCCCCCCAGACGACCCTGCAGCCCCTCCAGCCCAGCAGGCAGTCACAGCCCCCCCGACCAGCACCACCGCTGCCACAGCTGCAGGGTCTGCCTCGGTTTCCCCAGCGGGCACAGCAGCTGCTCCAGCCCCAGCTCCAGCCACAGGCACAGTGACTGAGCCCAATGACCAACCTGTGCCGGTAGCAGTCGCCCCCGTAAAACTAAAGAAAGACGCAAAGAGAGCAGATCGCTCCGGGAGGGATGACAATGAGCCAGGGTCATCGCGGGAGATAGAGACAGAGATCATCACCCGGTCCCTGTCCCTGGGCGAGCTGCGAGACATGCGGAAAGATTTCAGCCGCCACCCAGGCGAGCACATTGCCACCTGGCTGCTGCGGTGCTGGGATAACGGGGCCAGCAGCTTGGAATTAGAGGGCAAGGAAGCCAAGCAGCTGGGATCCCTGGCCAGGGATGGGGGCATTGACAAGGCCATTGGGAAAAAGGAACAAGTCCTCAGCCTCTGGAGGAGACTTCTGTCAGGCGTGAGGGAGAGGTACCCCTTCAGTGATGATTTTGTATGCTATCCTGGCAAGTGGACCAATATGGAAAGGGATATTCAGTACTTGAGGGAATTAGCTGTGCGGGAGCTGGTTTACTGTGACACAGACGATGAGCAGGTACCCACAGACCCAGATGAACTCCAGTGCTCACAATCCATGTGGAGGAAGTTTGTGCGGAGCGAACCCTCCTCGCATGCCAACTCACTGGCAGTTGTAAACTGGAAAGGTAAAGACGCACCAACAGTGGATGAGGTGGCTGTCAGACTCCGGCAATATGAGGAAAGTCTCTCTTCCTCCCTTGTCTCAGCTGTGGAGAAACTGGTCAAGCGACTAGACAGGAATATGTCCTACTCC
This sequence comes from Opisthocomus hoazin, assembly GCF_030867145.1. Taxonomy (NCBI): domain Eukaryota; kingdom Metazoa; phylum Chordata; class Aves; order Opisthocomiformes; family Opisthocomidae; genus Opisthocomus; species Opisthocomus hoazin. The sequence continues at coordinate 21,743,599 of NC_134453.1, read as the reverse complement.
CCACCTGTACGGGCCAGTGTCTCAGCTATTAGGGGCAGGCGTTTCTCTGCTCAGGAGAGAGAATACAGAGGCTATACACCCCGGGGCACCCTGTGGCTTTACCTGCGTGACCACGGAGAGGACATGAGGAAGTGGGATGGAAAACCCACCTCAAGTCTAGAGGCACGAGTACGTGAGTTGCGAGGTAAAACACTCACGAAAGGGGATTCTGTTAGGAAAAGTGCCGCTCCAGTTTCCAGAAGCCAGCTCTCCAGACCAGGTAGACAGTTTGACCTTGATTCCGATCCTCTGGAGGGGACCTCCAAGTCATTCTTACAGCAGGTGAGCAGCAAATTCTCTGACCAGGATTAGAGGGGCCCTGCCTCCAGCCAGGTGGAGGAAAGGGACAACCGTGTCTATTGGACGGTGTGGATTCGGTGGCCTGGCACGTCAGATCCGCAAGAGTATAAAGCTCTAGTGGACACTGGTGCACAGTGTACTTTAATGCCATCAGAGTTCAAAGGGTCAGAGTCCATTTGCATTTCGGGAGTGACAGGGGGGTCCCAAGAGCTGAGTGTACTGGAGGCTGAAGTGAGCCTCACTGGGCAGGGCTGGCAGAAGCACCCCATTGTAACTGGCCCCGAGGCTCCGTGCATCCTTGGGATAGACTATCTTAGGAGAGGCTATTTCAAGGACCCAAAGGGGTATCGGTGGGCTTTTGGCATAGCTGCTGCGGAGACGGAAGAAATTAAACAGCTGTCCATTTTGCCTGGTCTCTCGGAGGATCCTTCCGTTGTGGGGTTGCTGAGGGTTGAAGAACAACACGTGCCAATCGCGACCACAACGGTGCACCGGCGACAGTATCGTACCAACCGAGACTCCCTTCTCCCCATTCATCAGCTGATCCGTCAACTGGAGAGTCAAGGAGTGATCAGCAAAACTCGCTCACCCTTTAATAGTCCCATATGGCCAGTGAGAAAATCTACTGGAGAGTGGAGGCTGACAATAGACTACCGCGGCCTGAATGAAGTCACACCACCGCTGAGTGCTGCCGTGCCAGACATGCTAGAACTTCAATATCAGCTGGAGTCAAAGGCAGCTAAGTGGTACGCTACAATTGACATCGCTAATGCATTCTTCTCCATCCCTTTGGCAGCGGAGTGCAGGCCACAGTTTGCTTTCACCTGGAGGGGCATCCAGTACACCTGGAATCGACTGCCCCAGGGGTGGAAACACAGTCCCACCATTTGCCATAGACTGATCCAGACTGCACTGGAAAAGGGTGAAGCTCCAGAACATCTGCAGTACATCGATAACATCATTATATGGGGCGACACAGCGGAGGAAGTTTTTGAGAAAGGGGAGAAAATAGTTGAGATCCTTCTGAAAGCCGGTTTCGCCATTAAGCGAAGCAAAGTAAAGGGACCTGCGCAAGAGATCCAGTTTTTGGGAATAAAATGGCAGGATGGGCGCCGTCAAATCCCAATGGATGTCATCAACAAAATAGCAGCTATGTCTCCACCAACCAGCAAAAAGGAAGCACAGGCCTTCCTGGGTGTTGTGGTTTTTTGGAGGATGCACATCCCAAATTACAGCCAAATTGTGAGTCCTCTGTACCACGTGACCCGGAAGAAGAATGATTTTGAATGGGGCCCTGAGCAACGACAGGCATTTGAACAGATTAAACGGGAGATAGTTCATGCCGTAGCCCTTGGTCCAGTCTGGTCAGGGCAAGATGTTAAAAACGTGCTCTACACCGCAGCCGGGGAGAATGGCCCAACCTGGAGTCTCTGGCAGAAAGCACCAGGGGAGACTCGAGGTCGACCCCTGGGGTTTTGGAGCCGGGGATACAAAGGATCGGAGGCCCGCTATACTCCCACGGAAAAAGAGATTCTGGCAGCATATGAAGGCGTTGGAGCTGCTTCAGAAGTGGTCGGCACTGAAGCACAGCTCCTCCTAGCTCCACGATTGCCGGTCCCGCGCTGGATGTTGAAAGAGAGGGTCCCCTCTACGCATCATGCCACCGATGCTACGTGGAGTAAGTGGGTCGCTCTGATCACCCAGCGCGCCCGAATGGGAAACCCCAGTCGCCCAGGAATTCTGGAGGTAATCATGGACTGGCCAGAAGGCAAAGATTTTGGAGCATCGCCAGAGGAGGAGGTGACACGTGCTGAAGAGGCCCCACTGTATAACCAGCTGCCAGAAGATAAGAAACAGTATGCCCTGTTCACGGATGGGTCCTGTCGCATTGTGGGTAAGCAGCGGAGGTGGAAGGCTGCTGTATGGAGCCCTACACGACAAGTCACGGAAACTGCCGAGGGAGAAGGTGAGTCCAGCCAGTTTGCAGAGATGAAAGCCATCCAGCTGGCTTTAGACATTGCCAGTCGAGAGAAGTGGCCAGTGCTCTATCTTTACACCGACTCCTGGATGGTGGCCAATGCCTTGTGGGGGGGCTGCAGCAATGGAAGAAGAACAACTGGCAGCGCAGAGGCAAACCTATCTGGGCTGCCCCATTGTGGCAAGATATTGCTGCCCAGCTAGAGCAGTTGGCTGTAAAAGTCCGTCACGTGGACGCCCACGTCCCTAAGAGTCGGGCCACTGAAGAACATCAAAACAACCACCAGGTAGATCAGGCTGCTAAGATTGAAGTGGCTCAGGTGGATCAGGACTGGCAACATAAGGGTGAACTCTTTATAGCTGGGTGGGCCCATGAATCCTCGGGCCACCAAGGGAGAGACGCGACATACAGATGGGCTCGTGACCGAGGGGTGGACTTTACCATGGACACCATCGCACAGGTTATCTGTCCATGAATGTGAGACATGCGCTGCAATCAAGCAAGCCAAGCGGCTAAAGCCTCAGTGGTATGGAGGACGATGGCTAAAATATAAATATGGGGAGGCTTGGCAGATTGACTACATCACACTGCCACAAACCTGCCAAGGCAAGCGCTATGTGCTCACAATGGTGGAGGCCACCACCGGATGGCTGGAAACCTACCCTGTGCCCCATGCCACTGCCCGGAATACCATCCTGGGCCTGGAAAAACAAGTCCTGTGGCGACATGGCACTCCCGAAAGAATCGAGTCAGACAACGGGACTCACTTTCGCAACAGCCTCATAGTCACCTGGGCCAAAGAACACGGTATTGAGTGGGTGTATCACATCCCCTACCATGCACCAGCCTCTGGAAAGATCGAGCGGTACAATGGGCTATTAAAAACACTTTGAGGGCAATGGGGGGTGGGACTGTCAAAAACTGGGATGCCCATTTATCAAAGGCCACCTGGTTGGTTAACACCAGGGGATACACCAACCGGGCTGGTTCTGCCCAGTCAAAACCTCAGAGTCCCGTAGAAGGGGATAAAGTCCCTGTAGTGCACATGCGGAACATGTTAGGGAAGACAGTTTAGGTTAGTCCTGCCTTGGGCAAAGGCAAGCCCGTCCGGGGGATTGTTTTTGCTCAAGGACCTGGGTGTACCTGGTGGGTAATGCGGAAGGATGGGGAAGTCCAATGTGTACCTCATGGGGATTTGATTTTGGGTGAGAATAGTCCATAAATAAATACATTGTATAAAGTTAATTGTTAAATAACCCTGTCACTGTCTGTTATCACTGTTATAATTGTTATATGTTATGTCAGTAGTATCATAGTAAGAATCGTCCAGATTAAAGAAGGATGAACTTTTTGATGAAAACCTAGCAGAGCACAGCGATGATGGAACTGGACCTGGTTTTCAACAACTGGCACCCAGCAACTTCATCGAGATCAACATCTCCTGCAGACTGTGGGCACGGGCCGCACCAGATACATCAGCCGTGAGCTCCGGATGCAGCAATTGACCGCCCATCACCACACATCACCTCTCCTGCCACGGAAGACCATAACGACAGATGGAGCCCAAAGTCACGGATTAAATGAACTCAACGGACCCTTTAGAGTGATGATCCATAGACTAAGGGAATGATATCTGGAGACAGGAGAAGTGGCGGTGATCAACTGGACAATGGGGGACCTGGGCATGACATAGATGGTATGGAATAAGGGGTGGATAATGTCCTGGGTTTGGCCAGGACAGGGTTAATTTTCACTGGAATCCAGGAAGGTGCACAGCCAGGCGGGCTGACCCCACCTGGCCAAACAGAGCAGGGTATTCCATACCACGTGCCGTCATGCTGGGTTCCGGTTGGGGGGAGCTGGGTGGCGGGAACTGACTCGCGGCTCGGGAGGGCTCAGCGGCGGTTCGGTCCGAGAGAGCGTGTCTGTTCTGCTGGTTTGTTTTGTGTGTTCCCCTTTTCTGTATCGTTGTTGTTGCTGTTCCCTTTGTTTGCTGTTCTGTTAAACTGCCCTTATCCCGACCCACTAGTTTCTGCCTGTTTCTTTCCATTCTCCTCCGCACCGTGGCGGGGGGAGGGGCGGCCGCGTGGCGCTTTTGTTGCCGGCTGCAGCCAAACCAGAACACAAAGATAAAAACTCTGCCAGTGCCTGACTTAGGAAGAAAACTATCTCACTTGCAGGCCAAAAGAACACACTTGAGCTTTGACAAAGGATCTGTGTAATTGAGAGACAAGACTCCCCTCCCGTTTATTTCCATGAGTTGGTATTCTTTGATTGTCCACATTTCTTTTTGTACTTAGGAAAAGGGTCATACATTTGTGGTGGAAAGGTTTAAAAAAAAAAAAAAAAAGAAAATATTGTCAAGACTTCCAGATAGGTTTTGCTTCATCCATCTTCAGATGCGTATGTTTTTCATATATATTTGTATTATTAAGATTTTAATTTACTGACACTTGGTGCTTTGATTAGAGATCCAGACAGGGAGTCAAGTTCACGTATGTTTGGTTCCCATCTCTGTGACTGACTTAATGTGTATTATGAGGCAATTCCTTGATTTCCATCCAAAAAATGAAGAATAGAACTTGTTCAATTCTCCTGGGAGATGCAAAGAAAAATTCACTAATACCTGTCAGGAAGTTTTATTATTGGTATGCTACTGTGATGAGGTGCAAGTATAAAAAAAAAAACAACAACAAAAAACTTTATGATTAAACAAGTTTTTTTCTGGTTGGAAATGGAAATAACCTGAAAAGTCTTGTGAGAATGCTCCTCAACCTTTTTCCTGGGACACTGTTGTTATCTTAGACCCGACCCTTCAGACTTCTCTTTCTTTAAACCATGACAGAGATGAAAAATCCTCCTCTTTATTAGTCCAAGAAAGGAAAGATGGGCCTGATACCTATATGTGACATTTCTTCCAGAGAAGGCATGTATTAGAGCAATGGCTTCTGACATATGAGTTGCAGACTGTATTCTGCCCAGGAGATGTTTTGACTTTCATCATGGCCATAGAAAATTAAAACCCCTTAAAACTAAGGAGGCTGTGGCTGTGGTCCAGGTTGACAGAGAGAGCAAAGAAAGATGCTGCTCACATTGCTCACTCATTACTTCTGCCTATGAGCCCATAAAGGCTGGGAGCTACAAGGACAGAATATCCAATAATGAAAGAGAAATAAGAAACCCTGAAATAAAATGACCCCAAATACCAAAAGTCAGATAGAGCACATATCTTGCTAGCCATCTACAGGCACAAGAGTGTCCTCTGGATTAATTTTATCTCTTTTTATACACTTTAAGGCCATAAAGGAGGATTATCTCATTGAGTCTGACTTCTGGCATAATGCAGGCAATAAAAAATGTACGCAGTTACTGCTGCATGGAGTCCAATAATTTGTGTTGACTAATGTAGTTCTTTCAGTAGAGTAGCCCTTCTTGGCCTTGAAGATTCAGTACTGGGAGAGTCCACTTCTCTGCTGAACAGATAACAAACTTGCAGCTTGGCCAATACACAGGATGGAAGAAACGCTCAGTTACAACTGTTTCCCCATGCACAACCTGTACGATATAGGTGGAAGCCTAGTGCCCACTATTGGTGGATCTCTCTCTGTAGGTGATACAATCTTCAGTCATCATTTCATGTTCAACTTTAAGCCAGCATGAGCTAATGTAGCAATTAAGGAGCAAACCTCATTGTCCTCTGTCCCTATGGCACCTCCTTCCATAGGCCAACCCAAGAATCGTGCAACCACACACCAAACAGGTTAAGGGATTGTGCAGCCTAGGTAGGAATAAATGATAGGAGAATGTGACTACTTCTTTCAACAGCAGTATTGGTTTATGCCAGCTTAGACTGGCACATGTGAATCTACTGTTTTGCATTATTTATCTGTTTCTAGTCGTTTCAGGTCTTTTTGCAGCTCCTGAGTGATGCAAAGAGGCTGAATCTCAGGAGACAATGCCACCCCATGTTCATAAAGTATTACATTTAAGGAAAGTGCTATCAAATATTAGGTATTATTTACGACATTTGGCATGTCAATTAATCCTTATATAAAATATCCTGCATATCTTTATTAAACAAAATAGCATTGTTTTGTCTAAATGATAAAAAACCAAACCAAAAATGGTAATCTGCACACATGCTGAAAATTCATTCTGTTTCTTCACATAATTTAAAAATGAGTATGAGCCTCCATCTCCCCCCTCCCCACTTGTGGGTCTTATGCAGTAACACGTTCTTAAATGTGTAATAGCCATATTTCCATGATATTCAGAATTCATGCCATGGAAATGGCCTGGAGAAATAAAAACTTCCTGCCTCATCAGATCCTCCTGAATAAAAAACAGTTCTTAGGCTACTCATTGCTGAAAGTAGAGCTATTGCCTCCATTTTCTCTTGTAGACACAGCCCAAGACAAAACAATACAAGTGTCAAAATCCATGTTCTTGTAGCATTAAAAAAGGCAAGAAAAGAAAGATGAAGATAAGGTAAACTCTATGCTACTTTAGCATCCAGGAGAGGGAGAAAATCAAAATTATAACCCATAGCAGCACAGTAAAACAAGAAAGTATGTCCCTCCTTTTATTACCCTTTCTATAATATTTTTAATTAGGTACAAATACTTTTTTCTGCCTGTCACCAGAGCGCTCCATGACATGTCACAGCCCCACCTCACAAGCTAATAGATCAGAAGAAGTATGACTTGTCTCACAGCTGTATTTGGTCATACAAAAGTCAAAGATTTAATCAGCTTTGAACTAGTCATCTCAGTTCCTACCTCCATCAGTAGGGAGAGATACCAGCCAATGTTGGTTCTTTCCCCCAGGCTACTTACCTACCTCAGGTAACTGCAACCCCTTCTCTCCCTTCCCTCCACCCCGGGGGATTTATCTAAAGCTGTTGGTTACAGAAGATGATCATTTAGCTACCTCAGTTTAGACGCCTAACCTGTTAGATGGCTGAATTTAGGTGAAACTAATCCCATTTGGTAAGACTAATGATAAACTTGACCATTTACAAAAGCCTCATCCAGAATTTGCCAATACTGTTGGAAACTATTTGATAGGTTTGGTATCAGGCTATCACAGCAAAGTTTTTGGGTTTTTTTTTAAAGGGTAGAGATGGTTAAAATGTCATTTATTATGAATTTTCAATTACATGTTTCATCAGGTTTTCATGATGGGAGAAAATTGGAATTTTTAGCAAATAAATAACCATGTGATTTGATCAGCTGTGCAGGACAAAAGTTCTCAGTAATATAAAACTTGCTTAAGTCTTTTGTTTGTATTTTTACACATTTAGTATCTGCTTTGCCAAAATATAAGGATTATTTTTTATTATTATTGATTCTCTTTACCTTTGTGTATGAATTTGCAGAATAGAAATTAAGCATCAGGGACAGTGTCTTACCAGAATACAGAATGACATTTTTCAGCCCTAAGACAAGAACCCTAAATATAGGATAAACTTTAAAATCCTATAGCACTTTTTCTACAGGAAAAGGTATTAACTTGGTGATCCTGCCAATCCCTAAATGAAGTGCCTAATCTATTTTGTTCAAGAAATGTTGCCTTCACGATTAAACATGTCACTAGTTCTTCATGTCGCTTTCTTCTGCTCTGAAAGGTTGATTTTAAAGGATTTCTGTCTCGGCTTTGAATTGGTAATTTTGGTTTATAACCTATAAAGATATTTGGGAATGTGGGATGAAAATAATGGTGACGTGCAGAAAGCAGACTCCACAATCTTTAAGACTTTAAAGTAGGTATGTTTATTCGGCACTGGGCGGCACGGGAGGTAGTCCCACCAAAGTAGTGCGCACCGAGCAGCAACGTGTCTCTTCAATTTATACAATCAAATATTTCATATACATTAGATTTCCCAATACACCTATACATATGCATCTATCCTCATTGCATATCAAAATCAGTTCCGAGATATAATTTCCATATTATAATTAGTTCCAAGAAGTAATTTCCATAGACTCCTCCCAGCTGCACTTGCGCAGTGCCTCCTAGTGGTGGTCGTTGGGGGTCCCAAGATGAACGTCCATCCTCTTCATCACGGTGTCCGCTGATTGACCTTTGTTTCTGCACAAACTCAATTCTCTTCTGGCTCCCATCCATACAGCAGGGTCGGTCTTGACCGGTTCTAGGCGACTCCCAGTCCCTATCGGGAACTAACCCCTTTGTATGGAGATGCAAGACTCTCTGCTTCAGTTAATTTAGACAATAGATAAGCACTATCAGTTTTTTAAATGCACAGCAACTATTAGGTAATTCCACTTCTATTAAAATCCCTTTTAACCCCTTCCTTCAATGGTATCTTAGCTTTTCTTTAATATTATTGAGTGATGTCTGTTGAAGCATTATTCTACGCTATATCAACCATTTGAATACATCTTTTCTTGGAAGAGGAATGTATTGCCCGTTCAGTAATTACAGGTAAAGACTGATGTTTCAGGGAATTAAAGGGGATCCAAATCCTGCCTGTATCATGCCATGTTCACCCACCACACCATTCTCCACTAATGCAAGCTGGCATGAGTCAACTTCAAACATGGCACTTCTCCTGACACTTGGATGTCAGTGGGATTTCCAGCACTCACTCGGTCACTCTCTCTGGAGCCCCCGTATACCCTTTGTGCTGGGCTGTGAGCACTCAGTGTTCCTTTAGCGGTGGTGGACGTGATGGGCTGTGTCACCTATCGTCTCAGTAAAGAGCTGTCTCAATATCAGAAGACGTCACTTAGATCCTGCCAGCTGGAAGACAAACTGGATGGCACTGATGTAAAGGCCTATTTATATCAGACCAGCATAACTTGAGTCCTCTGAAGTGCAAGATACATTACGGAGCATGATGGGGGTTAAAAAAAATAAATCCTTTCATATTTAGGAGTATTTTCCCTTTCTTTCTACTACAATCATATGATTTTACATAATGCTGCTCTTCAGGTACTGGAACAGCGAGCGCTGCTTTGTGAAGGGCTCTTTTGCCCAGCCCAAAATGAAATGCATTGCTCATTTGTCATATGCCATGGACCCAGCCCCATCTCTGGTCTTCTTGAGTCTGTGGTAGAGAGTTTAAGCTTTTTAACACCTAATCTGATGACCTGACATATACCACCAAATGTGTCTGTTGCCCTGACTTTATCTGCTTCCTCTTCCCTTGCATGCTTCAGCTGTTCTTCATAGCACATTAGAGGGATGCTGTCTTTATTAGTCACCAATAACATATTAATACATTCCTTCTCCTGTTACCTCAGACACTAATTTGGTGGAATTGGATACTGACAGTATATTGATGTTGTTGAGGTTAATGACCCAGAGATTTACAAGAGAAGTCGCATTAGAAGTCAAATTGATTGTAATAATTGTTTCACTGAACAGTGTCAATATTAAGTACGGTATGTTGTGCTATGCCATCCAGGGAGGCCCTGTGGCTCTTGCAATAACTACAACACTGTCTACATATACTCCTTACAAGACCATTCACACTAAAATATATTTAGGTAAAGGCAGCTCTAATAATGGATGCCTAAGATGTTCTAAGATATGAGACACTACATTTCTAGTCTCTACAAATTATTTTGCCTCCAAGCATATTTTGTGCTTGCATCCGTTTCTAAGGAAATTGTTGCTTTTCTCAGCCAGGGATGAGCAGAAAGCAAAATTTGGTGGCTGTTGCCTCCTTTTGGCCTGAATTGTGAGGCAATGCAGGATACCTCTGCTATTCAGTCCTAAATTTTGCTCGGACTAGTGGCTGTTTGGCAGTTCAGATGCTCTGCAGTTAGGCTGCTTTAAATATTTAAACCGCAATATACTGTATGAAATAATTTTTCTATTAACATTGACTTCACATTGACAGTGAAATGCAGAAACTGAAGCTGAGATGCTGTGGGAATCTCCCAGAAATGTCACTCTTGACCAAAACAGTGCATGATTGTCTCTGTGCAACTGCTAAAAAAAACCTAGTGTTATTTTCACCTTGTAGATCCCATTCCTTCCCTTTCCTTCTCTGATATTCTATGCATTTCTGTGCTTTCTCTCTCTTGCATCCCTACTTTCTCCACCTCTTCTCAATCAGTGTATTGATCTTTGTTCTGATTTGGCTGCAGCCGGCAACAAAAGCGCCTCGCGGCCGCCCCTCCCCCCCGCCGGGGTGCGGAGGACAATGGAAAGAAACAGGCAGAAACTGGTGGGTTGGGATAAGGGCAGTTTAACAGAACAGCAAACAAAGGGAACAGGAACAACAACGATACAGAAAAGGGGAATACACAAAACAAACCAGCAGAACAGACACGCTCTCTCGGACCGAACCGCCGCTGAGCCCTCCCGAGCCGCGAGTCAGTTCCCGCCGCCCAGCTCCCCCCCACCGGAACCCAGCATGACGGCACGTGGTATGGAATACCCTGCTCTGTTTGGCCAGGTGGGGTCAGCCCGCCTGGCTGTGCACCTTCCTGGATTCCAGTGAAAATTAACCCTGTCCTGGCCAAACCCAGGACATTATCCACCCCTTATTCCATACCATCTATGTCATGCCCAGGTCCCCCATTGTCCAGTTGATCACCGCCACTTCTCCTGTCTCCAGATATCATTCCCTTAGTCTATGGATCATCACTCTAAAGGGTCCGTTGAGTTCATTTAATCCATGACTTTGGGCTCCATCTGTCGTAATGGTCTTCCATGGCAGGAGAGGTGATGTGTGGTGATGGGCGGTCACTTGCTGCATCCGGAGCTCACGGCTGATGTATCTGGTGCGGCCCGTGCCCACAGTCTGCAGGAGATGTTGATCTTGATGAAGTTGCTGGGTGCCAGTTGTTGAAAACCAGGTCCAGTTCCATCATCGCTGTGCTCTGCTAGGTTTTCATTGAAAAAGTCCATCCTTCTTTAATCTGGACGATTCTTACTATGCTACTACTGGTAAAAAATATAACAATTATAATGATAATACTGACATAACATATAACAATTATAACAGTGATAACAGACAGTGACAGGGTTATTTAACAATTAACTTTATACAATGTATTTATTTATGGACTATTCTCACCCAAAATCAAATCCCCATGAGGTACACATTGGACTTCCCCATCCTTCCGCATTACCCACCAGGTACACCCCGGTCCTTGAGCAAAAGCAATCCCCCGGACGGGCTTGCCTTTGCCCAAGGCAGGACTAACCCAGACTGTCTTCCCTAACATGTTCCGCATGTGCACTACAGGGACTTTATCCCCTTCTACGGGGCGCTGAGGTTTTGATTGGGCAGGACCAGCCCGGTTGGTGGACCCTCTGGTGTTAACCAACCAGGTGGCCTTTGATAAATGGGCATCCCGGTTTTTGATAGTCCCACCCCCCATTGCCCTCAAGGTGGTTTTTAGCAGCCCATTGTACCGCTCGATCTTTCCAGAGGCTGGTGCATGGTAGGGGATGTGATACACCCACTCGATCCCGTGTTCTTTGGCCCAGGTGACTATGAGGCTGTTGCGAAAGTGAGTCCCGTTGTGTGACTCAATTCTTTCTGGGGTGCCATGTCGTCACAGGACTTGTTTTTCCAGGCCCAGGATGGTATTCCGGGCAGTGGCATGGGGCACAGGGTAGGTTTCCAGCCATCCGGTGGTGGCCTCCACCATTGTGAGCACATAGCGCTTGCCTTGGCGGGTTTGTGGCAGTGTGATGTAGTCAATCTGCCAAGCCTCCCCATATTTATATTTTACCATCATCCTCCATACCACTGAGGCTTTAGCCGCTTGGCTTGCTTGATTGCAGCGCATGTTTCACATTCATGGACAGATAACCTGTGCGATGGTGTCCATGGTCAAGTCCACCCCTCGGTCACGAGCCCATCTGTATGTTGCGTCTCTCCCTTGGTGGCCCGAGGTGTCATGGGCCCACCAAGCTATAAAGAGTTCACCCTTATGTTGCCAGTCCTGATCCACCTGAGCCACTTCAATCTTGGCAGCCTGATCCACCTGGTGGTTGTTTTGATGTTCCTCAGTGACCCGACTCTTAGGGATGTGGGCGTCCACATGACAGACTTTTACAACCAACTGCTCCAGACGGGCAGCAATATCTTGCCACAATGGGGCAGCCCAGATAGGTTTACCTCTGCGCTGCCAGTTGTTCTTCTTCCATTGCTGCAGCCACCCCCACAAGGCATTGGCCACCATCCAGGAGTTGATGTAAACATAGAGCACTGGCCACTTCTCTCGACTGGCAATGTCTAAAGCCAGCTGGATGGCTTTCACCTCTGCAAACTGGCTGGACTCACCTTCTCCCTCGGCAGTTTCCGTGACTTGTCGTGTAGGGCTCCATACAGCAGCCTTCCACCTCCGCTGCTTCCCCACAATGTGACAGGGCCCATCCGTGAACCGGCAATTGTGGTGCTAGGAGGAGCTGTGATTCAGTGCCGACCATTTCTGAAGCAGCTCCAACGCCTTCATATGATGCCAGTATCTCTTTTTCAGTGGGAGTATAGTGGGCCTTGGATCCTTTGTATCCCCGGCTCCAAAACCCCAGGGGTCGACCTCGAGTCTCCCCTGGTGCTTTCTGCCAGAGACTCCAGGTTGGGCCATTCTCCCCGGCTGCGGTGTAGAGCATGTTTTTAACATCTTGCCCTGACCGGACTGGACCAAGGGCTATGGCATGAACTATCTCCCATTTAATTTGTTCAAATGCCTGTCGTTGCTCAGGGCGACATTCAAAATCATTCTTCTTCCGGGTCACATGGTACAGAGGACTTACAATCTGGCTGTAATTTGGGATGTGCATCCTCCAAAAACCCACAGCACCAAAGAAGGCCTGTGCTTCCTTTTTTCTGGTTGGTGGAGACATAGCTGCTATTTTGTTGATGACATCCATTGGGATTTGATGGCGCCCATCCTGCAATTTTATCCCCAAAAACTGGATCTCTTGCGCAGGTCCCTTGACTTTACTTCGCTTTATGGCGAAACCGGCTTTCAGAGGGATCTGAACTATTTTCTCCCCTTTCTCAAAAACTTCCTCCGCGGTGTCACCCCATACAATGATGTCATCGATGTACTGCAGATGTTCTGGAGCTTCAACCTTTTCCAGTGCAGTCTGGATTAGTCCACGGCAAATGGTGGGACTGTGTTTCCACCCCTGGGGCAGTCGATTCCAGGTGTACTGGATGCCCCTCCAGGTGGCCTGCACTCTGCTGCCAAAGGGATGGAGAAGAATGCATTAGCGATGTCAATTGTAGCATACCACTTGTTTGCCTTTGACTCCAGCTGATACTGAAGTTCTAGCATGTCTGGCATGGCAGCACTCAGTGGCGGTGTGACTTCATTCAGGCCACAGTAGTCTATTGTCAGTCTCCACTCTCCAGTAGATTTTCTCACTGGCCATATGTCTCCAATACACTCAGCTCTTGGGACACCCATGTCACTCCAGAAATGCAAATGGACTCTGACCCTTTGAAATCTGGTGGCATTGAAGTACACTGCGCACCAGAGTCCACTAGAGCTTTCTACTCTTGTGGATCTGACAGGCCAGGCCACCGAATCCACACCGTCCAATAAACGCTGTTGTCCCTTTCCTCCACCTGGCTGGAGGCAGGGCCCCTCTAATCCTGGTCAGAGAATTTGCTGCTCACCTGCTGTAAAAATGACTTGGAGGTCCCCTCCAGAGGATCGGAATCAAGATCAAACTGCCTACCTGCTTTGGAGAGCTGGCTGCTGGAAACTGGAGTGGCATTTTTCCTAAGAGAATTCCCTTTTGTGATTGTTTTACTTCGCAACTCATGCACTCGTGCCTCTAGACTTGAGGTAGGTTTTCCATCCCACTTCCTCATGTCCTCTCCGTGGTCACACAGGTAGAACCACAGGGTGCCCTGTGGTGTATAGCCTCTGTATTCTCTCTCCTTAGCAGGGAAACGCTTGCCCCTAATAGCAGAGACACTGGCTCGTAGAGGTGGGGAGTAGTGTCACCAAAAATCCAGGAATAAAACCTCGTAACACCAATGTAGTGTTAAAAGGCAGGCATTCTTTATTGTGGCGCTGGATGCACGGGGGATAATTCCACCGAACGTGCATACCCCATACCCTTTTTGTGCAGTTTATATAGATCAAAATATACATATTCGTCTGATTACATAAGCCCTTCCTTTCATAGCCAAATCAGTCCATTTTCATACACTCCTCCCACCCGCGCTTGCGCAGTGCCTCCTAGTGGTGGTCGTCGGGGGTCCCAAGATGAAGGCTTATCCTTTTCATCACAGTTTCTGCGCAAACTCAGTCCTCTTCTGGCTCTTGTCCCTGCGGCACGGGTCGTCTTGACCAGTTCTAGGCATCTGCTAGTTTTAATTAAAACTACCTTCTTTGGGGGGAGATGTATGACTTTTTGCTTCAGTTAATTCACACAATAGATAGGTACCACAAGTACACCTGCAACTATTTGGTAACGCTATTTCTATTAAAAATCCCCCTTCACCATTATTGTTTAACATTAATGATTACCTAGGGACTAAACTCTCTGTTCCCAGACCTAATGTCCAGATGGGCAGGGCTGTACAAGGGACATAGCAGCATTGTTCGTGTTTTATGATTAACTAATTCCATCACCTTGTTTATAGTAGGACCTATTCTCTTTCATTTTCCGGACCTCACGGGCCACTTTCTCCACAGCTGAGACAAGGGAGGAACAGAGACTTTCCTCATATTGACGGAGTCTGACAGCCACCTCATCCACTGTTGGCGCCTCCTTACCTTTCCAGTTTACAACTGCCAGTGAGTTGGCGTATGAGGATGGTGTGCTGTCACGTTAAAGGGGGGGGTAAGGCGAGTCTGATATTCAACTAGCCTGCCAGAGCCCTTCCAAGGACTTTCACTGAAACAGTTTTGCAAAGTTGAAACAATAGGTAATATATTCAAGTGATAGGTATCACAGATTCAGAATTGTCGTTGATAAATGCACTGTCTACAAAAGTTGAGCTCAAAGTAATAGTTTAGCGCTTTAGGTAACAATGTGTTCCCGGGGATACATCTGACAAAGTCAGAGGCGCGACTCTTACCAAAAAGGCGTCCCTTCTTGGGGGGGGAAGAGAGGTTCAGGCCCGTCGACCCGTCCGTCAGGTGAAGTTCTCACTTGGCTCCTCCTCCCAAAGAGAGTTTTCAAGTGCCAATTTTCATATGTTTAGAAATCTTTTTGCAAGGTGGGACTAAGTCAATTATTGTGTATCGATTGGCTCTTGGCATGGAATGTCATGTCATCAGAAGCGGGACTCTGCAGTGTGACACGCCTTCGGAGCGGGCATCTTGGTATGTGTATTCGGAGGCCATCTGTGCTTTATTCGAAGCAATCTCTGAAGCAATCTCTGGCTGCGCAGCCTCTGCGCAGCCTCTGCAGTGCCCCACAGATCACTGAGTTTACAGTGATGGGCTATCCCCCCTTACTTCTGTCTGATAAGAGAAGCACCAGTTGATTACTTCCTTTGTTAGGTCTTCGGCTCTTGACGCCTCAGTCCGTTTGTCTTTCGTCTTGCATTTGACAAGTCCAACAAGGCATTGTATATGTACTGAATTGTACATCAGTAAATATTGAATCAAACTTTGTATCCATCCACTAATGTTTAGTCCAAGTCCATTAAAAAATTTTGAGATCCACCCCGTCCATTCCCAGGGCTTCTGCTTCATATTTTCACGGAGTTCTCGAGACTGTTCCGCAATCTTACGCATTTCATCCATGGCTTGATGTAAAGTGACGGATACATTTGGGATAGATGCACAACAGGTTTCATCAGGATAGGAGGCATTTAGCCATCCACAAACACCACTTTCTTTTAACAAAATCATATCTAAGGCTAACCCATTTTGTAGCGTCATTTTGGATGTAGCTTGCAGCTGCAAGTCAACTGCATTAATTGCTTTTTTTGTCCAGTTTGCTACGAATTCTACTTGCTATGTCAAATTTTCTATGTATAATCTATTATTGGTTATTACTGTCCAATAACCCCAAAAAGCTTTCATTCCCAAGTTTATTCTTATTGCTGGTGTATAATAGCTCGGCCAAGCAAAAAGATTACCATTTTCTTGCATAGAGTTCCACATTTGTGACTGTCTTTTAGCTCTATGTCCTCGTGATTTTGTCAAGGATTGAATGAAATTAAAAGCTATAGTAGGACACAAGCTTGGGATACCTAGAGTACATTCTAATCCACCCCAGTAGGGTTGAATGTAGTCTGATATTTGTCCATTAGAACACACCCATACAGTTTCAGGTGGTGCAGGCAGCATTAAAGTGCTACACGTACTATCTTCGAGTTCATCGAGGCTATTATGTCCATTTAGATAATGCTGGAAAGGAACTCGGCATCTTTTGGCCTGTGGCTCAGCATTGTTGCTAGAAACTATATGATATGCCCATGTGTTAACCTGTTTGGGATCCACTTTTATCATACACTCTGACCTTGTCTTAGGGATTGGAGCACTATAATTATGACATAAACATACACTTCTTAAAGCGTGGTAAAGGTCTGCAACCATCCATACCCATGGGTAGTCATTGATATTAGAACAAGTTATCTTGTTAGTACAATTCCATAATTGAACTGACCCTAGTGGTGTGGTAATTGGAGGTTTTTCTCCCCATTGTGTAAAACGAGTTCTATGATCAGCAATAGTCCACATACAAGGTACATCATTAGATTGTGGACTACACTTAGATCCATAGTTTGAGGGAAGTTCGATACACCATTCATCTTGTACTGGGATACTATATTTAAAGGTAATAGGTACACCCCAGAATGGTCGAGGAGGCTGGTCAAGCCAGGGTACCTCCGTACAGTCAATAGACAATTTTATCTTCTTGTTTAAATTCAGGAAATTTTTGTCAAGCTCTCGAGTGCAGTTAGAATTAGACCATATGTAGGTATAGTTAAGATTTGAAGGGTAAGTATAATGTTTGTAGGTAATTCCACTTCCCCATGGTATGGAGATGGTATTGTCTTTCATTTCCCATAAATCCAGCAGTGCTCCTTTTAAGTCAAGGGGAATAACCATAAAAGGGAGTCCCTCTGCAGGGGTTGTTGGCAGCATAAGACAAGTGGTTACCTGAGTCCAATTCATCATTCTAAGAAATCCTTGTAACAACTTAAAGGCTGTGTTTTCCTCTATCATACCCAAAGACTTCTTTGTTTTTTGATTATAATCTCTATGGAACACATGCACAAGTATTACACCTAATACGTAAACACATGTTAAACTTACACATATTTGTCTACCACTGCCAATGCATGATAGAAGATTCATATTGACAATTCTATAGTAAATTATAACTATCAAAACCACAACAAAATAAAGCTATTTTGCATTATAAAAACAGTAACCTAAACAATAAAGCAAAAAGGTAAAAAGGTCACATAATATACAACTAAAATTAGAAATCAGTATTCCTATCAAAATTAAATCACTATTGTCCTTTTTGTCAGATTGTTTGGACCTTCTGGAAACTTTGGTTCACAGATGATTCCACAGATTAGGACTAGAAGTATAAATCAGCAGTCCTTGATGGCAGTCTGTTTTGACACGTGACAGTCTGTGTTTTAGGCGTAGTTTCCCAGCATTTGGAAAATACCTGTAAACAGAAAAGAAAGGAAAATGCTCGGTTGTCATTGAAACCGGCATATAATAGGTTAAAAGGTAGGTACTATCCATCTAGTACTGATTCGATGCAGTTTTCCAGAGCTATCTTTTGCTTCCCAAGCATAAAGATTTTTTGGTTTTGTTAATACTAGTGCCACTGTTCCAATCTGAGGCATTTTAACCAGCACTGGCTGGCCTGCGTAAAAGCCAGTAGGGTGTTCTGGTTTTACATCTGCCTTTGGCACCAGAGTTGTGGCAGAAGCAGAGAATGCTTCCATTTTGGGACAGCCGTCTCCAGCCCATCTATTATTTAATTGATAGATGGCATTAGATAGTCGCAGATGCCACCCAGATTCGTGGGTTTTAGCAAATCGCTTAACTAACCCGTTTGTTCGCTCAACAATACCGTTTGCTTGGGGGTAGTATGGAGTATGGAACACCCACCGAATTGCTTCTTTTGCCCAGTCTTGTACCACTGTGGCTGTAAAGTGTGATCCGTTGTCACTTTGAATCTCCTCAGGAAGGGGGAGGGTGCTGAACCATTCCTTCAGGCTGTAAACTGTGTTATCTCCAGTTGCAGCCGGGACAGCTGTTGCCATGGTAATTCCTGAAACAACTTCCACCCCTACTAATATATGTTTTTTACCCCCTGAGGGTCTCAATGGACCTATGTAATCAATTTGCCAGGTGTGCCACAGTGTTTTTTTATTTCGGATGTGCATGGGAGGTGCCTTACTTGGATGATCTTTGTTAAGTCGCAGGCGACACTGTGAACAGGCAGTGACCACTTGTTCACACAGTTTTGTTGACACAGGCCATCCTCGGGCTATGCTTTCCCGATACAAATCAGCTCGGCCAGTGTGCCCTCGTTTTACATGTAACCATTCAAGTAAACGTCCCCATTCTAATTCATCACTTACAATATCAATTTTGTGTAGCCGTGCGAGGCTGTCAACTTGTTGATTGAACTGGGCAGCAATAGAGGCTGATCGATCATGCCCTTTCACCCAACCAATGTGCAGTATCCTTTGTTCTCCTATTTTTAGCAATTGTTTCCAGCTGTCACTTTGCCAGACTGGGACTCTATTTACCTGCCAGTCGTTGGCTGCCCAGTGGCTCACCCACTCGGTAGCTCCTTTAAAAACAGCATATGAGTCAGTGTAAATATAGTCAGCACCGTGTTGTGCAGCTAATAAAACTGCCCTAAAGCTGCACTTCCTTTACCTGTTTCGCTGACCCGTTCTCCCGTGGCTACTTCCAGTGCCACTGCATTATAATTCCACTCATTATTTTGCCTGTAGGATGACGCATCAGTGAACCATACCCCTTTGAGGTTGCTGGTTTCTGTTAGAGGAAGCGCCTCCTGAACTGGAGATGGTTTGCTTGGAGGAGTTTGGAACAGCAAAGTACTGTCTATATCTTTTTGCAGTTTAGACACTTTAGTGCTGCCCTCTGTAATAGGCATAATGCCATGGATGCTTTCCAGATAGGCATACCACTTACGGACCGTGGGCTTTTGGGCAATGCCAGCAGGCGGCACCGTCCCTTTAAATATTGTGTCTAGGAGGCAGAAAGGTTCCCGAATGATTATACTCTGTTTTTTTCTTATTTGTTCCACTCGCTTTACAGCTCGTACCAAAGACAATAGTCCCTTTTCCAGATCTGAGTATCGCGATTCAGTATCATTAAAGGACTTTGAACTGAACTCAAGTGGACGCTCAGGCCCTTCAGGTCCTTTTTGCCAAACATTACAGTGAGAACCATGTTCACTAAATCCCCATTCCACATGAATTGGATCAGAGGGATGTATAGGACCTAGCTGCTGAAATAGTCTCAATTCTTTTACCAGTATCTCCAGGGCATTAGAATCTTGATTTATCCACTCCCATGATTTCTTTTTTCGCAGTAAATTGTATAGGGGTCGAGCAATGATAGAAAATCCAGGGACATGTTTACGCCAGTATACTAAAGTTCCTAAAACTTGTTGCAATTCCTTAACATTAGAGGGATCCTGTCCCTGTTCTATTTTCTCCAGTGAGTCAGGAGGGATAGATAAGGCTCCTTTGATCCACCAGACCCCTAGGAATTTAACTTCCTGTGCTGGTCCCTGACACTTGGATGGGAGAATTTCTAGACCCAAGTGTCACTGAAAATCCAGGAATAAAACCTCGTAACACCAATGTAGTGTTAAAAGGCAGGCATTCTTTATTGTGGCGCCGGATGCACAGGGGATAATTCCACCGAACGTGCATACCTCATACCTTTTCCGTGCAGTTTATATAGATCAAAATATACATATTCATTAGGTTACATCACCTATTCCTTGCATAGTAAAATTTAGTCCATTTTCATACGCTCCTCCCACCCGCGCTTGCGCAGTGC
Organism: Opisthocomus hoazin; assembly: GCF_030867145.1. Classification (NCBI taxonomy): domain Eukaryota; kingdom Metazoa; phylum Chordata; class Aves; order Opisthocomiformes; family Opisthocomidae; genus Opisthocomus; species Opisthocomus hoazin. Next base: position 21,723,301 of record NC_134453.1, on the reverse strand, counting down.
CTCCTAGTGGTGGTCGTCGGGGGTCCCAAGATGAAGGCTCATCCTCTTCATCACAGTGTCCGTTGATTGACCCCTGTTTCTGCGCAAGCTCCGTTTCCTTCTGGCTCCTGTCCCTGCAGCAGGGTCGTCTCGACCGGTTCTAGGCAACTCCTAGTTTTAATTAAAAACTGACTTCTCTGGTGGGAGATGTATGATTCTTCGCTTCAGTTAGTTTCCACAATATAAGTACCCTGAATACGTCTGTGGTTACAATATATAAGTACCATGAATACGTCTGTGGTTAGCTAACAACGTTATTCCTATTTACCATTGCTTAATACTTAATGATTGGAAACTTAACTGTTCGTTCCTACTAATGTCCAGATAGGTAGGGCTGTGCAAGGGACATAGCAGCATTGTTCATGTTTATGGTTAACTTATTTCATCACCTTGGTTACACAAGGTTAATTGCAATGTCACATCGTCCATAGCCTGTTTAACAGTGTCAAATTGTTCCCCTCCAATCAAAAGATCATCTATATATTGATATATAGTAATGTCTGATGGAATAGGAATGCCAGTCAGTGTTTTAGCTAAAGCATTGTAAACAATGGTGGTGGAATGTTTATATCCCTGAGGCAGCCTGTTAAAGGTGTATTGTATCCCTTTCCAGGTAAAAGCAAATTGGGCCTTATCATGTTCCTGGAGTGGAACCATAAAAAACATATCTTTTACATCTAAAGTTGCCATCCATGTGTGAGATGCTCCCTGTATCTGAGTTACCAATTCTGCAATGCTCGGTACAGCTGCAGTTAAAGGTGCAGTGTTGGCATTTAATCGCCTGTAATCAATCGTGAGTCTCCACTGCCTGTTTGGTTTTTTTACTGGCCAGACAGGGGAATTATAGGGTGAGTGTGTACGAGTGATGATGCCTCGGTTTTCTAAGTCTTTTACCACCCCATCAATACCCGATTGCGCAGCTGCTGGTAAGGTGTACTGTTTTGTGTTTGTAATTTTTGATGGTGGTAAAGATATGGACATTTCTAATAAATTAATTTTTTTAGGCTCATTCTGTTTAATTTCTCGCCCAGAAAAACTCCAAACTGTACCATCAGGGAGTTTCCACACTCTGCCATACAATAAATCAAATCCCAAAATATTCGTGTTAGCAGCACCAACCAATACTTCAGCGCGGGTTAATCTTTGTTCGCCCGGGAGCAACAGGGTAATTTTTGCTGTAGGGCATTTCCTTATGACTCCATCAATGCCTGTAAATTTTACTTTACGGCAACCAGGTTTTACATTTAAGCATGTTGCAGTCTCCTTGGTGATTACGGAAATTTGAGCACCAGTATCAATGAGAAAATTTACAAAAACTTTCTTTGGTCCCACCGGGATGGCAATGACAGGTTCGGGAGGTGTATTGGAGAGCCACTGTATAGCTAGTACCTGCCAAGGAAGGAGACTCACAGCCCTCCCTGCGGATATGCGTTTTTTGCCTGAGGGTCTGTTAGATCAATTAGCTCCTGCTGTGGGGCGGAGGGTGCAGTGTTAAAAGGAGTTGTTTTGTTTTCTGCCGGCTGACCTTTCTTTGTTGAATTAAGCTTATGGCTTAATGACTGTACGAGAATTTTTAGGTCAGTCGTGGATATACCAATCAGAGAACCCTGTGGTTTTTATAACAGAAGGTTCTCCTCTGTCATGTGGGTCTATGCCACCAGCCCAATAAGCAGCTCTCATAGTTAATGAATAATTATGATTACCTGGAGTGGTAGTTAGAAATACTTCGGGACCCCAGTAGCCTCCTGCTTCTTCCTCATTTAAGAGGATTCAGTCTCCCCCGGTAAGGGAGACTCGACACACATATTCCGTCTCAGACTCCTCCGGACGCCTGGAATATTTTTCCTGCAATTTTGCCAGTTCAGCAGGAGACCATGGAATGGTTCGTACAGTAGTACGAGCCTGTTCTCCACCCTCATCGGTGGTTTCCGTTTTAATCAATGGTCGAATAGGTATAGGCTGTGGGGCCAAATCATAATCAGAATTTTCCTCCAGTTCATCATTATCATCACTGTCCCAGATGTCTCCATCCCACGTCTCGGGATCCGCATACTGTATTAATATGCGGAATTGTTTAGCTGAGACTGAGGACGGTATCGGGTTTAATGAGAGATTTAATTTTTCTTCTAAATGTTTTTCACGTCTATTGGCCCAAAACAATTGCGATTTAAGGTAACCGATTTCACCTTTTAGGGTGTCGATTTGTGTCTCCAATTTCTTTTGACTTTCCTCTTCAAAAGTCAGCGAAGTTTTTAACAATTCATTTTCTGATTTTAGTGCAGCATATTCTACATATGCAATTTTTTAAGGTGGTGGGGACTCTTTAATTTTGTTCTGCGTGCAAGATAGGCAAGCCCCTAATGTCACCGAAAATCCGGGAATAAACCTCGTAACACCAATGTAGTGTTAAAAGGCAGGCATTCTTTATTGCGACGTCGGATGCACGGGGGATAATTCCGCCGAACGTGCATACCCCATACCCCTTCTGTGCAGTCTATATAGATCAAAATATACATATTCATCTGATTACATAAGCCCTTCCTTTCATAGTCAAATCAGTCCATTTTCATACACTCCTCCCACCCGCGCTTGCGCAGTGCCTCCTAGTGGTGGTCGTCGGGGGTCCTAAGATGAAGGCTTATCCTCTTCATCACAGTTTCTGCGCAAACTCAGTCCTCTTCTGGCTCTTGTCCCTGCGGCACGGGTCGTCTTGACCAGTTCTAGGCACCTGCTGGTTTTAATTAAAACTACCTTCTTTGGGGGGAGATGTATGACTTTTTGCTTCAATTAATTCACACAATAGATAGGTACCACAAATACATCTGCAACCATTTGGTAACACTATTTCTATTAAAATCCCCCTTCACCATTATTGTTTAACATTAATGATTACCTAGGGACTAAACCCTCTGTTCCCAGACCTAATGTCCAGATGGGCAGGGCTGTACAAGGGACATAGCAGCATTGTTCGTGCTTTATGATTAACTAATTCCATCACCTCGGTTAGACTAATACAGCACAAATAAATTTTTTGCCTTTAGTGCCTTTTATCTTTTCCTCACTTAAACATTGTTTTATACGTTCTACCACTTTATCCTCATCTTTCCAGAATTTCTGGACCCATTCAATTCCTGCTTGTGAAGGTGCACACTTCTATTTTTGTAGCAGTTTATCCATGGCAATCCTGCCAACTACGCAAATTTTTTTACTGTCGCGTTAAAGGGGGGGGGGGTAAGGCGAGTCTGATATTCAACTTGCCTGCCAGAGCCCTTCCAAGGACTTTCACTGAAACAGTTTTGCAAAGTTGAAACAATAGGTAATTTATTCAAGCGACACTTATCAAAGATTCGGAATTGCCGTTGATAAATGCACTGTCTACAAAAGTGGAGCTCAAAGTAATAGTTTAGTGCTTTAGTTAACAATGTGTTCCCGGGGGTACGTCTGACAAAGTCAGAGGCGCGACTCTTACCAAAAAGGCGTCCCTTCTTGGGGGGGGAAGAGAGGTTCAGGCCCGTCGACCCGTCCGTCAGGTGAAGTTCTCGCTTGGCTCCTCCTCCCAAAGAGAGTTTTCAAGTGCCAATTTTCATGTTTGGAAATCTTTTTGTGAGGTGGGACTAAGTCAATTATTGTGTATCGATTGGCTCTTGGCATGGAATGTCGTGTGGAATGTCGTGTCATCAGAAGCGGGACTCAGCAGTGTGACACACCTCTGGAGTGGGAATCTTGGTATGTGTATTCGGGGGCCATCTGTGCTTTGTCCAAAGCAATCTCTGAAGCAATCTCTGGCTGCGCAGCCTCCGTGGTGCCCCACAGATCACTGAGTTAACAGTGATGGGCTATCCCCCCTTACTTTTGTCTGATAAGATAAGCACCAGTTATTTACTTCCTTTGTTAGCTCAGTCCGTTTGCTTTCGTCTTGCATTCGACAAGTCCAGCAAGGCCATCGATTACATGCGCTCCGCACAAACTTCCTCCACATAGATGCTGTGCACTGGACTTCATCTGGGTCTGTGGGTAACTGGTCATCGTCCGGGTCATAGTAAACCAGCTCCCGCACAGCTAATTCCCTCAAGTACTGAATACCCCTTTCCATATTGGTCCACTTGCCAGGATAGCATACAAAATCCTCACTGAAGGGGTACCTCTCCCTCACGCCTGACAGAAGTCTCCTCCAGAGTTCTGAGGACTTGTTCCTTTTTCCCAATGGCCTTGTCAATGCCCCCTTCCCTGGCCAGGGATCCCAGCTGCTTGGCTTCCTTGCCCTCTAATTCCAAGCTGCTGGCCCCATTATCCCAGCACCGCAGCAGCCAGGTGACAATGTGCTCGCCTGGGTGGCGGCTGAAATCTTTCCGCATGTCTCGCAGCTCGCCCAGGGACAGGGATCGGGTGATGATCTCTGTCTCTATCTCCCGCGATGACCCTGGCTCATTGTCATCCCTCCCGGAGCGATCTGCTCTCTTTGCGTCTGTCTTTATTTTTACAGGGGCAACTGCTACCGGCACAGGTTGGTCATTGGGTTCAGCCACAATGCCTGCTGCTGGAGCTGGAGCTGCAGCAACTGCCGTGCCCACCGGAGGAGCATGGACAACGCCAGTGGCTGCAGCAGCGGCGGTGCCGGTCGGGGGGGCTGTGACTGCCTGCTGGGCTGGAGGGGCTGCAGGGCCGGCTGGGGGGGCAGCGCCAGTCGCAGTGCCTGCCGCTTCGTTTCAACCCCCCTTCCCCTTTAGGGTACTGAATCAGGTTGAACAGGGCTCGGTAGGCGTGGGCCAGACCCCAGCACATTGCGGTGATTTGTGTCTCTCTGGAGTACCCAGGGTGGCAGCACACTTTTTGCAGGTATTTTACTAGATTGTCAGGATTCTGTACTTGCTCAGGGGTGAGTTTAAAACACACCGCAGGTGCCAACTGCCCTAGACACCTGCCCATGTTGTCCCACACACCCAGCCACTCACAGCTATCCAGCCCCGGGGCAGGTCTCTGCACGATGTTCTTAACTACTTGTTTAACCCTAAACAAAACCTGGAAGCCATTCAGGAGGCATAACAATAGAAACACACTGGCCTGAGCATCCCACGGGTACCCGAAATTCTCAAAAGCCATTAGGACCAGCCTGAAGGAGAGAGGGGGGGCGAAAGAGTAGGGGAAGGTATCCCCTCCGGTTTTCCCCACAGATCGGGTTTGATTATTAACAAATTCTAAGACATAGGATCTGAGGTATGGAAATGACTGCAGTGCTGCATGCAAATACAAGCCTAATTTCATGCACAGTGATGTTATCATGTCATAAGTCGATATCATACAGTACAGTAAAACTGTAATCCTGATCCTTTTTCCCGCGATGATAAACAGCACGGCAACGAACACATAAAGCAAGTACAGATTTAAATACCAGAGCCATGTGATCAAAGTCAGAAACATTTTTTACCGGCGACTATTTAACTAACACAGAAAATGCGTATAACAAAATTTAACAAAATCTAACAAAATCTAAGAAAGCAGTTTTAACACACGCTGCTCAGCCCTGCCGTTATGTCCGCCCCATGCTTGGGTGCCAAATTTAATGTTCTGGTTTGGCTGCGGCCGGCAACAAAAGCGCCACGCGGTCGCCCCTCCCCCCCGCTGGGGTGCGGAGGAGAATGGAAAGAAACAGGCAGAAACTGGTGTGTCGGGATAAGGGCAGTTTAACAGAACAGCAAACAAAGGGAACAGGAACAACAACGATACAGATGAGGAGAAAACACAACACGAACCGCACGACCCACAGAGCCGTTCTCCCGGACCGCACCGCTGCTGAGCCCTCCTGAGCCGCGAGTCAGTTCCCGCCGCCCCGCTCCCCCCACCGGAACCCAGCATGACGGCACATGGTATGGAATACCCTGCTCTGTTTGGCCAGGTGGGGCCACCTGCCCAGCTGTGCCCCTTCCTGGAGTCCGGTGAAAATTAACCCTGTCCTGGCCAAACTCAGGACAATCTTGCAACTGAAGAGGTCACTGCTGAGTGCTGAGTGGCACTGTGAATGGTGAAATAAAAGGTGCTTGTCATGCAGGAGTCCTGTACAGTCATCTGTACGCCCATAGGACTTGACTCACCCATTCCTGCTATCATAGTGCCAGCTCTGACTGCAGGGTGCTCATGGCATTTCTGACGATGGTGAGTTATGACTAGAGCTGAAGGTCAGGAAATTAACCTCTCATACTTTTCACTGATGCTTTCTTCACACATCTTGTGTTGTTTCTCCACCTTATTTACAATATCTCAAGACCTCAATGAAACAATATATTTTCCAAGAAAAATTCAATTTTAACAACAGTAACAAACATTCTGTGGAAAAAGAAAAGGTCTCAGTAAAAAATGCCTGTTTGTTTTGGCTCTGATAATACACACTACTCATATCTACCCTCCCTTCTTCCTTTCTCCGAGTCCCAGCTTGCCTTCTTCCTCAACTAGTTTGCACACTATATGCTTACTTGGAGAGCTAAAATTTTAAGAAAGGACATAGAACGTACAGAGCGATTGGGACACTGGTGGGGTTCATGTGACTAAGTGAAGATGCTTGCAGCACTCACATCCAAGCTAGTCACCTTTGGCTCCTCTTACAAGCAGTGGGAAAAAATAAAACCTTTTGGCATGATTAGTCTCAGCCTAGGGTGGATGAACTGCAGCTTAAAAGTAGAGCAGATGCTGGGTTCACAGCCTGGCTTTCCAGGCACCTGTAGCATGGGACCTACGGTTTATAGCAATCATAAAGGCAATTGGGGTGAAAAGAGTGCATTTTAGTGCATAGACTCCTAGTGTAATGAGGTTGTATTATGCCTTCTCTTCTGCATCACATGTACGGAAAATGAGGTTGTGCTCTGCTCCTGCCTCGAATGTCTGCGCTGTTCAGCTCATGCTATGGCAGGCTGTGTTTGTTAATAGTGGAAGTCCACTGCTTAATCTTTCATCAGGCAGCTATAGTGTAGGCACCTAGATTTGAAGAACTGGCCTATAGATTTGGTTCATCTGTAAATACCGTCACATATAAGAAGCAAAACCAAAAGTCATCGTATTTTGGATCCTTCCACTGTTTATATAACACATCAATAACATGCCAAACACTGTCTATTGCTCTACACAGCATGTTGTACAGCTTGCTCTCTACACCATCAGCTTGTTTTGTGGCTGATGTGTAAGCTGGGATATTACTTTTAAAATGTGTTTTAGTGGCATTGTGTATTCTACAACAGGCCTGTCAAAATATGGTGTCAAGCTCTCATATGTCACATAAAAACTGTTTGATGTTCTCCTCACTTGAAGTCCTACTTTGCATTGTAATTAGGAGAGATCTTGACTGGGTGAACTTGTTACCTTTTTACATGCTGTCCCGGGTTTGGCCAGGACAGGGTTAATTTTCACCGGACTCCAGGAAGGGGCACAGCCGGGGGGTGGGGGCTGACCCCACCTGGCCAAACAGAGCCCGGTATTCCATAGAATGTGCCATCACGCTGGGTTCCGGTGGGGGGGGCGGCGCGGCGGGAACTCTCTCTCGCGGTTTGGGAGGGCGCGGCGCGGGTCCTGTCCGGGAGAGCGGCTGTCTGAGTTGTACGGTTCGTTGTTGTGTTTTCTCCTTATTTGTACCGTTGTTGTTACTGTTTCCCTCTGTTTTTGCTGTTCTGTTAAACTGCCCTTATCCCGACCCACCAGTTTCTGCCCGTTTCTTATCATTCTCCTTCGCATGCCGGCAGGGGGAGGGGCGGCCGCGTGGCACTTTTGTTGCCGGCGGCAGCCGAAACCAAAACATTAATTTGGCGCCCAAGCGTGGGGCAGGGATAACGGCAGGGCTGAGCAGCGGGTGTTAAAACTGCTTTCTTAGATTTTGTTAAATTTTGTTATACGCATTTTTCTGTGTTAAATAGTCGCCGGTAAAAATGTTTCTGTCTTTGATCAGATGGCTGTGGTTTCTGAATCCTTATTTGCAGTATGTATTCAATGCCGTGCTGTTCATCATCGCTGGGAAAAAGATCAGGATGATAATTTTACTCTACTGTACGATATCGACTTATGACATGATAACATCACTGTGCATAAAATTAGACTTGTATTTGCATGCGGCACTGCGGTCATTTCCATACCTCGAATCCTATCTCTTAGAGTTTGTTAATAATCGAACTCAGTCTGTGGGGAAAACCGAAGGGGATACCTTCCCCCACTCTTTCGCCCCCCCTCTTGCCCTCAGGGTGGTCCTAACGGCTTTTGAGAATTTCGGGTACCCGTGGGATGCTCAGGCCAGCACTCTCCTTTTGTTCTGCCTCCTGAATGGGTTTTGGGTCTTGTTTAGGGTTAAGCAAGTAGTTAAGAACATCATGCAGAGACCTGCCCCAGGGCTGGATAGCTGTGTTTGGCTGGGTGTGTGGGACAGCATGGGCAGGTGTCTAGAACAGTGGGCACATCCGGGGTCTTTGAAACTCATCCCTGAGGAAGCATAGAATCTGGACAAACTAGTAAAGTATCTGCAAAAAGTGTGCTGCCACCCTGGGAACTCCAGAGAGACACAAATCACCGCAATGTGCTGGGGTCTGGCCCACGCCTACCGAGCCCTGTATAACACTGTTCAGTGCCTTAAAGGGGAAAGGGGGGGAAGCGAAGCGGCAGGCACTGCGACTGGCGCTGCCCCCCCAGCCGGCCCTGCAGCCCCTCCAGCCCAGCAGGCAGTCACAGCCCCCCCGACCAGCAGAACTGCTGCCACAGCGGCAGGGTCTGCCTCAGTTTCCCCAGCGGGCACAGCAGCTGCTCCAGCCCTAGCTCCAGCTGCAGGCATCGCAGCTGAGCCCAGTGACCAACCTGTTCCAGTAGCAGTCGCCCCTGTAAAACTAAAGACAGACGCAAAGAGAGCAGATCGCTCCGGGAGGGATGACGATGAGCCAGGGTCATCGCGGGAGATAGAGACAGAGATCATCACCCGGTCCCTGTCCCTGAGCAAGCTGCAAGACATGCGGAAAGATTTCAGCCGCCACCCAGGCGAGCACATTGTCACCTGGCTGCTGCGGTGCTGGGATAACGGGGCCAGCAGCTTGGAATTAGAGGGCAAGGAAGCCAAGCAGCTGGGATCCCTGGCCAGGGAAGGGGGCATTGACAAGGCCATTGGGAAAAAGGAACAAGTCCTCAGCCTCTGGAGGAGACTTCTGTCAGGCGTGAGGGAGAGGTACCCCTTCAGTGAGGATTTTGTATGCTATCCTGGCAAATGGACCAATATGGAAAGGAGCATTCAGTACTTGAGGGAATTAGCTGTGCGGGAGCTGGTTTACTGTGACACAGACGATGACCAGTTACCCACAGATCCAGACGAAGTCCAGTGCACAGCATCTATGTGGAGGAAGTTTGTGCGCAGCGCACCATCCTCATATGCCAACTCACTGGCAATAGTAGACTGGAAAGGTAAAGAGGCACCAACAGTGGATGAGGTGGCTGTCAGACTCTGGCAATATGAGGAAAGCCTCTCTTCCTCCCTTGTCTCAGCTGTGAATAAATTGTCCCGGCAGTTCCAGCAATTCAAAGAGGATATGTCCTACTCCCCACCTGTGCGGGCCCGCATCTCAGCTATTAGGGGCAAGCGTTTCTCTGCTCAGGAGAGAAAGTAGAGAGGCTACACACCCCGGGGCACCCTGTGGTTCTACCTGCGTGACCACGGAGAGGACATGAGGAAGTGGGATGGAAAACCCACCTCAAGTCTAGAGGCACGAGTACGTGAGTTGCGAGGTAAAACACTCACGAAAGGGGACTCTGTTAGGAAAAATGCCGCTCCAGTTTCCAGCAGCCAGCTCTCCAGACCAGGTAGACAGTTTGATCTTGATTCCGATCCTCTGGAGGGGACGTCCAAGTCATTTTTACAGCAGGTGACCAGCAAATTCTCTGACCAGGATTAGAGGGGCCCTGCCTCCAGCCAGGTGGAGGAAAGGGACAACCGCGTTTATTGGACGGTGTGGATTCGGTGGCCTGGCACGTCAGATCCACAAGAGTAGACAGCTCTAGTGGACACTGGTGCGCAGTGTACTTTAATGCCACCAGATTTCAAAGGGTCAGAGTCCATTTGCATTTCGGGAGTGACAGGGGGGTCCCAAGAGCTGAGTGTATTGGAGGCTGAAGTGAGCCTCACTGGGCAGGGCTGGCAGAAGCACCCCATTGTAACTGGCCCCGAGGCTCCGTGCATCCTTGGGATAGACTATCTTAGGAGAGGGTATTTCAAGGACCCAAAGGGGTATCGGTGGGCTTTTGGCATAGCTGCTGTGGAGACGGAAGAAATTAAACAGCTGTCCATTTTGCCTGGTCTCTCGGAGGATCCTTCCGTTGTGGGGTTGCTGAGGGTTGAAGAACAACAGGTGCCAATCGCGACCACAACGGTGCACCGTCGAAAGTATCGTACCAACCGAGACTCCCTTCTCCCCATTCATCAGCTGATCCGCCAGCTGGAGAGTCAAGGAGTGATCAGCAAAACTCGCTCACCCTTTAATAGTCCCATATGGCCAGTGAGAAAATCTGCTGGAGAGTGGAGACTGACAATAGACTACCGTGGCCTGAATGAAGTCACACCACCGCTGAGTGCTGCCGTGCCAGACATGCTAGAACTTCAATATCAGCTGGAGTCAAAGGCAGCCAAGTGGTATGCTACAATTGACATCGCTAATGCATTCTTCTCCATCCCTTTGGCAGCAGAGTGCAGGCCACAGTTTGCTTTCACCTGGAGGGGCATCCAGTACACCTGGAATCGACTGCCCCAGGGGTGGAAACACAGTCCCACCATTTGCCATGGACTAATCCAGACTGCCCTGGAAAAGGGTGAAGCTCCAGAACATCTGCAGTACATCAATGACATCATTGTATGGGGTGACACAGCGGAGGAAGTTTTTGAGAAAGGGGAGAAAATAGTTGAGATCCCTCTGAAAGCCGGTTTCGCCATTAAGCGAAGTAAAGTCAAGGGACCTGCGCAAGAGATCCAGTTTTTGGGGATAAAATGGCAGGATGGGCGCCGTCAAATCCCAATGGATGTCATCAACAAAATAGCAGCTATGTCTCCACCAACCAGCAAAAAGGAAGCACAGGCCTTCCTGGGTGTTGTGGGTTTTTGGAGGATGCACATCCCAAATTACAGCCAAATTGTGAGTCCTCTGTACCACGTGACCCGGAAGAAGAATGATTTTGAATGGGGCCCTGAGCAACGACAGGCATTTGAACAGATTAAACAGGAGATAATTCATGCTGTAGCCCTTGGTCCAGTCCGGTCAGGGTAAGATGTTAAAAACATGCTCTACACCGCAGCCGGGGAGAATGGCCCAACCTGGAGTCTCTGGCAGAAAGCACCAGGGGAGACTCGAGGTCGACCCCTGGGGTTTTGGAGCCGGGGATACAAAGGATCGGAGGCCCGCTATACTCCCACTGAAAAAGATATTCTGGCAGCATATGAAGGCGTTGGAGCTGCTTCAGAAGTGGTCGGCACTGAAGCACAGCTCCTCCTAGCACCACGATTGCCAGTCCTGGGCTGGATGTTCAAAGAGAGGGTCCCCTCTACGCATCATGCCACCGATGCTACGTGGAGTAAGTGGGTCGCGCTGATCACCCAGCGCGCCCGAATGGGAAACCCCAGTCGCCTAGGAATTCTGGAGGTAATCATGGACTGGCCAGAAGGCAAAGATTTTGGAGCATCGCCAGAGGAGGAGGTGACACGTGCTGAAGAGGCCCCACTGTATAACCAGCAGCCAGAAGATAAGAAACAGTATGCCCTGTTCACGGATGGGTCCTGTCACATTGTGGGGAAGCAGCGGAGGTGGAAGGCTGCTGTATGGAGCCCTACACGAGAAGTCGCCGAAACTGCCGAGGGAGAAGGTGAGTCCAGCCAGTTTGCAGAGGTGAAAGCCATCCAGCTGGCTTTAGACATTGCCAGTCAAGAGAAGTGGCCAGTGCTCTATCTTTACACCGACTCCTGGATGGTGGCCAATGCCTTGTGGGGGCGGCTGCAGCAATGGAAGAAGAACAACTGGCAGCGCAGAGGCAAACCTATCTGGGCTGCCCCATTGTGGCAAGATATTGCTGCCCGGCTGGAGCAGTTGGCTGTAAAAGTCCGTCACGTGGACGCCCACGTCCCTAGGAGTCGGGCCACTGAGGAACATCAAAACAACCAGCAGGTGGATCAGGCTGCCAAGATTGAAGTGGCTCAGGTGGATCTGGACTGGCAACATAAGGGTGAACTCTTTATAGCTCGATGGGCCCAGGACACCTCAGGCCACCAAGGAAGAGACACGACATACAGATGGGCTCATGACCGAGGGGTGGACTTGACCATGGACACCATTGCACAGGTTATCCATGAATGTGAAACATGCGCTGCAATCAAGCAAGCCAAGCGGCTAAAGCCTCAGTGGTATGGAGGACGATGGCTAAAATATAAATATGGGGAGGCTTGGCAGATTGACTACATCACACTGCCACAAACCCGCCAAGGCAAGCGCTATGTGCTCGCAATGGTGGAGGCCACCACCGGATGGTTGGAAACCTACCCTGTGCCTCATGCCACTGCCCGGAATACCATCCTGGGCCTGGAAAAACAAGTCCTGTGGCGACATGGCACTCCCGAAAGAATTGAGTTGGACAACGGGACTCACTTTCGCAACAGCCTCATAGACATATGGGCCAAAGAACACGGTATCAAGCGGGTGTATCACATCCCCTACCATGCACCAGCCTCTGGAAAGATCGAGCGGTACAATGGGCTGCTAATAAGCACTCTGAGGGCAATGGGGGGTGGAACTTTCAAAAACTGGGATAGTCATTTAGCAAAGGCCACCTGGTTGGTTAACACCAGAGGGTCCACCAACCGGGCTGGTCCTGCCCAGTCAAAACCTCAGTGCCCAGTAGAAGGGGATAAAGTCCCTGTAGTGCACATGCGGAACATGTTAGGGAAGACAGTCTGGGTTAGTCCTGCCTCGGGCAAAGGCAAGCCCGTCCGGGGGATTGCTTTTGCTCAAGGACCGGGGTGTACCTGGTGGGTAATGCGGAAGGATGGGGAAGTCCGATGTGTACCTCATGGGGATTTAATTTTGGGCGAGAATAGTCCATAAATAAGTTGTATAAAGTTAATTGTTAAATAACCCTGTCACTGTCTGTTATCACTGTTATAATTGTTATATTTTGTACCAGTAGTAGCTTAGTAAGAATCGTCCAGATTAAAGAAGGATGGACTTTTTCAATGAAAACCTAGCAGAGCACAGCGATGATGGAACTGGACCTGGTTTTCAACAACTGGCACCCAGCAACTTCATCGAGATCAACATCTCCTGCAGACTGTGGGCACGGGCCACACCAGATACATCAGCCGTGAGCTCCGGATGCAGCAAGTGACCGCCCATCACCACACATCACCTATCCTGCCACGGAAGACCATTACGACAGATGGAGCCCAAAGTCAGGGATTAAATGAACTCAACGGACCCTTTAGAGTGATGATCCATAGACTAAGGAATGATATCTGGAGACAGGAGAAGTGGTGGTGATCAACTGGACAATGGGGGACCTGGGCATGACGTAGATGGTATGGAATAAGGGGTGGATAATGTCCTGGGTTTGGCCAGGACAGGGTTAGTTCTCACCGGACTCCAGGAAAGGGGCACAGCCGGGGGGTGGGGTCTGACCCCTCCTGGTCAAACAGAGCAGGGTATTCCATACCATGTGCCGTCACGCTGGGTTCCGGTGGGGGGGGGGGCGGCGCGGCGGGAACTCTCTCTCACGGTTTGGGAGGGCGCGGCGCCGGTCCTGTCCGGGAGAGCGGCTGTCTGGGTCATGCGGTTCATTGTTGTGTTTTCTCCTTATTTGTACCATTGTTGTTACTGTTTCCCTCTGTTTTTGCTGTTCTGTTAAACTGCCCTTATCCCGACCCACCAGTTTCTGCCCGTTTCTTTTCATTCTCCTCCAATAGTCGGCGGGGGGAGGGGTGGCCGCGTGGCGCTTTTGTTGCCGGCGGCAGCCGAAACCAGAACACATGCACAAGCCTAAGGACCCTTTAATTAATGTCAGAGGGAAACTTGAAAGCAAAGGCAGCAAGAAATAATAATAAGACTAGAAATAACCCGTTCAAAACTGCCATAGAGAAGCCAAAGGAACAGGACATGTCACAGATAAGGAACATTATGAACAGGGGGAATCTAACCATTCTATCTCAAACCGTAGCACATAATAATTATAAATCATGTTTCACTTCTTGCCATATGACAGCACTGGCAAAACAGAATGACAACATTACTGACCAGTAAAGCTGTCTGAGTAATAGAAAAGGCTGTTTTTTGCAAGACCAAGCTCCTTAGTTTTAATTCTTCTAAAGGGGAGGGGAGTTCCCCAAATCAGTGTGGAAAAATGCCCCCACAGTCATCATCTTTCTTTTTGTGGAAATAGTCTTCCATAAATTACCTGTACAGGGAGAAAGAAACATCAGAACAGTCCTGAAAGAATATTGTAATTTTGAATTTTCCTTATTTTAGTTTTCTCACAGGAAATCAAAGTTTTACAGCAAAACTGACATTTTCTCATAGAAAATATGACTTTTATTCCCTTTAAAGAGTATTTTGATAAGTAAAGGAGTAGACAAAGATTTTCTATATATTTTCTGGATTTTTTTTCAAACCAATGTGAGCATTTTCCCTTTCCCTGATATTTGGGCTGTCTTAGTTATTTAGTTCTTGCCTAGCTGCTTCTGTCTCCTTGAGTGCCCATATCTCCGTTTCTTTCTAAATAAATAAATTTGTATCTATGCAAGTTCTATTTTCAAAAGCCACAGATATATACATCTCACACATTCTCTTTGTTCTGCTTTATTTCTTGTACTATGCTCTATGACTCACACAGTAGTTGATAAGAAAGTCATCCTGTTGCAAGGCTTAAATCTCTGTATGCTCCTACTTGTACAAGCTCCATTTGCACAAGAAGTCCAGAGTTCAAATTAATCCCAGTATAGCTGGTTATTTAAGATGGGATTCAGATCACAGATTGAGACACGTACATTTAGGTGTGCACAGATGCGATAAGTATCTGTGATCTTTGTACAATCCAAAGCCCAATTCAGTTGACTAAATGTAGGTACTAGATGTTGTCTGAGATTTTCTAGAATATAACATAGTCTCTAATTCTTGATCTAGAGGAGCATGTATCTCCCACAGGTCCTGGGTCATATCTGTCAGCCCCAGGGCATGTCTCAAATAATGTAGGACATCACGGATGGCACAAAAGGCCAGTGTTTTGGTAATTGAATCAAGCCTCCCATCAGTACACTAGGATGAACAGAGACTGTTCAGGCAACCAGTGCAGCCATATGAGCTGAATTTTACACCAGCCTTTATTGACTGTATTGTCTCCCTCTCCATTGACTTTAGTTTAAAGTACTGATTGCTTAGGCACCTAACTCAAATGTATACACCTTCCTATGAACACCTAAATTAAATCATCTCTATCTGGGAGCTGTTCTCTCTCCCTTGAGTCCCCCCAAGCTCTCTTCCACTTCTCCCTATGCCACTCTCAGTTTTTCAGCTGCCAATGATTTTACTTTATTCCTGAGCATAAGCAATTTAAAATTTTCACTTTTCCAGGATAGTACAGAAAATCTATAACCCTGTCCTTATTCAGAATCAGCACTGACCTCGTTATTCCCTGACTTCTCAACTCTTTGAGACTGTAGTATTGAATTTGACAGCTCTGTTTCCTCTCTGTGCTTGCACACCTTTTCAGTTTCTCAGGGCAAATGTCTTCCTCTTACAGTTCATTCTTGTGCACCGTGAGTTAGACCTGTTTATCTGCAGATTTAAGCAGGCACAGGTTGAGGCCTTTGTTTTCGTCTTCTGTGCCCTGACTTGTTTGGGACTAGTCTTGGCTTTGTGGGTTCAGGATACTTTTCCATTTTCTTTTTCTAAAACTCTCCTTTGGGGTATGTTTTAGCTCTTAGTCTTTTTACCTTCTTTTGTCTGGAGGAAATAATGGGATATCATCTCACTGACAAGTAGTGCCGGAGGGTCCAAGAAACAAATGCATGCTTACACAAGCGATGTGATAAAGTGCTGCAAAGCTATTCCCAATATTACAGATATGTCCTCCTCAGAGTCTTTGGAGATGTCGTGATATTAACACTTCCTTACCTCTACCACAGAAATATTGCCATACCTAAGTTAAGCTCCTACAACTGGTTGGTTCCTGCTTCGTTCCACAACTGCATGGGAAAACAGGCACTAGAAACCCTGGCTGGGAGTTGTTCTGAATCATTCATCATTGTCTCTAGCTTAGCACTTATATATGTATGTAAATCCATCTACATCCATGCATAGCCCACAGAGGCAGCGTGACAGAAGGTGTGGCAGGTCACAATCACAACCCCATGTGTTTGCAAGAAGGAGTCACCAAGTACATTTGAAATTGAATACAAACAAAATTAAGGTTGCAACTTGTTGAAGTATGATAGACCGAACACTTAATCTGCTCCGATGTCTTCCAATACTTCCCAAAATATAGAATTGTTATAGCAAATATCTACTCATAAATATATTAAAGTGATTATTACTATTAGGATTTATAAAGTAAGCATCTTCTAAGATTCTTAAATGTCTTTGAATCCTTGATATGTCAACTGGATAAAGGTGCTCCATAAAATGGTTACTTGATTCAGCTATCTAGTGTCTCAGAAAAACTGCTGGCCAGCTATTCATGCTGAGAAGACGATATGGAGAAAGAGGCTACACAGTGTGGCCTGAATGAAGCATATGGCATCATTGTCTCCAAGGGACATCTGGGAAGATTTGTACGGATGATGCCATGCCCGACACAAAGAAGGTGTGCTCTTTTCAGGGAAGGGGAACCCTTTGAAATTACAATGGTTAAAAAACATTTTCAGCCTGAGTTCAGTGCGTGCTACTGAGTCTGCAGTATCACATGTAATGAAAAGAGATGTATAAAGTTGGTTTCTCATCCAGAAAACTCTGCCCATTGAAAATATGAAAATAAACTAACAAACACATGAGATTCTCAACTGGAGGAAACTAAAGAAAACATGAAAAGATACGGAAATCCTCAGCTAAGCTGGTTTGTGTGTAACAGATTTGATGATTATCTACCAAGAAATATATCCAGCTGTTGATGTACTATTCTGTTAGAGTTGACAGTCACACAGAAGGCAGCCAAGTCAACTCTCAGAAATGCTGGAAGCATTGTGATGTGTGAATAAAGGATACATAGTACCATTGCAGATGTAGTCAGTTGAATTATAACACTCTGATCACTGAAAGCAGAGGCTATCTTGGGAATCCAAAACAGGAGTCTATAAAACCAGTATCCTGGCTAAATATGGCCAAGAACATCAGAGACCTGATTAGCATGGTTGTCACATGGGCAAAAGCAGGGCAAGGAATGAAAAGAGATCCCTGAAGTGCAAAGCCTCCCCAGAAAATAAACAGAAGTAGGGCAAGGAAGGGACCATTTTATTCCAAAAGTTACTCAAAGTAGACTAATACTCAGACATCTGGGAAATAGATGAACTGCTAGACATTACTGGTGGGACGCTGTAAGGCAAGCAATGTAGTACTTCAGAAACCCAAACTGTTTAATTTCAGACTGCAGTCATCCCAGTTTACTGGCAGAGAGCTATGTTATTTATATGAGAGTAGGAATTCGGTCACATCACATCATCTCCATAGTTAAGCCATCAGCTTGACAGATCAAATTGCTAAACTGCTCATAAAGAAACTCACAGAAGTCTTTAACAGAAGCCTGGTCCAACACTCGATATTGGATTGTAGAGACTTTTCCACACCTACAGCTAGAGATTTTGTTAGGATTGACTTATTCCTCCAAGACAAACCACACATTGTGAAGCAAGCTAAACAGGTTCAACAGGTAAAAACTCAACCTTCTAACATGGCAATGGGCAATAAGATTATTTCATACAAGCTTCCAATTACTTTGTTCCCACCAAATCCAAGACAAAACCATGGGGAGTATAAACTTAAGAAATGTACTTTCCCATGAGACATGATGAACAGGGCATTGAAAGAACAGCAGTTTTCCAATGACTGCAAATTACCTGAAAAGACCACAATATCACCCCATCCAGGAGGCATCTTGTTGTCTCAAGAAAAATTCACACTTAACCCTACTGCAAGGTACACTGGACAAATCTTTGATACTGAGGAAGGAAAAAACAACCCTCCAAGCCTTGGAGAACCGTGTCTTAGATCTGAAGTTGAAATGTATTATAATGATTTGGTACTTTATTATCATTTTATTATTTACACATACACAATCACACACCTAAATTGATAGCAAATTTAATATGCATTTTAAAGTTAATTGTTGGGATCTTATAATATTTTCCCAGTGTTGTCATTGTAATATGACAGTCTGTCAGGGAAAAACTCTGAAATTAGGACTTTGATACACTTTCTTTGGTAAATCTCAGTCAAGTGGATTTGGATATTGGCGCCCCTCAGCTGTCTGCCACAGCTCTGCCCTAGAAATGATTATACTGCAGCAAAGTTGGCAGGATGAGTGTCTGACCATGAATCAGTGATAGATCAAGCTTGCCTTCACTGGCTGTTTACGTGACGATGGCTTCTTGTGTGTTGGAGATGCTGAAGAAAGAGAATCCATTTCCCATCTTTGGGGGGTGAGACAGAGACCTTGGAGAGTAACAGGCCAAAGCACAGGGATACCTGCCTGACTGCAGTATTACACACACCTGAAGGCATCACATGCATTTGAAATACCCATGGCAAGTAAGGTGAACACAAGGCCTATGGCCACTGCTTAGATCACAGGAAGGTATATTATGACACTGAATTCCTTAGTAACTGTTTTTTTTAATACCAGGTGAAGATCTGACAAGTCACCTCTGTTGTTGCATCAGACCTGTCAATCACGGGCCATCAGAAAGAGCCTGAGAGATAGGTATGAATACAGAACTGGGAGAATCCAATTGTACAGCTTGGGAAGTTACTAGCTCTACAGTGGGATTAAAAAGCTTAAGGCAGCATGAAGATTGTATGACAAGAATAGTTTATGGGACACTTTTCACATGCATTTATTATGCCAGGACAAGGAGTGCTCATGGGATTAGTTAAAAGTTGTTCCTCTCCTGGATAGTTACTTTCTGGCATTTGCAAATATGAGGACCTACAACTGTCTGCTTCTACCCGGAATTTGAAATAAACATAAAATAAAGTTCTGTCATTGCTATGAAGATAATATTTTAGTTCTGTGCTGCAAAAGTTACTGTGTCCTATATGAAAAAGAACACTATGTATTTTACCTGGTTCTGAGGCAACATACAATCCAGCCATTCATAATGTTAGTAAAAAGGTTAAAACTCCCAAATAAATCTTCAGTAATGTCATCTGTTATGTTCAGGTTATAAAAACTACTGCTAAGTCCTTATGTTATTTTTTAAGTATTCTTCAAAGGTGCATTTTATTGTTCTTCCTTCCTGTTTTCATGTTATAAATTTACAGCCATAGAACAGAAAGCTGGAACTTTATTTTGCGTGGCAGCCTTCGGCTCCTTTTAGCACTGACTTCATTCTATCCTTTCACATTCTTGGTGACATGAAATTTGTTCCAGAATCCCATTGCAAAGACTTTTTGCATCAAACAAATCATCATCAACCACAAATCTCCAAAGGGGCTCAGGAGACAAATAAATGAATAAATAAACAGAAGACACTCTGGCAGATAAAAAGCGATGAGGAAAGGATCAGGCAGTGTAGTGCAGAACAGTTGCTGTGGTTTGTTCTCCCTAAAGGTGCATCTAAGGGTGTAGAGGCAAGACAATCTGATGTGGCTGGATGTGACAATCTGACATGGCATCAGAAATGATGGCTGCATGCTAGAGAGACAGAAAGACTGGGAAATCTGTTCCTCAGCAAAAGCCTGCAATATTCTGATTTCTTTAGCATGATACAGCTTATCTCCTTCACTAATACGGATGCATGCTGGGTCTTTGTTTTCCTGCTTGTGCATTTGTGAGAAACAGATGGATTTAAGAGATTAACAGTGATCAATAACCTTGGCACTTTAAACGCTGAAAGTTGAATCCTTGTCAAAAGGGAAACTCTGGACTCAGAAGTAAACCCATTGCACCTGTATCATTAATTTTCATTGATATTCCCTTCTCTGGAATTCCTGAATCTAATTTTTGTGATGCTATTCACAACTTCAGTGCAAAAAAGAAAGAGTTTACCAATAATATCATCATGTATCTAATGAGTTCTCATGTGTATGTAAGGGGAGGGTAGGGGAGTTGTTGCAAGTTCTGAAGGCCAGCATGCTCATGTCTGGAAAACATGAACACTGACCCAGAAAGATTAATGAAAACTCTTATCAATTCACTACTGCAATATCTGTTTAGATTTTATTTGGCACATGGGTCAGTAGCCATCAGGAAATTCTTTCCCTGTTTGAGAGATGATGAGAACAGTAGAGTTAGGAGCTGTCCCTTGGGTGTACCTGGTAAAAGAAAGGAAAAGTCTCATGCTCTTCTCACCAGACCAAGGGGTTAAACATCAAACCAGTTTGCCATGGCTTACAGAGTTACCATACAGTAATCACCCTTGTGTATGCTCTTAGTTTACTGCTAGTGTAGGATCCTCCATCTCGACTTAGACTAGAATGAAGAGCATTAAGATAACTTGCATTATCTTCTGTTGTATGTGGGCTAAAAGTGTACATACAGACAATAACCACAACTCAGCTGATTCACAGAAACTTGTTAAACTGTGGTAGCTTCCTTAAATATCTGGGTCATAGAATTTAACCAAGATATACATTTCTTGGTTTTACTTCAGGTTTCCCATGTGACTCACGAAGTTTGACTCCAATTTCCAGCTTTTTAAAATGACTATACAATTCCCTAGCTACAGTGTTATTTTTTTCTGCCTAAAGATGTTTATATCCAAAAGTATTCTGTCCCAACAGATTTTCAAAATATGATAACAGAAAAAAAAATACATTAAGGTCATAGTGTACTACTTTCTTTCCAAGTCCAGATATACTATGGTCATCAAATACAGCACTGAAGTGGCAGAGCAACAGTGTCACTATATCTCAAAATTTGTTGTTAAGATTAATTAATTTTTATAGACTTTCCCTAAATAAAATAACAGTAGGGATTTGAAAAAGATTAGGTTGGAATCTGAATGTGTCCCTCTCCATATTTCATTCCAGTTGTCCATCAGTTTCCTAGTCTCATTGTTGAGCTCTCTTGCAAGGATGTTTAATTGAAGTGACTTGTACAATGGCAGAACTTGTGATGATTTCTTGTATCTAGCACAGCAAGGCAGAGATCATCTTGGCCATTTCTCTTGGAAGTTTATGAGAAAAAAAATGTTGCTGTTTTTAGATAGAAGTTGCATAAAAACATTTTATAAGTGATCTTATTGGGTTCCCACACATACGTGAAGAGAGAGCAAGAAAGAGAAAGATTAATTATATTGTCATGAAATCCACAATTCTATAGTTGTACCTGAAGTGAGAGCAAGTTCAGCAAGCCAAAGGCTTTTATCAAAGACAATAAAGCTTGAGAAGTGGGATCTCAGTATCAGGGCCCTGCAACAACAGAAATAGAACTAGAGAGCGATTATCCATCCCCTTCCTCTCCCTTCTTCCAAGGAAATTAAATCTTCAAGTCAAAAGGATTAAAGTGAAAACTACTGGTACATAAATGGAAATTTCTTCCTGAGGATGATTTGCATATTTTCCACATATACTTTATCACTTCTGGAGCTTTTGGCACCCATGTTCAAGGCTTTGATATGGGACAGCACACGGCAGGGTCCAAAAGAGAACAGTGCTGAATACACTTGGACTCCGTGCAAGTGCATCAGACCAACATAAATGACCATAATCATACTAGAGCATGGTCACATTGAAACAATCACAGTTAAGTAAGTGCAAGGAAGTCACTGAGCCTAAAATGTCATCAACTGCTTTTATACTCAAGATTTCTACCTTTCAGCTTCATTCTCCTATGGGAGTGCACCTAATTTTCATGGTTATGTACTTGACATGATGTCTTTTATTTTTACCTAAATGATTTGTTCGATTTAAATCAACAGGATGACTTTCAAAATTTGAGGCTAAGTATATAAAATAATCTTTGCAAGATATTCTCAATTTTAACAATGGCTACAGAATTCATATCTAAATCTGCATCAGATGTAGCCAGCCCTAAAATGCTTCTACATTATTTCTCTTCAATACTAATATTCTAGAGCGGCGATTTATTCCTTTGCAACTTTCCATATGAAATATTATTATTGTTTTGTTCAGATTATAAAGCAATACCCAGTGGTACATCTTTCTCTCTCTTTCTCTAATATGTTTAAAAAATAATCAAATGGACAAAGAAGGCAGGCCTAAACTTACAACAAGATCACAAATCTAGAAAACACCACAAATTAAATAATTCTTCTCCTTTAAGAAGTCATCCCTTACTTGTGTTCTCTTGAGAGCACATGCCATGTTGAAGGTCCTGGAGGACAATGCATTTGTTATCTATCAGACTTGAGGAAGAAGGGAGTGAAGGAATGTATGCCAGAGGAGGAAAAAAAGCTATTCAAGAGAAGGTCTTTCATGAAAAAAACAGCTTTGCTTTGTATAAAGCATAAAAAATTTAGGTTAATTGAATTGCAGCAATATGCGATGCATAGAGGTGGTAAGAAACTGCATGAATGCTATTTTCTTCATTATTTTCATCCCGGTGAGCGATGAAAAACTCAAACCTCAAATACATTTGTAAGCTGAAATAAAAAAAATACATCAGTACACCTCAAATGAAGAATTTTGTTTTAACAGCTCTAAAATCTGACCTTTCCTTATACTGTTTTTGAAGTGCAAATGTATTCAAATTTCAAAGTAAAAATATAGGTTAATAAAATTCCAAATATTTTCCTTTACAAGTATCCAAAAAGGTATTTTGACAGCGTTCAAACATTTAACCAAAAAACCCCACTCCAAATTCAAACCAACTCCCAACCTTTTCAGACTCCAAGGATAGGAAGTTCTGTCAGTTGAGAAGATCCCAAATTCTCCCAGGTTCACAGAGCATAATTGAATCTCCTTATATTAAAATATTTTGATGTCTCTTTTCCATGGTATTAGCTTTTTTCAATACACCCCGTAGAAATGATCTGAAACGGGTCAGACTCTGCAACTGAATCCACTAATTTCTATAGCCCTTTGGGCACCCACCATTGCCACACAGCCATGACACAGGTTCATCTGTCCAGAGACAACTCAGAGTGACTTCACCCATCTACAAAGCAGAGATGAATGGCAAGAAACAGTAGCTTAGGACAAAAAAAGCCAAATACCAATATAAGTGTTATGCTTTGCTTGTGCTAGATAATACCACACTGATAACACTTAATTGCTTTTGGTTCAGAAAAAATGCACTTGGTCATATTAAGCCATATATAAAAGGTTGCTGGCAATTCTTTTTCAGCAATGCCAAATATTACTATTTTCCTCTGATTTTAATGTGCTCTTCAGAGTTACTCTTTCTTAATCTAGTTTACATGTAAGCATCTTATTAAGAAAAAGTAAGAGATTTGTTTTTGCATTTTCCACCGCCTCTAGGTTCAGCTGATTTAATCGTCACGACATAAGACACAACTAAGGAAAAAGCAGCTCCTTATCAGTGAACCTCTGCTAAGCTTCAAGGCTTACGGCTGTAAGTTGATATGGCATTGGTAGATATGCAGGTGTGAGGGAACACAGCTTCTCCCAAGTCTCTCCATCAAACCTGTCTGCTCCCAAATGAGAGAAGAAATACATGATGAATCTAACCTGACTTAGAGTTCCACACTGTATTTCTTTATTGTGTGCTAAAACAGGAGAAAAAAAGATGCGCAAAGCCCACTCAACCCTCAGAGGTAAATAGAGGACTCTCGGCCATACCAGCGGTGGCTTTCCCCTTTGCGTTGTATATTTTTGCAGGGTAAGTGACTTTTACTTTTTTTCTTTTTAATCCTTTCTGTGTGCTGCACTGTTGTCTGTGCTAAACCATACTAACTTACTTAACTTTCTTTTTAATTAGAGTAGTTCATATTTGTATTTGAAGCACAACAGTGTCCTTTCCAAGGTTGTATGCAGCTATTATGTATTATTTTAGGTGAGAGAAGGACATGGCACTATCATGTATTATTCTCCCATCAAACATTTGGCAAACAGCACTGAATTGTCAGGGAAGAGGTCATCTTAATCTCTAGATGAATTCACCTCAGAGAATTGTATGCAGAAACAAATACAGCCCAGATTATATTCCTGACAGTCTTCCACAATGCATAATATAGCAAAAGTTTCGTGTTATTAGCCAATAAAAAACCCCAAAACAAACAAACAAGCCAACCTTAATGTTTATCCAAAATTAAAATTTAGACAACCAGTTTTTGTTTGTTTTTTTTTTTTGTTTCAATCAGGCATCTTTCTTTGCTTATTTTACAATTTGAGGAAAGCAGCTGGCAGTC
The DNA here is from genome assembly GCF_030867145.1 of Opisthocomus hoazin. NCBI lineage: Eukaryota > Metazoa > Chordata > Aves > Opisthocomiformes > Opisthocomidae > Opisthocomus > Opisthocomus hoazin. Next base: position 21,698,748 of record NC_134453.1, on the reverse strand, counting down.
AGTGCAGGAAGCTAATTTTTCACGTGTGGCATTTTTTACTGTAAAATATATTGCACAGGAGACAGATTTCAATACATTACCTGAAACTGGAAAAGCCTTGACAGAAAACTTCCTAGACTTGCAAAACACTTGTACGTCTGTTATGCATTTACAGGTCAACCTCAGCAAAACATTGCAAATTTATGCACCTGCACAATCAAGGCCTAAGTAGCAGATATAAATGTTTAGCTAAAGGATTTACAGATCTTGAATTTCAGGACATAAGATGAGCTTCTTAGGAGGGAGATATGAATCATATCTATATAACAGCACTTTCATACACTGTAATCATTGTTCCTAGAAGAAAAATGCTTCTTAATTAGAGACAGATGTTGAAAATTTTGAGCTATATGAACATGTCAGAAGCCAAGTCTCTCAAAGAAAATAACAGGTTACTTGTCAAACTCTTCAGTAACAAAGAAATAAAGAAATGATAAAATTACACTTAAAATGTGTATTTCTTTCCTCTGTTCAACACTTTTTGTTGCTTTGAGCTAGGCTGAAGTCAAGAGTACAAGATTAAGTATAGTTTTGTGATAGCCGGGAATCCTCTCCTGGAAATGTTAGCCTTATAACCAACTGAACAACTGAAACAGGTACTCACAAAAAGCAATTTCTCTCTAATACCTTGCTCTTTTACCACATTAAATCCATGCCATGCGCTCTCCTTTGCAAGACCAAAAACTGTGTCTTTTTTTTTATTAAAAAACATTCCCACATGGTCTTTGCAGCCCTGGCCACTTCAGCTTGACTATGGAAAAGTGCCGCAGCCCTGGAGCGGTCCCTCTGGAAGAGACTGTTTTGGTCTCTCTCCCCTCTGCTTTACCAGTAAATACCTTTAACCCCTCTGTTTTCCCTCACTTTCCCCCAAGGAAATAACCCTTCAGTCTTTAGAGCTCTTTAAAATTATTTAACAGAATATCAGAGAACTGCTTTTAGGGTCCTCTTGAGGTAATTTGTAATGCAGTCAAGCCACACTGTGACATCATTCTCTTTGTAGCATGACATCCTTACAAGTCAGTAGCTGTTAAACTATGGCCTAATGCAAACATCATGGTTTATCCCACAGAGCACTGTTGAAACCCATTTCAGAGATTTGAGATGTAGTCGTACAGCAGTGCTTCCCGCTGAAGGGTCATGTCTTCCCTTCTACTTGCATTAACAGAATAATCATCCCTCTCTCCTGCTCCTCCCTATCAGTAGATGTATAGTCATCTCCAAATTTAATATAAATGACTGTCCTGGGAGATTTCGTTCTGTTCCCTTTCAAACTTTAAGAAGAGTCCTTTCTGAAGTATTTTACATCTTGCAATTACAAAGCCTTGGGGTTTTTTTTTCTTACTCTGTGAAATAGTGGTGATGCACAGAAACATGGAGCTGCTGTTAGCTGTTTAGCTGCAACTGAATTGCACCTCATAAATGGTAATTTGAGCACACTTAAATGTACAGATATACACAGAAAGTTTATAACTGATCCTGCGATCCATGAATTGGAAGTCACTGGTGACCAGGATTGACTCTCAGTGGGAACTGGGCATCTAAACATGCTTGGATTATGCTCTGCAGAGTGGAGATGCCTTCATTTGGATTCAGTATTATATTTATTCAGAGAGTGATTCCAAAGAGCAGAGGTGTGCTTTCTGCTTTCCATCCCAGTAAACTGGAGTTGTTTTTATCTGAAAATCTTGTTCTTTTCCATGGTGTAGTAAAATATAGCATGAGAGACTCAAAACCATTGAGTGGATGGTTTCAGCTTGCTCAAAGAAAAATAAAGGCAATTCCACCTCCAGGTTCTGGTGGCTTTGTGATCAAAGTTCATACTCACTTTTGTTGGGGTTATTAGAAGGCTCAGTTCCCCGGTTGTTTTGACTACCTGAGGAAACAATTCTGTTATTGCCAGAGGCTGATAAATTATCCAAATTATCCATGAGTTATCCTCATGTTATACAAGATGATCTTGTTTATAAAAAGACCCCTAGTAGCTGTGTTCAAGGAATCTGGACAGAGAAATGCCCTACATGGCTGCTCTAGGGAGGCAGGTGTTTAGAAGAACCAGTGGGAAGGTGCGAGGTAGGGACAAAATATTGGTTTAGTGTTGAAAGGAAAAAAAAAAGATGGACATAAATATAAGATTAAACATTCCTCATTGAATGCTGGAGATGCATCCTGGCCAATTAATGATAATTACTGAACAATTTTTAGCCTAGTTTCTCCAGGAAATGAGGCTTGGATGATCATTCATCAGCTGCAGATCTGACAGAGGAGTGATGCTGTCAGAGCTACCCAGTCCTCACAGCATTCTTGAAAAGAAGTAGCTGCGTGGTGGAAGGTGCCCAATTAATACTCCTTCAAAGAGAAAGAACTCAACAAATAACACATTCAGACTTAAAAGAATTATTAACAAATTAAAAAAATATGTGGGAGAATCAGAAATACTCTAAACCCAAGACAACAAGAGGCCTTTTCTCAGTCAAGGGGACTGTGGGGATTCTCTGGTGTCTAGTAAGGGATGTATTCAGTATTCAGTGTTATTTAACCCAATGTGCAAAAGATAAAAACTTTGGCGGTTGGAATTAATGAATTCTGGTACTCAAATTATTCCTCATTCTTCTTAAACTATGTGATATTTTCATAAGTATGTTGTATCACAGGCTACCTGTGACTGACATAGAAGTATGGTGTTGTGTCTCAGCCACATTTCCATTAATTCCATTGTGCTTTCACAAATTAACAAAAAACATAAAAGGAAGAAAGTAAATTATGACAGTTTATTTATTCTACTTATATTTCCCTTTCATAAAAAGCATCCTTTAGCAACCTCTGGGTAACAGGAAGGGAACAAATGCTTTGATTTAATGACAGGATCCAGCACCTTCTATTGGCAGCAGCTTTCTAACTTGAGTCCTGATATTGTCCTGGCTGTTAAATGTTACACACACTAAATTGAGTCATTAAGGAGCATGGGCTAGTGGGTAAAACCAACACCATGGAAAGTTGGTTAGTTGATTAATGTCTTTTGTGCCCGATTTTTGAGGTCTCCATTAATTAAAATGCATTTCATCTCCTGCAGGAGTGTATGTGTTATACATTCCTTCCCATCTAGAGCAGATACAATAATCTTTCTTCACATGGGAGTGTGAAGCATCTCTTATTTTGCTTTTTGGAGAGCTCCATGGAGACAAATTCCTTCATGGAATTTCCCAAACACTTTTGAAAGGTTCCAGGCCAAGGAGAAAAAAAAAGTGTTTTTTTCAGTGAATTCATCTTCTGAAATGTGCTCTGAGCTGGAATAGCACTGCCCTGAGCAAATTCAGAGGCTAGTTTTTCAGGAAAAAGAATCCCCCTTCTCTCTTTTTACTCATACATGTATTATTGTTATCTCTCACTATGTGCACAGACACACATACACATACACACACAAGCGTGTGCACTTGCCTCTTCCATCAGATTAAGGAGAACCTCTGAAACATACAGGATGCTTCAGGAAACTCATGCATACTCTCACAGTACTTTGCAAATAACTTTAGTCTTAAGGGCTTGTCTCATAAGCTTAGCAGGATAATTGTCCACTAGGTCTTCACACTTCTTTCCCACTTTCTGAAGCACAACACAGAAAATAGTACCTGCACTCTATAAGACAAAGCCATATTGGATGAAGTGATCTGAGGTTGTATAAAGGAATTTGGTGGCATGCCGCTTTCTAACAGAAAAAGGAATGAACTCCTCATGCTTTTAAGAGTGACTCTAATAGTCACAGGAATGGTGATGCTGATGAGCAGTTTGGTTACTAAATTGCTGCTCTGCTCAGTCCTTATATCCAGCCAGTCCATGGTCCTACATGACCACACCAGATCCATTCCTGCTGATTTGCTTAAACTACGTAAGCTATGTCTCCAAACTATGCGCAAAAGACTGTACTATGTGACAATATCTGTACCTGCAAGAACAATTTCTATCGACACTTTACAAGAGTCTTTTTTTATGTAAAATGCATACAGACAGTGTCTATGAATTGGTCTGGGCACAGCAGGGGTTACTTAAGATGGAGTATCTCTAAGACCATCTAAAATACCCACTTGGAGAGCTGCTGCACCAATTAGTCAAATACTTTGTTGTGAAGGTAAGAGTTTAATCAACCACCTCATACCAAGTCAGTCCATTATCTCAAACTAGTCCTTTGTCTCATCTACTCAAAGACAAGCTGGGGACCTCCAGGACCAGGCAGGGAATTCATGACAAAGCGCATTTGGTGTGTTCTGAGGCACACCCCTGATACCCAGTTGCACCATAGTTATAACTATGGGGCAAGACAAGACCTCTTCCTCCTTTTTTTTGTAATGGACCTGTTCTCCCGAAGTTAGCATTCAGCAGGCAAAGGACAACAAAATCAGGACTAACTTTTGCAGTCTATTTGCCTCCCATTCAGGCTACATTTCTGAGGAGAGCATTCTCTTTTATCAATACATGAGAAATCTTTTCATCAATCTTCTTCTCTAACATCTAACAAATTAACCAGAATCGTGAATGCCAGACAGGAAGTGGAAAAAGTTTGTTTAGGAGTTTGCTCTCTCATATGTGTGCTAGCACAATATATCCTTTCCCACTTATATGTCTAGACCAAAAGATTCTCATGTTACAAGAGGAAGTATTTGTGGTAAGTCAAGTCATTTTTTCAAGGGACTGTAAAGTCTTGCTAGTAAGGTTGCCAACATCAGTTAGGAAAATATCTCCTCATACTTGAAATTTGATACTCAAATTAGGAAGTGCCCTGATGGTATTGTCTCCAGGCAAATTAAACCTAGACGCAGAGCAATGTGTTACTTAAAGGAAGCAAGATGACACAAGACTTCCCAAGATGATCTAGTCCATCTCTTTTCACAGACCTATCAAATAGTTGCCACAATCACTCATACTTGTGAAAGTTTCTTTTTGACTGTATATTTTTATTGGTTTAGTTTGCAACAAGTAAGTTAAATGGAAGATCATGCAACAGTATTTCCGGTATGTCCTGGTGGTCTTCACAGAGGCACAGATTAGAGCAGAAAGTACCTGCAGAGATCTGTGTGACTGAATATTTGTGTGCGCTTAGACTCGAAAAAACCTCGAGGGAAGTGGAGGGGACGATGCAACATAGTGAAAGCTGTGCATGAACTGTTGCGTGTTGTACTACTGGCTCCGAAGCCATTTAGCTATTATCTACTCTTCCTAACAGAAGGAGGCCATATGGGGCATTTGGGCAGAGAGGAACCTGATGAGGTTCAACAAGGGCAAATGCAGGGTCCTGCACATGGGGAGGAACAACCCCATGCATCAGTACAGGCTTGGGGTGGACCTGCTGGAGAGCAGCTCTGCGGAGAGGGACCTGGGTGTCCTGGTGGACGACAGGTTAACCATGAGCCAGCAGTGTGCCCTGGCTGCCAAGAAGGCCAATGGCATCCTGGGGTGCATTAGGAGGAGTGTGGCCAGCAGGTCGAGGGAGGTTCTCCTTCCCCTCTACACTGCCCTAGTGAGGCCTCATCTAGAGTACTGTGTCCAGTTCTGGGCTCCCCAGTTCAAGAAAGATGAAGAGCTACTGGAGAGAGTCCAGCGGAGGGCTACAAGGATGGTGAGGGGACTGGAACATCTCTCCTACGAGGAGAGGCTGAGGGAGCTGGGCTTGTTCAGCCTGAAGAAGAGAAGGCTGCGAGGGGACCTAATAAATGCTTATAAATATCTGAAGGGTGGGTGTCAGGAGGATGGGGCCAAGCTCTTTTCAGTAGTGCCCAGCGACAGGACAAGGGGCAGTGGGCACAAAGTGAAGCACAGGAAGTTCCGTCTGAACATGAGGAAGAATTTCTTCCCTCTGAGGGTGACGGAGCCCTGGAACAGGCTGCCCCGGGAGGTTGTGGAGTCTCCTTCTCTGGAGATATTCAAGACCCGCCTGGACAAGGTCCTCTATAGCCTACTGTAGGTAACCCTGCTTCAGCAGGAGTTTTGGACTAGATGACCCAGAGAGGTCCCTTCCAACCCCTACAATTCTGTGAGTCTGTGAGTCTGTGATTCTGTGATACGGTTATTTTTTAATTAAAAATGGGGGTTTTTTTAATTCATCAAAATTGCAGACTTCTTCAGGAAGAGGGAGGCAATGGTACAGGTCTTGCTGCTCCCAAGAGGCGGAGACGGGCTGAATCTCAAGTGGCTTCTCAAAGGTTTGTGTGAAAAAAGGATACTCCCTGCTGTTCTCCGAGGACTGTAAGAGCAACACAACAAAAATCACTCTGAGTGCAGGAGCTATTCTAAAGGCAGTAAATAAGCAGCTTCTGCAGCATACACATTATAAACAGCAGCTCCAAAGGAAACATAACCTCCACTTCAGTGCTCTCTCAGCTGTTTATTTCCTTTGCCTACCAAACTGAATGATCTCACTTGAAGTGAGAAGATAGCTGCATTCCTGTTTTTCCCGTGAGCCTCTGTAGCTAGTGGACATGGAAACAGAATGGCAAATAGAAAGAAATGTGTTTGTTATAACATTCCGTGAGGTGCTAGTAGGGATTTCATGACTGCTGTCTCTTGCTCTAATTGATAGCTCTTCTCCAGCTTAATGATGGTAGCCACATCTCTCCTGTTTTACAAACAGAAGATGTAGTCAGACAGAAGCTAGCCCTCATAGCAGTATCCACATAACAGGTACCTGTGATACAGCAAGGTGCCAAACACAGGTCCCCTTGGGCCCTCTGCTGTAAGCTGTTCATCCTTCCTCAGAGACAAAAATAATACGACAGTCCCTGAAGTCAAAACTGTCGAAACAATCAATAAGAATTTTGCTGGAGGCTGAGCAGAAAATAAAACTGTGCTGGTGCCGAACACCCAGCCATGAAGCTAAGATAGATCCCAGCTGGATTCAGCAAACTATGGACTGAGAGTTTTAAATCTCAAGAAGTCTTGGATTAAAAACAGTCAGCGAGCTGTTTGGTTTAGGGCAAGTGAAGTCAGATTTTGTTCCTTGGAATTGTCTATCCCAGCATGCGTGTTATACTGGTCCTACAGGAAGCTAAATGAGAAATAAAGGGAAAAGAGACATTTATCTAAACACCAAAATAAAATAGAGTTTTTCCAGAAAATTGCAGGCAACTGATGGAATTTAGCTCATCACCATGTTTTAGCAAAATCTATTTTAATCATTATGCACATTTAATTTGTAGCAATGTCTCATACAGAGATAATATTTGAATTGATGCTTCACATGGAAAAGAAAGTTTTAAATTTAAATAAGTTTCAGGAAAAAAAAATAGTTTCCTTGGGGAAGATTTAAAAAAGTTTGGAAATTACTTGTGGGAGACATTGTCACAGCCTGAATATATTGATACTATTTTATCTAATATTTTCAGCTGAAAAATCACCAAGAAGTGAAACACTGAAATGCTCACTAACGAGTGGCTCCCAGAAAAGCACCCTGTTTTTCTGTTACAATGTGAGGCTCCATGTCTTTAGGGCTCACATTTCAGCAAAGGATTTTGGTGATGGAAGTGGAATTGCAAGGTGAGGAGAGCTACTGTGAAGCTGGTCAAAGTCAGAGATCAAATAACTTTGTACTCTTACATTTAAGCTACTTCCTAGCTGTGAGGCTTATGTCAAACTCTGTGAATTCAGACACAGGGCAGCCAGAAAACTTGCATGAAAAATAATAAGACAGGTAGATAAAACTCTGTCACAGTAAGAGCAGAGCAAATTGTTCAAAGCGGGCCCCTCTTCTTCAAATAACAATATTTCCATGGGAAAAAAGATGAGCACTGGGAGATGCAGGAAATATTTTCCTTGCGGGGCAGTGATTTCAAGATGATCTCTCCTTGTAGGATGGGTGTTGCTGGGAAGCAGGAGGAGGTATTTAATGTCTCCTTGCCCTGGCGATTGATCCCATGATGAACATTTTTCACTTTGTTTTATACAGAATAAAGGAATCCAGATCATAGGAGGCATATGAGTGTCAGCATGGTACATTTTTTCCGGTTTTGAGCTGCCACTCTGCCTGCTGCTAGTCTATAAAATTGAAAAACTGTGATTTCCTCCGCTTCCTGCAACTTTGTCCCCAAGGTCTCTCCCTGCCATTGCATTCAGCCAAGAAAAATGAACACAAAAGAAACAGATCTGTGTGCTCTGTTTCTTTTCCCTGGCGTCAACTGGCTCCAATGTATGGAGGTAGCATGACCAGGTTTCTAACATGAGTCAGTGCGACTCCCTTCACTTGGCTTCCCCTCCTCCATGCAGTGTAACTCTTACAGCTGCAGCTATAGACCTGACTGTGGTGGATTTGGACAAGATTAAGGTCATGACAGCCCAGTAGCTCAGAGCATTCAGACCATGTGGTCAAAAGTCCTAAAGGATTTCAAACCCATACTGAAGACTGTCCTCAAGCCCTTCTTCTCTCTGGCACACATTTTGGAACTTGTCATGGATTGACATCCTTGACTTGTTAGACTGGCTCTGAGAGGAGCCGTGTGAGCTCTAGAGACTGGTCCTTCTGCAGAAATTGAGGATTGGACTCTCACTGGTGACAATGGGGATACAGGGAGTTGCTATGATGGGCTGGAAAGGGTCAAGGAGCTCAGGAAGGATTTGAGCCTTTTTTTTATATAGACAGGATCTAAAAACACTGATGTCCAAGAAGGGACCTAAGGAATCCCACCCAATCCTGGGCTCAAGCAAGAATGATTCCCTCTCTTTCTACTCCAGCACACTATTTCTCCCAGTCTCCTTTTTCACAATGTGCAAATGTAGTCACTGCTCTGGCAGTCCTTCAGTCCCAATCTCTATAGCAGCAGCATGCGACATTTTTCAAAATTGGCACAAATGTCTTGCCTTTCATCAGTCAGAAGGGACGATAGAAAGATCTTGTCTTTGTCTTCTTCCAGCATCAGATCCACGAATGAGTCTGGTCTTTCATGCCACATGCTGGAAGAGGGACCACCACAGATCATGGGAATGATGATGTTTGATGAGACCTTTTCCAGGAAAGGTGGACCTCCGAGACAGAGTTCTGCTGCAACATATACTTCTTTCTATGTCCTTCCATCCCAACACTGAGGACCTATCACCTTCATTGGTGTGATATACATGATGAATATCTATTTTGCATAGAAAATTAACAGGCAGGATGACAGTTTGGATTCTTTTGTTCACTCTTAATAGAAGAATCAGAAGAGGTTTACAGCTCAAATTCAAGTTTTCTGTGTGTCTGCCTTGTGAAGTCAGTCATATCTGATGTAAGTCCAATTTGTGCACAGAATCTTGAAGTAGGGAATAAAGTCAGGCTGATTTTCAGAGGTGACAGGTCCCCTTTGACTGGCAATAGATTCCAAGGTAGATGAGGTCAAAAGTTCTGCCGTAGCTAGAAATAAGCCAGTTGAAAGTCAAATTTGCAAAATTCTGGATTCTCCCAGTGTGCTAATCATGACTTCAGGTCTGTGGCCAGCTTCAAAGAATGTTTGTCTTAGCTTTTTCCTGGTCTTCTAAACAAGTTACTGTGTGACTTCACTTCCTTTCCTTTTCCCTCTTTTTAATTTCCCATCTCTAGGAATGCAAGACCATAGTGTGAATTAATCTCTAAGATTTGCCTTCATACCCTAAAATGGACAGATCTACAGAGGTTTGCAAGTCTAATCCTGCTGGAAACATTCTGTGTTGGAGAAATCCCTTCTTTTAACAGTGTCTGTTTGCGTAAGTGTAATTAGAGGATCAGATATGCATGACAACCACATGATTTTTCTTCTCAGCAGATAGTTTGTCACTGCAGATACTGCATAGTTCACCATGTCTGCATCCCTAATAGAAATGTCACTCACTGTACCTTCCCCACAGAAGTGACAAACTGCTGGCCATACCTCTTCTAAGTCAGTAGATACTCAAAGATGATAGCAAGTCATAAGGGGGATTCTAGATTTTTTTCCTGATTCCTTCTTTGCATAGTACAGAATCTAAACTTGGACATTACCAAGCCAGCTTTTATATTAATACCTTGCCTTGATACTGTATTTGCTTAAATTAGAGCCATGTGCACTTAAGGGCTGTACTTCATCACCAGTTTACTCATGTGGTAATGAGCAAATTACCATTGTTATAGAATAGAAAGACATGATTTTTAAAACCAAATCTTGGGGGAAAAAATTATGGACATTGAATGAGCAATATGTTCTGTTGCTCAGTGCTTCTCTCCCTAAAGAATAATTCCCTATATTAAAGACACTCAGTTTGGAGTTATGCATGATCAAGTAATCTCATCACAATAGGAAGGATTCAGGTCACATTCAGGTCATGAGAACATAAGCTAAGGAAATCTAGCAAGATTTTTGTTTCAGCTCCCCTTTTACAGAACTTCAAAATCTGACTGTGTTTATCTCCAGAGGCAGGTATTAGAGTATCAAGTGCCCACACCAATCTGGTGACTATGTAGCCTTAACAAACAGTTTGGGAAATTCAAATAGGAATTTGGAGAAGGTCTTGGTGTAATGATACTTCTGTGTTCTCAGAAATAATAAAAGTGTAGCCAGAATGGTTTAAGATCTTACCAAGAGTGGTTTGGAGGTAATGTTTTTCATTAGATGAGTTAGAAAACAGTAGACCATACTCACATCTCTTATGCTTATTTCATATCCTGTTGTGAAAAGAAGTTTTTGCTATGAAATCACAAGGGACAGGCAGCAAGACATGTCCCTCAAATATAAAGTAGCTGCTGCTTCTTTCAACAGGCATGAAAAGCCTCCCTAACTGCAGCTGACTTATTCTGCCCCAGATCTGGAATTCTCCATCTTCTATTTGCCCTTTGATGGCATTTTCTGCTAATCTCAAAGCATCTGAGGCAGTGTACTGAACTTTTTCCTGGTTGAGGTTTGTTTTGGGGTTTTTTTGAGGGTGGTGGTAGGAGGTTAAAACCTATTTTTCATGCTAGGAAAGCAAGGTACATGAACTCTTATCTCCTATCAGACATATAACCCTTCAAAAATTATTCCCGAGTACACAAACTTTGTAAAATTTTAACCTCTCTGAAATGAGTTTCCTCCTTTCTCACAATAAAGAAAGGATTTAGGATTGCCAGGTAGAACTTCAACTTATACCTGAGATCAGGTGGATCAAGATATAGAAAATGAGAGCAAAATTCCCAGCTGGGGTAAATGAATCTGGCTGTATGAACTGCAGGGGGGCTGTGCTCTTCTACTCCCACTGAAAAGCTCATCTAGCTGTGGTGAAGCACCATAACATCGTGAAAAATGCCCATCAATTAACTTGGTTATATTATATATTTGGTTAACTTCATGGACGTAGAAGGTTTTCCCAAAGCAAGAACAACCTCTGACGTACTAACATCCAGTCCATTATCTGATTGTTCAAGTAGAACAAGATGTTAACACAAGCATTGTGCAATTTGATATGAAAGTATTTGAGACCCACTGTTTATGTGATGGGTTTTGTACCTGATTGCAAAACTTCATTTATTTTGTATCTGTAACCAAAAAAAAAACCAATCATATCTGACATCTTCTTCTGGGTTGACCAGGAAACAACCATCTGATGCAGGCATTTGGCTGTCTCTACACACATGTATATACACAACAGTGACTTCATGACTTTTTCTTGAAGTGTTGTGAGCTGGCTGTGAGGTAAGATTCATCCATCTAATAATTCCATCTCTATTTTGCAGATGTTTGAAAATAAACTTTTTTTCTCACCCTTTCTGCAGTAATCATGGGAATAACCTTGATTTTAACAGTTAGTCTTTACTTTTAATATTTAAAATCAATTTTCAAATGCATATACAGCTTTCTTCATGACCAATAACAATCTTTACAGAAACTGTTTTAAAACTAGGAACTTTTACTTCATTAGATTTTTTTATTATCTTTATGTACTTATTGTTTCCAGAGCATTTTAGATTGTCACACAACTTTGCTGTGGAAAAACTTATTTCTGAAACTGACTAGATTATATTTCTTTTTTCTTTTTTTTCTCTCTACAAGGTTTATGTTTAAAAAGATTAGAAAATCTCTGAGAAAAAAAATAATTTCACTTATGCATACAGATTATGCAGTTCTGAATATAAGATTTTGAGGGGAGGATTTTTGGCTTTGTTTTTTCTCATCAAAGAGAATGAGTGTGTCAGACAGTCTAACACATGAATTTGTAACTTGGTGCTCCCATGTGTCAACGGTGTGGTTGTTTAGTGCATGCTTTCAGAGTTGATTTTAAAGGTCTTAAAGAGTCTGTTTTAATAATTCATATTGATTCAGTAGGGGATGAAGATGCTTGACATGTTAAATGATTAGCATTTACATTATGAACATGTTAATTACTGTACTTTTAATGTCATTAGCTTTTATAAACCAAGATAGGAGTAATCTTAAAGGGACACCGGTAGATTTGCAACATGCTGGCAATCAGTGTTAAACAAACCAGCCCTAGAAATATTTCCCTATCTTTCTTTTCACTCTTCTCTCTCCCGTTTTATGTTTCAGTAAGGATATTTTATTCGTTTGGCTCTTGCACCCGAACACTGAGCTAAAATAAAAAACCAAACAGGAAACGAAAGAGACTAGAAACAAAGTATTTGGTCATTCAGTTTGCATTGATCTGTGGTAATCCAGTGATGAATGGTTATAGCTTCCCCTACCTCCCCTCTCTGCACAGGAGAGGCAGCTGTTACGGGCTCAGTAAGGATGCTTTGGTTTTCAGCTTAAGTTAAAAGCCTCTGTCTGCCGCAGTGTCTGATTCACAATGGTGACTATCAAACAAGTGGAGTAAAACAATTTACAGATATGCTTCCCTCCGTTTCTTTCAGAAAAATGGCTTAGCTTTAAGCAATCAAAGGTTGCCATGCAGTAAAGCAAAAGGGAATTTACTTTTGAGTAATGCAGCTTGATATAGCATTGTGTTGCAAACCAGAGAACTAATCTTTTCTGGTATCTCTGGGCCATTTCAGCCACACCTGGACACTGTATTGGCACATACTGTCTTGAGAAATCTTTGTGGGACTAAGGGAGGATGAAAACTTGAGGGATGTATTAATGAGGCTGTAGCAGAGATAAGGCAATCATTAAATAGGAGAAGTCTACTAACAGTGGTCAGGGACAGAAATTATGTAGCAAGATCTGTATGTCAGCGCAGGAAATGGAGACAAGGAAAAATATCAGATGGAGGTCAAGAAAACCTCTCTGATCAGGCTGGGGTACTTCAACCCCATCCTCATAACGTCTAGCTCTTAAAGCTTTATTCCAGAGCTGTCCTCTAAGGCAAGGAGCTCCAGACGAAGAGTTGTTTTCATACGTCAGTAAGTGGAAGCTTTTGATAAGGTACTGATCTGAGTCTGGGGCTAGCAATTATACTAGAATAGAATAGGTTAGGATATTTCAGTTGGAAGGGACCTACAAATGACCATTTAGTTCAACTGCCTGACCAATTCAGGGCTGACCAAAAGTTAAAACAAATTATTGAGGGCATCACAATTAAAGGGTAACGCCTATATTTAGAAGTAGGATTTTGTCCATTGGTAAATCACTGGGACTACTGAATGGTCCCCATGGACAAATCACTGCAGGAACTGTTTTTAGAGGTCAGATAGGAAAGTGTATACTCTGAAGACAGAAATGATTCTGAGCTTTTTCTATACTTAGTCATGTTCAACTTATTTCAGCTGCTGAAGAGCACTAATGCAGGCGCAGATTTCACTTAAGAGGTCTGCAATGACCTCTCTATATGTCCATAGATTTTTTTAAAGAAGTCTTAATATGAAAAGAGTAATCACATTTCTCATTTGTCTGGAGGGCTGCTTCAAAGTGCTCCTGCATACTGCCTGAACAGGGTCTTGTACTGCAATGGAGGTACGTAATAATGTCACTAATTAAAACTGGAGGAGTTAGGTAGCAAGGGAGGAGGCAGAGGGGAGCAGCCTGTGAGTCTCAAATTTAAGGGAAGATTTCTCAACTGGACATTACACATAATCTTGGGGCTACACCTTCTAACACCATGGCTGCACATGTGTCTGGAGCTTTCATCCATGTGTTTTTCAGTTTGAAAGCCTGAGGCTCTAACACATGCTTCTGCATATTCTTTCTTTTGGCCAGTCTTGCTATATCATGCTATTTTTAATCTGTAGGAGGATGGAAAGGAGGAAGCGCTGAAAAGCCCTAGGAAAGCAGAACTTTTCTAATTTCTTCTATCCAACCAAGTGATGAAAAAAATCACCAAAAAATTTGTAAGTGTGATTTTTTAAGCTTTCAGAAAGCTACTGACTAACCCAATAATTCCTAAAATCCTGAAAAGAAGTTCAGATCATGAGATATTTTTTGACAAAGAACAACTTTGGGTCTGCCTTGCCCTCTGCTAGCATAACTGTAAGGGCTGCTGTTTCAGTTTTTTTTTTCTTCTTGCAACCACTGTAATTATTACTTAAAGTATTTTTCTTTGGATCTTTTTCTTTTTCCTTTCATTCATAATAAAAACAGTTATTTTGTTATCACCTGATTCCAGGTGTGTAGGACAAGCACCAGATATTCTTAAAGCTGCCAACATAGAAAATCCTTTTCAAGGGCAATACATATCTTTCTTCTTGGACTCAGGGAACTCCAGTAAATCGAAATACTGAACTTTCAGAAAGTGTTATTGCCTAGTTCAATAACAAAATGTTAATAACCAAGTTTCCCCTCCTGTTGGCTACACCCTAGCATGTGCATCCTCAAGTTGGACTTACTAAGGACTTACTAAGCTGCGCTTACTGAGATCCAGCTCGGTAAATGTTTCTACAGCCCAAAACGTCCTTTGGCTAGAAAATTTAAGGAGGTTGCAGGCTGCTTGGTGCAGTTTTACATGAGCAGATTAACAGCCTTCCTGGTGGGTTTTTATTTCTCTGACCTTTTTTTTTGCCCAACACCTTTATTCTTGTCATCTTACGCATGTTCTAAAGGACATTTCTCACACATCTCGAGCAGCCTATGAGCCAGTATTTTTAAAATTGAAATTAGGTTCCTAAAACTATATCCAGGAATATAAATACTGTCACAGTTTTGGAAAGTGTTAAATATCCTGTAAATGTCACCAAACCAGAGTTTTAAAATTAAATTAACATATAATATCTAGCTACTTTCCAGAAGGCATTTATCTGAAAATGTATAGGAGGGGAATGAAAAATCAGGAATCAGAAATCAAAAATAAAACTTCCAGTTGCTCAGATCTTCTACATCATCATTGCTGGCTTTGTTTTTAGTGATTATGTATTGTTTTCTTTTCCTCCAAACTAAAACCCATGTGAAGGCTCTGACAAGCAATAAAAATGAATTTGTGTTCCTTTCACAATTTTTTCTTTGAAGTGCTACACTTTTATAAACGTTTTTGACATTTTGAATACAAAAAATGCCTAGAAGTTTTCAAAATGGGTGTCGCAAATTAGCAACACATGTCCCAGTGATGAAGTTTAAAAGAAGAGCTTTGGCCACAAAGGCATTTATGTGCTTTTCAATAATAAGCTATCACTTAAATTTTTGCTTTTGGTTTTGGAAACTTATGGTTTCAGAAACTTTTGGGTTCTTCTACATCCCAATTCAGGAAATATCTGTACACTGAACAATAATTCATAAAAGCATACTTACTCCAGGTATGGTTTTAAATCACCTATAAATGAACAGAAGCACAGTATTGAAGCCTGTATTAAACATTGCTCCCAGGGAAGCTTCTGACCAATGATGGATTTAAATACACACTAAAGTTGTGTAATCACACTGTCTCAGACCATGCATTGTATGCAAAATTATAATTCCCTTTTCCCAAGCTCTTGGACATGTGGGATGCACTACAAACAAATTAAATTTGCATATGAACTAATGTGAAATGAATAAACTCAATGCACCTAAACCTTAAAATGAGATGAAAAACTATCCCTGTGTTGTGGTTTTGCCTCAATTTGCAACAAAAGAACCACGCAGTTACTCTCTCACTCCTTCCCCCTCCCCAGTGGAGGCAAAAACTTGTGGGTTGGGATGAGAACAGTTTAATAGAATGGCAAAGGGAGAAGAAAACAACAATCAATAATACTGATAAAAAGCATATACTACATGCAGTGTTCTCACCACCCAATGCTCAGCTTGCTCCTGAGTAGCAAAAAGCCTCTCCTTCAGCCAGATTCCCACTTAAATACTGAGCATGACATCACATGGTACAGAATATCCCATTTGACTGGCTGTTTGGGTCAGCCCAACCAGCTGCTTGTGAAAATTAACTCTATCCCAGCTGAACCCAGGATATTATCCACCACTTATTCTATACCATCTATGTCATAACCCAAGTCCACAATTTAATAACACTTCTTCAGGTTTTATATGTATATATATGTATACACACACACAAATATAATTTCCTTAGCTTACACACCACCCCTCTAAAATGTCTATTGAATTTGTTCAGTGTATGATGTTGGGGTCCATCTGTTGCACCAGTCTTTCAGGGCAGGAGAGGTGATGTGTGGTGATGGGTGTTGGCATACTGCGTCCGGAGCTCATGACTGGTATATCTAGTGCGGCCCATGCCCACGATCTGCGGGTTGAAGATGTCTATCTTAATGAAATTGATGGGTGCCAGTTGTTGAAGCCAGGTCCAGTCCGATCATCGCTATGATTTGATAGGTTTCATCAAAGTCCATCCTCAATTTGTTTGGGTGATTCTGACTGTAATATCCTTTATATAACATATAACAACTACAGTAGTGATAACAGGCAGTAACAGGGTCACTTAGCAGTTAACATCATACAATTTCATCTTATTGACGATTCTCGACCAAAATCAAACCCCCACAAGGTACACACTGGACTTCCCCATCCTTCTGCATCAACCACCAAGTAGACCCAGATCCTTGAGCAAAAGCAATCCCGTGGACAGGTTTACCTTCGCCCGAGGCAGGACTAACCCAGACTGTCTTCCCTAACATATTCCTCGTGTGCAATATGGGGACTTGATCCCCTTCTACAGGGCGCTGAGGTTTTGATTGGACAGGACCAGCCCGGTTGGAGTCCCACCCCCCATTGCTCTCAAAGTGGTTTTTAGCAGCCCATTGTACCGCTCGATCTTTCCAGAGGCTGGTGCATGGTAGGGGATGTGATACATCCACTCGATACCGTGTTCTTAGGCCCAGGTGTCTATGAGGCTGTTTCGAAATGAGTCCCGTTGTCTGACTCAATTCTTTCTGGGGTTCCATGTCACCACAGGACTTGCTTTTCAAGGCCAAAGGCTTTTTCAAGACCCAGGATGGTATGGGGCACAGGGTAGATTTCCAGCCATCCGGTGGTTGCCTCCACCATTGTGAGCCAAAAATTAATTTGATTTAGCCAGGTGCCCACCAAAACCGCACCATCACTTTCCCTTCTCAACTGGACAGGGGAGAGGAAAGATGATGAAAGGCTCAAGGGTCGAGATAATGACAGAGAGAGATCACTCACCTATTACTGTCATGGACAAAAGAGACTGGACTTGGGGAGAAAAACAGGGAGTTTAATTTATCAGCAATCAAATCAGAGTAGGACAGTGAGTGTTCTGATTTGGCTGCGACCGGAAACAAAAGTGCCACGCGGCCACCCCTCCCCCCGCTGGGGTGCGGAGGAGAATGGAAAGAAACAGGCAGAAACTAGCGGGTCGGGATAAGGGCAGTTTAACAGAACAGCAAACAAAGGGAACAGGAACAACAACGATACAGAAAAGGGGAATACACAAAACAAACCAGCAGAACAGAGCCCGCGGAACAGAACCGCTCTCTCGGACCGAACCGCCGCTGTGCCCTCCCAAGCCGCGAGTCAGTTCCCGCCACCCAGCTCCCCCCCACCGGAACCCAGCATGATGGCACATGGTATGGAATACCCTGCTCTGTTTGGCCAGGTGGGGTCAGCCCGCCCAGCTGTGCCCCTTCCTGGATTCCAGTGAAAATTCACCCTGTCCTGGCCAAACCCAGGACATTATCCACCCCTTATCGCATACCATCTACGTCATGCCCAGGTCCCCCATTGTCCAGTTGATCACCACCACTTCTCCTGTCTCCAGATATCATTCCCTTAGTCTATGGATCATCACTCTAAAGGGTCCGTTGAGTTCATTTAATCCATGACTTTGGGCTCCATCTGTCGTAATGGTCTTCCATGGCAGGAGAGGTGATGTGTAGTGATGGGCGGTCACTTGCTGCATCTGGAGCTCACGGCTGATGTATCTGGTGCGACCCGTGCCCACAGTCTGCAGGAGATGTTGATCTCGATGAAGTTGCTGGGTGCCAGTTGTTGAAAACCAGGTCCAGTTCCATCATCGCTGTGCTCTGCTAGGTTTTCATTGAAAAAGTCCATCCTTCTTTAATCTGGACGATTCTTACTATGATACTACTGCTATAACATATAACAATTATAACAGTGATAACAGAGAGTGACAGGGTGATTTAAACAATTAACTTTATACAATTTATTTATGGACTATTCTCACCCAAAATCAAATCCCCATGAGGTACACATTGGACTTCCCCATCCTTCCGCATTACCCACCAGGTACACCCAGGTCCTTGAGCAAAAGCAATCCCTCGGACAGGCTTGCCTTTGCCCGAGGCAGGACTAACCCAGACTGTCTTCCCTAACATGTTCCGCATGTGCACTACAGGGAATTTATCCCCTTCTACGGGGCGCTGAGGTTTTGACTGGGCAGGACCAGCCCGGTTGGTGGACCCTCTGGTGTTCACCAACCAGGTGGCCTTTGCTAAATGAGTATCCCAATTTTTGGAAGTCTCACCTCCCATTGCTCTCAAAGTGGTTTTTAGCAGCCCATTGTACCGCTCGATCTTTCCAGAGGCTGGTGCATGGTAGGGGATGTGATACACCCACTCAATACCGTGTTCTTTGGCCCAGGTGTCTATGAGGCTGTTGCGAAAGTGAGTCCCGTTGTCCGACTCAATTCTTTCGGGAGTGCCATGTCGCCACAGGACTTGTTTTTCAAGGCCCAGGATGGTATTCCGGGCAGTGGCATGGGGCACAGGGTAGGTTTCCAGCCATCCGGTGGTGGCCTCCACCATTGTGAGCACATAGCGCTTGCCTTGGCGGATTTGTGGCAGTGTGATGTAGTCAATCTGCCAAGCCTCCCCATATTTATACTTTAGCCATTGTCCTCCATACCACTGAGGCTTTAGCCGCTTGGCTTGCTTGATTGCGGCGCTGTGCTGGGTTTGCCAGAACAGGGTTAATTTTCACCGGAATCCAGAAAGGGGCACAGCCGGGCGGGCTGACCCAACCCCAACCTGGCCAAACAGAGCAGGGTATTCCATACCATGTGCCGTCATGCTGGGTTCTGGTGGGGGGGGTGGCGCGGCGGGAACTAACTCGCGGCTCGGGAGGGCTCAGCGGCGGTGCGGTCCGAGAGAGTGGGTCTGTTCTGCGGGTTTGTTTTGTATTTTCTCCTTATCAGTATCGTTGTTGTTATTGTTCCCTTTGCTTGCTGTTCTGTTAAACTGCCCTTATCCCGACCCACCGGCTTTCTGCCTGATTCTTTCCATTCTCCTCCGCACCCCGGCGGGGGGAGGGGCGGCCGTATGGCGCTTTTGTTGCCGGCTGCAGCCGAAACCAGAACATTTTATTGGCACCCAAGTGTGGGGCGGGGATAACAGCAGGGCTGAGCAGCGGGTGTTAGAACAGCTTTCTTAGATTTTGTTATAATTTGTTGTAGGTATTTACTGTGTTAGTTAAATAGTCATCAGTTAAAATGTTTCTGACTTTGATCAAATGTCTCTGCTACATAAATCCTTACTTGCTGTATGTGTTCACCGCCGTGCTGTTTGTTACCTCGGGGAAAAAGATCAGGATGATGATTTTGCTGTACTGTATGATATCGACTTATGACATGATAACATCACTGTGCATGAAATTAGGCTTGTATTTGCATGCGGCACTGCAGTCATTTCCATACCTTGGATCCTATGTCTTAGAATTTGTTAATAATCGAACCTAAACTGTGGGGAAAACCGGAGGGGATATCTTCCCCCACTCTTTTGCCCCCCCTCTCTCCTTCAGGCCAGTCCTAATGGCTTTTGAGAATTTCTAGTACCCGTGGGATGCTCAGGTCAGCGGGTTTCTAATGTTATGCTTCCTGAATGGGTTGCAGGTTTTGTTTAGGGTTAAACAAGTAGTTAAGAACATCCTGCAGAGACCTGCCCCAGGGCTGGATAGCTGTGAGTGGCTGGGTGTGTGGGACAACATGGGCAGGTGTCTAGAGCAGTGGGCACCTGCGGTGTGTTTTACTCACCCCTGAACAAGTACAGAATCCGCAAAATCTGGTAAAATATCTGCAAAAAGTGTGCTGCCACCCTGGGAACTCCAGAGAGACACAAATCACTGCAACCTGCTGAGTCTGGCCCACCCCTACCAAGCCATGTTCAACCTGATTCAGTGCCCTAAAGGGGAAGGGGGGGGAAACGAAGCGGCAGGCACTGCGACTGGCGCTGCCCCCCCAGCCGACCCTGCAGCCCCTCCAGCCCAGCAGGCAGTCACAGCCCCCCCGACGGGCACCATGGCTGCTGCAGCCACTGGCATTGTCCCCGCTCGCCCGGCAGGCACGGCAGTTGCTGCAGCTCCAGTTCCAGCCACAGGCACAATGACTGAGCCCAATGACCAACCTGTGCCGGTAGCAGTCGCCCCTGTAAAACTAAAGAAAGACGCAGAGAGAGCAGATCGCTCCGGGAGGGATGACAATGAGCCAGGGTCATCGCGGGAGACAGAGACAGAGATCATCACCCGGTCCCTGTCCCTGAGTGAGCTGCGAGACATGCGGAAAGATTTCAGCTGCCACCCAGGCGAGCAAATTGTCACCTGGCTGCTGCAGTGCTGGGATAATGGGGCCAGCAGCTTGGAATTAGAGGGCAAGGAAGCCAAGCAGCTGGGATCCCTGGCCAGGGAAGGGGGCATTGACAAGGCCATTGGGAAAAAGGAACAAGTCCTCAGCCTCTGGAGGAGACTTCTGTCAGGCGTGAGGGAGAGGTACCCCTTCAGTGATGATTTTGTATGCTATCCTGGCAAGTGGACCAATATGGAAAGGGGTATTCAGTACTTGAGGGAATTAGCTGTGCGGGAGCTGGTTTACTGTGACACAGACGATGACCAGTTACCCACAGATCCAGATGAAGTCCAGTGCACACCATCTATGTGGAGGAAGTTTGTGCGGAGTGCACCCTCCTCATATGCCAACTCACTGCCAATAGTAGACTGGAAAGGTAAGGAGGCACCAACAGAGGATGAGGTGGCCGTCCGACTCTGGCAGTATGAGGAAAGTCTCTCTTCCCCCCTTGTCTCAGCTGTGGAGAAACTGGCCCGGCAGTTCCAGCAATTCAAAGAGGATATGTCCTACTCCCCACCTGTACGGGCCCGAATCTCAGCTATTAGGGGCAAGCGTTTCTCTGCTAAGGAGAGAGAATACAGAGGCTACACACCACAGGGCACCCTGTGGTTCTACCTGCGTGACCACGGAGAGGACATGAGGAAGTGGGATGGAAAACCCACCTCAAGTCTAGAGGCATGAGTGCGTGAGCTGCAAGGTAAAACAATCACAAAAGGGGATTCTTTTAGGAAAAATGCCGCTCCAGTTTCCAGCAGCCAGCTCTCCAGACCAGGTAGACAGTTTGATCTTGATTCCGATCCTCTGGAGGGGACCTCCAAGTCATTTTTACAGCAGGTGAGCAGCAAATTCTCTGACCAGGATTAGAGGGACCCTGCCTCCAGCCAGGTGGAGGAAAGGGAAAACCGTGTTTATTGGACGGTGTGGATTCGGTGGCCTGGCACATCAGATCCACAAGAGTAGACAGCTCTAGTGGACACTGGTGCACAGTGTACTTTAATGCCACCAGATTTCAAAGGGTCAGAGTCCATTTGCATTTCGGGAGTGACAGGGGGGTCCCAAGAGCTGAGTGTATTGGAGGCTGAAGTGAGCCTCACTGGGCAGGACTGGCAGAAGCACCCCATTGTAACTGGCCCCGAAGCTCCGTGCATCCTTGGGATAGACTATCTTAGGAGAGAGTATTTCAAGGACCCAAAGGGGTTTCGGTGGGCTTTTGGCATAGCTGCTGTGGAGACGGAAGAAATTAAACAGCTGTCCATTTTGCCTGGTCTCTCGGAGGATCCTTCCGTTGTGGGGTTGCTGAGGGTTGAAGAACAACAGGTGCCAATCACGACCACCATGGTGCACCCGCGACAATATCGTACCAACCGAGACTCCCTTCTCCCCATTCATCAGCTGATCCGCCAGCTGGAGAGTCAAGGAGTGATCAGCAAAACTCGCTCACCCTTTAATAGTCCCATATGGCCAGTGAGAAAATCTGCTGGAGAGTGGACACTGACAATAGACTACCGTGGCCTGAATGACGTCACACCGCCACTGAGTGCTGCCGTGCCAGACATGCTAGAACTTCAAGATCAGCTGGAGTCAAAGGCAGCCAAGTGGTATGCTACAACTGAAAATGCCAATGCATTCTTCTCCATCCCTTTGGCAGCAGAGTGCAGGCCACAGTTTGCTTTCACCTGGAGGGGCATCCAGTACACCTGGAATCGACTGCCCCAGGGGTGAAAACACAGTCCCACCATTTGCCATGGACTAATCCAGACTGCACTGGAAAAGGGTGAAGCTCCAGAACATCTGCAGTACATCGATGACATCATTGTATGGGGTGACACAGGGGAGGAAGTTTTTGAGAAAGGGGAGAAAATAGTTGAGATCCTTCTGAAAGCCGGTTTCGCCATTAAGCGAAGTAAAGTCAAGGGACCTGCGCAAGAGATCCAGTTTTAGGGGATAAAATGGCAGGATGGGCGCCCTCAAATCCCAATGGATGTCATCAACAAAACAGCACCCATGTCTCCACCAACCAGCAAAAAGGAAGCACAGGCCTTCCTGGGTGTTTTGGGTTTTTGGAGGATGCACATCCCAAATTACAGCCAGATTGTAAGTCCTCTGTACCACGTGACCCGGAAGAAGAATGATGTGTTGCATCTGTTATTGGTGCGGACCGTTGGCGGAGCAGGAGGCTCCCCGGTAGCCCAGCGCTGTTTTGCTCTTTTATCGCTTGCTAATAAATTCAATTTGATTAATAAAAAATTGGCTTCTCAATTTGATTTGAGCACGAGCGTCTATAACACTCTCAATGAGCCCGGCCAGCTCGTGGCCAAGAATCCTCTTTACCCTTTGAGATAGCTGCGATGCACCTGTTACCAGCAGGCCCGGTGCTGTGTACACCTCCCCATGATCAAAGAAGCCAAAATTTCACCGATGGCACCAGTCACTGAGCCATCTGTTAACCAGGTGAGTTTTCCTGCCCCTTTCAGTGCTGTTCCCTGCCACTGAAGGGATGGAGGAAAACACCACCTGCGCCCCTGATCCCTCAACCAGTCGCCCCAGTGCCCTGAAGTACCTTTTGATGGCCTTGGGACTTCTCTCTGCTATCTCGTCCCCACCAACCTGTATTACCAAGAGGGGGTAATAATCAGAAGGCCGCACCAGACCAGGGAGTTTCTTAGCAACATGCCTAACCCTGGCCCCAGGGAGGCAGCAGACTTCCCTGTGGGATGGGTCCAGTCGGCAGATCGGGCCCTCTGTTCCCCTCAGAAGGGAATCACCTATGACAATTACCCTCCTTTTTTTCTTAGTTGAGGCAGCTGTAATACGTGGGGCTCTCTGACTCGTTCTAGGCAGTCCCCTGGATGGAGCTTCACCTACACCCACTTCCTCTGTGGCCGGTCCCTCACATTCCATAGCCCCCTATCTGTTGCTTAAGGGAAACTGGGCAGGTGAGGGAGGCCGGGGGGAGATTCGCTTGCCCCCCCAAGCAGGGACCCGTTTCCATTCCCCCCCATCTCTTAGGCCTCCTCTTTCTGCTCGGTGGCAAGAGGGTAGGGGGTACTCTGCTTCTCGTGGAGCCGCCTCCTGCTGCCTCTGCCTCAGGGAGGGCAGTGTGCTGCCCCACCAGTCGATCTCCCTCTCACACTCCCGGATGCTCCTCAACCTCTCCACTTCCTCTTTCAGCTCTGCCACCAGGCTGAGCAGGTCATTCACCTGCTCGCATCGAACACAGCTGTTGTCTCTGCTGTCCTCTGGTATGAGCGCCAGCCTCAGGCACTCCCTGCAGCCAGAGACCTGGACACCTGTGTTCTTTCGTGGGAGCTCTGTCTGGGTCCCCACACTCCTTCTAGAAACAGCTAGAAACAGGTGGTAACCATGGCTAGAATATCTCCTGGATAGGCAATGCCCACTACTTGAGCTGCCAGTGGTGTCATACCACTGTCAGTGGTGGCATACCACTTGGCTGCATTGGACTCCAGCTGATACTGAAGTTCTAGCATGTCTGGCACGGCAGCACTCACTGGTGGCACGACTTCATTCAGGCCACGGTAGTCTGTTGTCAGTCTCCACTCTCCAGTAGAATTTCTCACTGGCCATATGGGACTATTAAAGGGTGAGCGAGTTTTGCTGATCACTCCTTGACTCTCCAGCTGGCGGATCAGCTGATGAATGGGGAGAAGGGAGTCTCGGTTAGTGCGATATTGTCACGGGTGCACCATGGTGGTCGTGACTGGCGCCTGTTGTTCTTCAACCCTCAGCAACCCCACAACGGAAGGATCCTCCGAGAGACCAGGCAAAATGGACAGCTGTTTAATTTCTTCCATCTCCACAGCAGCTATGCCAAAAGCCCACCGAAACCCCTTTGGGTCCTTGAAATACCCTCTCCTAAGATAGTCTATACCAAGGATGCACGGAGCTTCGGGGCCAGTTACAATGGGGTGCTTCTGCCAGTCCTGCCCAGTGAGGCTCACTTCAGCCTCCAATACACTCAGCTCTTGGGACCCCCCTGTCACTCCCGAAATGCAAATGGACTCTGACCCTTTGAAATCTGGTGGCATTAAAGTACACTGTGCACCAGTGTCCACTAGAGCTTTAGAGTCTCGTGGATCTGACGTGCCAGGCCACCGAATCCACACCGTCCAATAAACGCGGTTGTCCCTTTCCTCCACCTGGCTGGAGGCAGGGCCCCTCTAATCCTGGTCAGAGAATTTGCTGCTCACCTGCTGTAAAAATGACTTGGAGGTCCCCTCCAGAGGATCGGAATCAAGATCAAACTGTCTACCTGGTCTGGAGAGCTGGCTGCTGGAAACTGGAGCGGCATTTTTCCTAAAAGAATCCCCTTTCGTGAGTGTTTTACCTCGCAACTCACGCACTCGTGCCTCTAGACTTGAGGTGGGTTTTCCATCCCGCTTCCTCATGTCCTCTCCGTGGTCACGCAGGTAGAACCACAGGGTGCCCTGTGGCGTATAGCCTCTGTATTCTCTCTCCTTAGCAGAGAAACGCTTGCCCCTAATAGCTGAGACACCGGCCCGTACAGGTGGGGAGTAGGACATATTCTTTTCTAGTCGCTTGACCAGTTTCTCCACAATTAAGACAAGGGAGGAAGAGAGACTTTCCTCATATTGCTGGAGTCTGACAGCCACCTCATCCACTGTTGGTGCCTCTTTACGTTTCCAGTCTACTATTGCCAGTGAGTTGGCATATGAGGATGGTGCGCTGCGCACAAACTTCCTCCACATAGATGGTGTGCACTGGACTTCATCTGGATCTGTGGGTAACTGGTCATCGTCTGTGTCACAGTAAACCAGCTCCCGCACAGCTAATTCCCTCAAGTACTGAATACCCCTTTCCATATTGGTCCACTTGCCAGGGTAGCATACAAAATCATCACTGAAGGGGTACCTCTCCCTCACGCCTGACAGAAGTCTCCTCCAGAGGCTGAGGACTTGTTCCTTTTTCCCAATGGCCTTGTCAATGCCCCCTTCCCTGGCCATGGATCCCAGCTGCTTGGCTTCCTTGCCCTCTAATTCCAAGCTGCTGGCCCCATTATCCCAGCACCGCAGCAGCCAGGTGACAATGTGCTTGCCTGGGTGGCAGCTGAAATCTTTCCGCATGTCTCGCAGCTCGCCCAGGGACAGGGACCGGGTGATGATCTCTGTCTCTATCTCCCGCGATGACCCTGGCTCATTGTCATCCCTCCCGGAGCGATCTGCTCTCTCTGCGTCTTTCTTTAGTTTTACAGGGGCGACTGCTACCGGCACAGGTTGGTTATTTGGCTCAGCCGCAGTGCCTGCAGCTGGAGATGGGGCTGGAGCCGGAGCTGCAGCAA
This sequence comes from Opisthocomus hoazin, assembly GCF_030867145.1. NCBI lineage: Eukaryota > Metazoa > Chordata > Aves > Opisthocomiformes > Opisthocomidae > Opisthocomus > Opisthocomus hoazin. The sequence continues at coordinate 21,672,533 of NC_134453.1, read as the reverse complement.
CTGCCGTGCCTGCCGGGCGAGCGGGGACAATGCCAGTGGCAGCGGCAGCCGTGGTGCCGGTCGGGGGGGCTGTGACTGCCTGCTGGGCTGGAGGGGCTGCAGGGCCGGCTGGGGGGGCAGCGCCAGTCGCAGTGCCTGCCGCTTCGTTTCCCCCCCCCTTCCCCTTTAGGGCACTGAATCAGGTTGAACATGGCTTGGTAGGCGTGGGCCAGACTCCAGCAGGTTGCAGTGATTTGTGTCTCTCTGGAGTTCCCAGGGTGGCAGCACACTTTTTGCAGATATTTTACCAGATTTTGCGGATTCTGTACTTGTTCAGGGGTGAGTTTAAAACACACCGCAGGTGCCCACTGCTCTAGACACCTGCCCATGTTGTCCCACACACCCAGCCACTCACAGCTATCCAGCCCTGGGGCAGGTCTCTGCACGATGTTCTTAACTACTTGTTTAACCCTAAACAAAACCTGCAACCCATTCAGGAGGCATAACAATAGAAACCCGTTGGCCTAAGCATCCCACGGGTACTAGAAATTCTCAAAAGCTGTTAGGACCAGACTGAAGGAGAGATGGGGGGGGCAAAAGAGTGGGGGAAGGTATCCCCTCCTGTTTTCCCCACAGTTTAGGTTCGATTATTAACAAATTCTAAGACATAGGATCCGAGGTATGGAAATGACTGCAGTGCCGCATGCAAATACAAGCCTAATTTCATGCACAGTGATGTTATCATGTCAAAAGTCAATATGATACTGTTGCCAAAAATCCGGGAATAAAACCTCGTAACACCAATGTAGTGTTAAAAGGCAGGCATTCTTTATTGCAGCGCTGGATGCATGGGGGATAATTCCACCGAACGTGCATACCCCATACCCCTTCCGTGTAGTTTATATAGATCAAAATATACATATTCGTCTGATTACATACGCTCTTCCTTTCATAGTCAAATCAGTTTATTTCCATACACTCCTCCCATTTGCGCTTGCACAATGCCTCCTAGTGGTGGTCGTCGGGGGTCCCAAGATGAAGGCTCATCCTCTTCATCACAGTGTCCGCGGGTTGACTCCTGTTTCTGCACAAGCTCAGTCCTCTTCTGGCTCTTGTCCCTGTGGCACGGGTCATCTTGACCAGTTCTAGGCACCTGGTAGTTTTAATTAAAACTACCTTCTTTGGGGGGAGATGTATGACTTTTTGCTTCTGTTAATTTACACAATACATAGGTACCACAAATGCACCTGCAACTATTAGGTAACGCTATTTCTATTAAAAATCCCCCTCCACCATTATTGTTTAACATTAATGATTACCTAGGGTTTAAACCCTCTGTTCCCAGACCTAATGTCCAGATGGGCAGGGCTGTACAACGGTCATAGCAGCATTGTTCATGTTTATGGTTAACTGATTCCATCACCTTGGTTACAATACAGTACAGCAAAATAGTCATCCTGATCTTTTTCCCCGAGGTAATAAACAGCACGGCAGTGAACACATAAAGCAAGTACGGATTTAAATACCAGAGCCACTTGATCAAAGTCAGAAATGTTTTTACTGGTGACTATTTAACTAACACAGTAAATGCATATGATAAATTTAAAAAAAATCTAAGAAAGCTGTTTGAACACACACTGCTCAGCCCTGCCGTTATCCCCGCCCCACGCTTGGGCGCCAGATTTAATGTTCTGGTTTGGCTGCGAATGGCAACAAAAGCGCCACGCGGCTGCCCCTCCCCCCGCCGGGGTGCGGAGGAGAATGGAAAGAAACAGGCAGAAACTGGTGGGTCGGGATAAGGGCAGTTTAACAGAACAGCAAACAAAGGGAACAGGAACAACAACGATACAGAAAAGGGGAATACACAAAACAAACCAGCAGAACAGAGCCCGCGGAACAGAACCGCTCTCTCGGACCGAACCGCCACTGTGCCCTCCCGAGTCGCGAGTGAGTTCCCGCTGCCCAGCTCCCCCCTAACCGGAACCCAGCATGACGGCACATGGTATGGAATACCCTGCTCTGTTTGGCCAGGTGGGGTCAGCCGGCCCAGCTGTGCCCCTTCCTGGAGTCCGGTGAAAATTCACCCTGTCCTGGCCAAACCCAGGACAGTGAGAAACAAATCCAAATCTTAAAACACCTTCCACCCACCCGTCCTTTCTTCCCGGGCTCAGCTTCACCCCCATTTCTCTACCTCCTCCACCCCCCCCCCCGAGCAGCGCAGGGGGACAGGAAATGAGGGTTATGGTCAGTTCCCGCTCCTTCCTCCTCAGCAGGATGACTCCTCACATTCTTCCCCTGCTCCAGCGTGAGGTTCCTCTCACGGGAGACAGTTCTCCACAAACTTCTCCAACGTGAGTCCTTCCCACAGGCTGCAGCTCTTCATGAACTGCTCCAGAGTGGGTCCCTCATGGGGTCACAAGCCCTGCCAAAAAACCTGCTCCAGCATGGGCTCCTCTGTGGGAACATACTATATTAGTGAAGGTCATGGTGTCCTTGAGAGTTTCTGAACAAGACTAAAATAAGGACTTTATCACTTGCAACAGAGGACTTTGGCAGAACGCCTGGAGCTAACGAAGGTGAAATCATACACAGCTAGGCTAGCAAATTGAATGTGTAGAATAGGCGGTGAACAATGTATGTTAACCAATAAGCTTTTGGGTTGGAGCGCGTGGACAGCTTTTTAAGGGTATAAAACGCAGCTTTCTGATAAATAAAGGGTCTTTGATTTGGATATCGGAGTCCGTGTCGTCAGTCTCCTCAAATGGTGACCCCAACGTGATACAGGACGAGTTCAGGACGCTATCCAGGACCCAGGGACGGACTCATGGATTGATAAAGCGCTCTCCAGATTAGCAGTGTCTGGAGGAGATGTCTCGGCTGAACGATCGTCTTGCCAGCTAGACTGAGCGGACCAAGACCCTGGGGCTATACAGACACCTTTTCCATTAACACCATGATCAGGATCAGGTGAGCAGCCGAGAAATGCGATGGGAGTGAGTATGTCAGCTGAGGAGAAAGGGATTGTTAAGATGTTTAAACTAATTTTACGGAGGAGAGAGATTAAATATGAAGAACGGACTTTAGAGCTGTTGTTAGCCTGGCTCAGAAGTAAAGGAGTGCCCACGGAATCACCGTGCATTTTTGATGTTTTAACTTGGAAGGAGGCAGGAGAATTACTTTTTGAACATCCTTCAAGGGGAGATGAGAATGCGAGTTGAGTTTTAACAACCTGGTGTTTGGTTTACGAAGCATTAAAAGATGCGCGAGCGGAGAAAAAAGTAGCCAGCGCCATTCAGAAAAGTTTTGTTGATGCAAATGTACCATCTGAGGAATGCTTGCCAGGGGTTGTTTATGATGATCCGCCTACATGGACATCTGCGGGAAGCCTTGTGTCAACAGGCAGTCAGACAGATAATAGCGATGATGACCACAAGGAGTCGCGATCCAATAAAGAATCTGAAGGTGAGACTGTGGTTTCACAACAAAGTAGCAAATCATTGAGATCGAGAAAGAAGCATATTAAGTGCTTTTTATGAAAAACGGATAGTGATAGCAGCAGTGAACAGGAATCAATTCAAAGGGCTGGATGCAAGAAGAGGGAGTCTATTACGGAGAGGTGGAGAAAAATAAGAATGGATGGCTTAAAGGATGGAGAGAAGATAGATGTGGCGTTTCCAGTTACTTTTAGACCAAATCAGCCGCCTCAATATCAATCTTTTGACTGGCAATTGATAAAGGAACTAAGGAAGGCTGTTGTGCGGAATGGATTACAATCTCCATTCTCACAAATATTATTGGAGAATGTGCTGTGTGGACAATTAGTTACTCCATATGATTGTCAGCAATTGGCTTCGTTGATTTCAACACCAACACAAAAGCTATTATGGAGAGACAAATTTGTTGAGTATTGTGAAATAAAGGCAGTGGAGAATCTGGGACGCCAACAAGGAGATCCCTTGTTAGGAGTTGGCGTGGATCATTATACTGGTGCAGGACGATTTGCAGACCCTGAACTGCAATCGAGAATGTTGCCAGAGGTTTTAAGAGAGTCAGCTCGGATGGCTTTACGGGCATTTTTAACCTTGCCTGAAGCCGGCAAACAACCAATTTCATTTACCTCTATCAAACAAGGGGTTTCTGAACCTTATATGACTTTTATAGACAGGCTGCACGATGCGGTAGAAAAGCAAATTGAACATCCAGAAGCCAGAGAATCGTTATTAATAAAATTGGCCTTAGAAAATGCGAACAACGATTGTAAAAAGATATTGATCGCCCTACCATGAAATGCCACCTTAGTAGAAATGATAGAAGCAGCTAATCGTGTAAGAACTTTGCAACAACAAGCTACAATGTTAGCGGGAGCTTTTGCAGCCGCAATGAAGCCCTTAGAATCAAGAAGGTGTTATACCTGTGGACAGCAAGGACATTTGAGTTACCAATGTAATAAAGGTCAAGGAAGGTGGCAGAGTGGACCTCAAGGAGGTCGTATGCCAGGCATGTGCCCACGTTGCCGCAAAGGACGTCATTACGTCAATCAGTGTTGATCACGCTTTGATAAGGATGGCAATCCCATTAATCAACAGCAGAGTGAATTTCAGCATAAAGCCGCGCAGTCCCTCCGACCCAGCATAGCCCGCAGCGCCAGCATCCACCACACCAGACAGGTCAGAAAACCTTACACCTGGTGGGGCACACGGCCCCCCCGGCAACCGGCGGCGCGGCCCGGCCCGGCCCCTCCCCCAACTCCTGGTGTGCCCGCCCAGCCGGGCCCGGCACAGAAGCAGTGCAGTGAGAACCATCTTCGTGACATTCAAGGACTTGGTTGGAAAAAGTGTGTATAATTCAATTACTGCAGTAGAACTCCTTGTGGACAAACAGCTGGACTTTATTATCTTTCCAGGGTTCAGATGGCCTTTCTAGATCATGTTGTTCACTCCGTTGAAAGGTGAATATATTGGCATCACGACTGAAGAGTTGTCCCCTCTATTTACCTTGTTGAAAGGGACTCAGATTTGTTATTTTTCGGAAGATGAACGCCAGAAGCAAAAACTGTCTTACAAAAAGTTTCATATAAAATTGCAATTGCCTTTACCTCCAGAATTAATGTCAATTTGCCAACAAATTTGTATACAACTTATGGGATTTTTCCAGACTTATTCTCTTTTAGGTCAATCGTGTGTTTAACGTGCAGGAGTTGAAGACTCTGGAAAGGATCTTTTTGTCTCATACGCTCATGAAAACATTAACCACAAAGGTAGACATGATAGTGTCCTTAATAGCACAAGACTGGAATCATTGTTAGCAATTGACAGGACGTGATCCTAGTACTATTTACCTGCCGCTGGCTAAAGGTGACTTTGTGGCATTAAGTGACGTACATCCCAGAATTTGGAAAATTAAAGTATGTACATGTATTCGTTGATACATGTTCAATGGCGGTTTGTATGACAGCGTTGAGTGGTGAAACATCTGGACATGTACACAATCATTTTAGACATGCTTTTGCGACGTTAGGCATCCCCAAAAGATTAAAGCAGATAATGGCCCGGCATATGTTTCACAATCAACGGGACAGTTTTTTAGAAAATGGGGACTACAACACGTTACTGGCATTCCACACTCTCCGACAGGCCAGGCAAGTATAGGACGTACACACCAAACATTCAAACATTATTTGCAGAAACAAAAACAGGGGGAATCTGGGGAGACACCAGTAAACAGATTAATGAAAGTACAATATGTGATGAACTTTTTACAATTAGCAGGGGAAGATGTTATTCCTCCCATTGTGAAACATATGCAAGCTATGTCAACAGGAATGTCAACATATAAAGAGCAACTTGAAGTGTTAGTGAAAAATAAGGAAGGAAAATGTGAAGGACCGTTTCAATTAGTAACATGGGGAAGAGGCTATGCTTGTGTCATTACAGATAGTGGACCTATGTGGATCCCAGCAAAATGGGTAAAACTGGCGGTAAAAAAGGAAATGTCGGATGGGTCATCTTTGGAGCAGTGATCATCATGACAACGGCAGCAGGACCATGGACCATCCAAACAAGAAAAAACTTATGGGTGCATTTTGCAAATCTAACAGGACAAGACTCATTGTGTTTGTCATTAGCCACACCCGGAGATCCATTTAGAACATAATTGGAAAAGCGGTGAATGATTTTACAGATTTTATGGAGTCTGTGAATGTCACTGGCATTTTAAGAACTTAGAGGTAGATAACTGGGGTGAAGCAACGAGAGTATTGATAGCTATGTTTTCTCCATATGTAGGTGTAGGTAAAGCTTTAGGTAGTATAGATAGCTTGTCATGTTGGATGGCAAAGTAAGTGAATTTAATGTCAGCTTTAATATCAGAATTAGCAATAGATGTAAATTTAGTGAGGCACGCAACGCTTCAGAATAGAGCAGCCATAGATTTCTTGTTGTTAGCTCGGGGACATGGAAGTGAGGATTTTGAAGGAATGATGATTTTGACTGTTGTTATGATATTACCTTGTTTCTTGCAGTGTATTCAGAGAACGATTCAATGACAATATCAATAACTACATGCCTTGGTCATTGAAAACAAAGAAGGGGGAATTGTGGGAACATACTATATTAATGAAGGTCATGGTGTCCTTGAGAGTTTCTGAACAAGACTAAAATAAGGACTTTATCACTTGCAACAGAGGACTGTGGCAGAACGTCTGGAGCTAACAAAGGAGAAATCATGCACAGCTAGGCTAGCGAATTGAATGTATAGAATAGGCGGTGAACAATGTATGTTACGGAAAAAGCATTTGGGTTGGAGCGGATGGACAGCTTTGTAAGGGTATAAAATACAGCTTTCTGATAAATAAAGGGTCTTCAAATTGGATATCAGAGTCCGTGTCACCAGTCTCCTCACTTCTCTCTCGATGGGTCCGTAGGTCGTGGCAGGAGCCTGCTCTAGCACGGGGCTCCCCACAAGGTCACAGCTTCCTTCAGGTATCCACCTGCTCCAGAGTGGGGTCCCTTCCACAGGCTACAGGCACCAGGCCTGCTGGAATTTTGGTTTCTTTGATCACGGGGAAGTGTACAAATCACCGGGCCTGCTGGCAACAGACAGAGTCCAGCTATCTCAAAGGGGAAAAAGGATTCTTGCCCGTGAGCTGGCGGGGCTCACTGAGAGGGCTTTAAACTAGGTCCGAAGAGGGAAGGGGATATAACCAGGCTCACTAGGGATGAGCCCAGGCATGGCATGCCAGTGTCAGGGGTGAGATCGACAGCCCAGCTCAAATGCATCTACACCAATGCACGTAGCATGGGCAATAAACAGGAGGAGCTGGAAGCCATTGTACAGCAGGACAGCTATCACTTGGTCGCCATCACAGAAACGTGGTGGGATGACTCTCATGACTGGAGTGCTCCGATGGATGGCTATAAACTCTTCAGAAGGGATAGGTGAGGAAAGAGAGGCGGTGGGGTGGCACTATATGTTAGGGACTGCTTCGATTGTACAGAGCTCAATGATTGTGATGACAAGGTCAAATGCTTATGGGTAAAGATGAGGGGGAAAGCCAAAAAGGCAGACATCGTGCTGGGGGTCTGTTATAGACCACCCAACCAGGATGAAGAGGCAGATGAAGCTTTCTACAAGAGGCTGGCAGAAGTCTGCAATCGCTAGCCCTTTTTCTCGTGGGGGTCTTGAACTTACCGGACATCTGCTGGAAATACAACACAGCAGAGAGGAAACAGTCTAGGAGGTTCCTGGCATGTGTGGAAGATAACTTCCTGACGCAGCTGGTAAGTGAGCCTACCAGGGGAGGTGCCTCGCTAGACCTGCTGCTTACTAACAGAGAAGGACTGGTGGGAGATGTGGTGGTCGGAGGCCTTCTTGGGCTTAGCGACCATGAAATGATAGAGTTCTCGGTTCGAGGTGAAGTTAAGAGGGGGGCCAGCAATACAGCCACGATGGACTTTTGGAAGGCAGACTTTGGCCTGTTCAGGACACTGGTTGAGAGGGTCCCCTGGGAGAAAGTCCTGAAGGGAAAAGGGGTCCAGGCAGGATGGACATTCTTCAAGGAGGAAATCTTAAAGGCACAGGAGCAGACTGTCCCCATGTGCCGCAAGACGAACCGGCAGGGAAGATGACCGGCCTGGCTGAACAGTGAGCTCTTGCTGGGACTCAGGAAATAAAAGAGGGTCTATCACCTATGGAAGAAAGGGCAGGCAACTCAAGAGGAGTACAGGGGTCTCATTAGGTCATGCAGAGAGGGAATTAGAAAGACAAAAGCCCAGCTAGAACTCAGGCTGGCCACTGTTGTAAGGGACAACAAAAAATGTTTTTACAAATACATCAACATCAAAAAGAGGGCCAAGGATCCCCCTTGTTGGATGTGAGGGGGAATACTGTCAACAAGGATGAGGAAAAGGCTGAGGTACTTAATGCCTTCTTCACCTCAGTCTTTAATAGTCAGACTGGTTATCCCCAGGGTAGTCAGCCCCCAGTGCTGGAAGATAGGGAAGGAGTGAGGAACAAACCTCCCCTAATCCAGGAGGAAGCAGGTAACGACCTGCTATGCCACCTGGACACTTACAAGTCTAAGGGGCTGGATGGGATCCACCCAAGAGTGCTGAGGGAACTGGCGGAGGAGCTGGCCAAGCCACTCTCCATCATCTATCAGCAGTCCTGGCTAAGAGGGGAGGTCCCAGATGGCTGGAGGATCGCCAAAGTAACACCCATCTACAAGAAGGGCCGGAAGGAGGATCCTGGGAATTACAGGCCTGTCAGCCTGACCTCGGTGCCGGGGAAGATTGTGGAGCATGTGAAGGACAACCAGGGGATCAGGCCCAGCCAGCATGGGTTCATGAAAGGCACGTCCTGCTTGACCAACCTGATCTCCTTCTATGACCAGATGACCTGCATAGTGGATGAGGGAAAGGCTGTGGATGTTGTCTACCTGGACTTTAGTAAGGCCTTTGACACTGTTCCCCACAGTATCCTCCTGGAGAAACTAGCTGCCCATGGTCTGGGTGGGTGTACTCTTCACTGGATAAAGAACTGGCTGAATGGCCGAGTGCAGAGAGTGGTGGTAAATGGAGTTAAATCCAGCTGGCGGCCGGTCAGGAGTGGTGTTCCCCAGGGCTCAGTTTTGGGGCCAGTCTTGTTTAACATCTTTATCAATGATCTAGATGAAGGGAGTGAGTGCTCCCTCAGTAAGTTTGCAGATGACACCAAGCTGGGCGGGAGTGTTCATCTGCTGGAGGGTAGGAAGGCTCTGCAGAGGGATCTGGAAAGGCTGGATCGATGGGCCGAGGCCAACTGTATGAGGTTCAACAAGGCCAAATGCCAGGTCCTGCACTTGGGTCACAACACCCCCATGCAACGCTGCAGGCTTGGGGAGGAGTGGCTGAAAAGCTGCCCGGCGGAAAAGGACCTGGGGGTGTTGGTCGACAGCCAGCTGACCATGAGCCAGCAGTGTGCCCAGGTGGCCAAGAAGGCCAATGGCATCCTGGCTTGTATCAGGAATAGTGTGACCAGCAGGAGTAGGGAGGGGATCGTGCCCCTGTACTCGGTACTGGTGAGGCTGCACCTGGAGTCCTGTGTTCCCTTTTGGGCCCCTCACTACAAGAAGGACACTGAGTTGCTGGAGCATGTCCAGGGAAGGGCAACGAGGCTGGTGAGGGGTCTAGAGAACAAGTCTTACGAGGAGCAGCTGAGGGAACTGGGGCTGTTTAGGACTGGAGAAAGGCAAATGTCACTCCAGTCTTCAAAAAGGGCAAGAAGGAGGACCCAGGGAACTACAGGCCGGTCAGCCTCACCTCCATCCCAGGAAAGGTGATGGAGCAGCTTATCCTGGAGGTCATCAACAAGCAAGTGGAGGAAAAGAAGGTTATCAGGAGTAGTCAGCATGGATTCACTAAGGGGAAATCATGCCTGACCAATCTGATAAGTTTCTACGATGACATGACTGGCTGGGGAGATGAGGGGTGAGCCGTGGATGTTGTCTACCTCGACTTCAGCAAGGCTTTTGACACAGTCTCCCATAATATCCTCCTAGGGAAGCTGAGGAAGTATGGGCTGGATGAGTGGTCGGTGAAGTGGATTGAGAACTGGCTGAATGGCAGAACTCAGAGGGTTGTCGTCAGAGGCGCTGAGTCTAGTTGGAGGCTGGTAACTAGTGGTGTCCCTCAGGGGTCAGTACTGGGCCCAGTCTTGTTTAACTTCTTCATCAACGACCTGGATGAAGAGTTAGAGTGTACCCTCAGTAAGTTTGCTGATGACACCAAACTGGGAGGTGTGGTAGATACACCAGAAGGCTGTGCTGCCATTCAGCGTGACCTGGATAGGCTGGAAAGTTGGGCAGAGAGGAACCTGATGAGGTTCAACAAAGGCAAATGCAGGGTCCTGCACCTGGGGAGGAATAACCCCATGCATCAGTACAGGCTTCGGGTGGATCTGCTGGAGAGCAGCTCTGTGGAGAGGGACCTGGGTGTCCTGGTGGACGACAGGTTAAGCATGAGCCAGCAGTGTGCCCTGGCTGCCAAGAAGGCCAATGGCATCCTGGGGTGCATTAGGAGGAGTGTGGCCAGCAGGTCGAGGGAGGTTCTCCTTCCCCTCTACACTGCCCTAGTGAGGCCTCATCTAGAGTACTCTGTCCAGTTCTGGGCTCCCCAGTTCAAGAAAGATGAAGAGCTACTGGAGAGAGTCCAGCGGAGGACTATAAGGATGGTGAGGGGACTGGAACATCTCTCCTACGAGGAGAAGCTGAGGGAGCTGGGCTTGTTCAGCCTGAAGAAGAGAAGGCTGAGAGGGGGCCTAATATATACTTACAAATATCTGAAGGGTGGGTGTCAGGAGGATGGGGCCAAGCTCTTTTCAGTGGTACCCAGGGACAGGACAAGGGGCAATGGGCACAAACCGAGGCACAGGAAGTTCCGTCTGAACATGAGGAAGAATTTCTTCCCTCTGAGGGTGACGGAGCCCTGGAACAGGCTGCCCCGGGAGGTTGTGGAGTCTCCTTCTCTGGAGATATTCAAGACCCGCCTGGACAAGGTCCTCTACAGCCTACTGTAGGTGACCCTGCTTGGGCAGGGTGTTTGGACTAGATGACCCACAGAGGTCCCTTCCAACCCCTACCATTCTGTGATTCTGTGATTCTGTGTTTAGTCTGGAGAAGAGGAGGTTGAAGGGGGACATTATCGCTCTCTACAACTACCTGAAACAAGGTTGTAGTGAGGCAGGTGTTGGTCTCTTCTCCCAAGTAACTAGCGACAGGACGAGCTTCCCTCAGTAATGACAATATGCCCAAAACTGCCTGCAGTTCTTCCCAGGTATACACATTAGGACCCAGGAACTGATCCAGCCTCTCAGACACTTCCAGGGGTTAACTCAGGGGAACTGACACAAACCCCATCCCTGGCTGCGGACCTCCCATCGCCATCTCCCTTAAGGGATATAATCCTTCCTGAATGATTGGGGAAGGAGGAGGAGAGGCATGATCCGGCACCGGGGCAGAAGGAGGGGACGAAGGGGGAGGAGTGGGATCCAGGGAAGGTGCGGGAGGAATATAAGGAGGGGGAGAAAGGGGGAGCTCTTCGGGACTTTTAGTCTTTTTCTTAGAATTCTTTTCTCTCAAAGTAAAAACATGAGTCGTCGTGTCTGATCTGATCCACAAACTAGCATATTCGCTCTCCTCTAAGCTAAAAGGTTCTTTGGAATTCACATATATGTTCAGAGCTTGACAAATCCAATCTTCAAAGGAACCAAAAACGGGCCAGTATAGGTGGTCCCTTCTTATTTGTTTCCCACCCCACACCTGCATACAATAATACACCATCTTTTCTTTACTCTTTCCTCGCCTAGACAGCCAATCTCCCCAATGGGCAATCATTAACCCTAAGGGACTGTCTGGCGGTATACCGGGTAGCCCTATCCTTCCTCCTCGGCGAGCTAGCCCAATACTTCATCATCTTTTCTTTAGACTTATTTTTCTTCCTCAGTGAGCTATCCCAATCATCAGCTCTAGAGGGCATCCTGGGGGGTATTCCTCCCCCTCCCCATGGGTCCAGAGGGCTTGCTTTTCCCCTGTCCCATCTTCCGAGGTGCCTCCGTACCAATCGCACCTCGGGAAACCCACCCCGACCGAACGGAAACCTTTAATAATACTCACGCATCCTGGAGTCTTCGTTCGGCTCTTCGTGCACAAAAATTACGGGGTACTGCAGTTTCTTCTTGCCTGCTTCCTTAATTTAGGGTTCGGAGGTACAGGTGTTGGAAGAGGGAATCGTCCACCCAGGGGCCATCCGAAGATGGGATGGGGCGCCTCCCCAGAGTTTGGATTCCTGAACCAAGTTAACCTGTATCCAAGTCACGGCACCAAATTGTTATAAAGGCTAAGAGCCAGTTATATTTATTAAAGCCAAATTTATTTAAGCAAGCAAAGCAGGCAAGAACAGCGCTGGGCAACCGGGGAGTCTCTTGCTCTACCAACGGCGCGCGCCAATAGTGGATGCAACCCTCCTTTTTATAGAGTTCCTATTTCCTGCATACGTGACTTCTGGTAGTCTCTGCGTTGTGTTTGCGCTTGTGCGACTAGTTGATAGGTGGTCGTTGTCTGCCTCTCGGTGGTCGTTGGGATGAAGGCCGAAGTCTTTCTCAGGCGTCCTGCTGTCTGCTCGTTCATCCCCCAAGCCATTGCTTTGCTTATCAGCAGATGGGCCATTCCCTTACTTATCGGCAAATGGTTGTTCACTCCTCGGGTGTCTGCGGCTCCAGCTTAAATTGCAAAAGAAACTCCAACACCCACATGCGATTTCATGAACAAAGTTAACTCATTCATCACAGGGCTCCTCCTCTTTCTCCATCAGCCGGTTTGAGAACAAATTTTATATGTATACATTTATTACAGTCCTATGAGCCATCCATCAGACAACACAAATGGACAACATCAGTACATTTTTTAGATTTAACGTAATTCCTATATTAACATATATTTAACATTATTTAACATAATCCTCATATTAACAATAGGGATTTAATATCCTTACAAACAGTTGACCCTTGTAGGTGGAAGAGGAGCCACATGAAACAAATGAAGACTTGTGTAAATTCTCTTACTCTGGAAAAAAACAAATCAAAATTTTGGGTGATCATTTGTTATTTATCTATATTAATTACACTTCTACTAAGCAAAAACAGATCAGTCAGGATTTAGGTGTTCGATAAATGCACTCTCTGACCCCTGAGGCAGTCTGATGCATTCCTGGAAGCTGTTTACCTTGTAAAAGGCAAGACTATAACTTGTTCTCAGGAACAAGCCAAGAAAAGATTAAAGGAGTAATTAAAGGCCAAAACTTCATGCTATATACTATAAAAACCTCTTAACAATGCTGACTGTAGTGAAGGTTTATATTATAAATAGACTGAAACGTTAGGTTGGCTTTCTGAGCACTCTGTTTTCAGATATACAGCTGAACTGAGAGTTTTCATTGGATAATTAGTTGTGGTAGAACAAAATTCTGCACCTTAGGTTGATTTAGTCCTTGGAGTCTCTGTCTGAGTTTTCTGAAAACAGAAAGTACGTGTATAATTGCTCAGCAATCTGACTGGAGAGTTGTAAGGAACTGCAAGTTAATACCCGTTAAGTGCATTTGAAAAAAACTTGTGTGTAGGTAACCTAAACACAGATATCAGTACACAGGAAAAAAATGGCATATCTGTACTTCTGTTCACTCATGCAGGACAGACCACCATGCAAACAGCATGACCCTGGGAGGCAGAGAAATGCATTTTCCCTGTTGTTCTGCTGCTAGCTGGTGATTTTGAGGCAAGAAATGTGTCTGTGTTGTGCCAGGACTCCTCAGTGTGTAAAACAAAGTTTCTCTCCTGTCCCTGTGGGGTATTGGGATGGGGAAACATGAAGCAACATCTCACACCCTGACTCATGCACTTACCTTCCAGTATCCAGTTCAGAGGAGGCATGAATTGGCTATGTTCTCTGCCAGCCAGGGGATTTCCCCTGTTTAACTTTCAGGAAAAGAAATAATTTGTGGATTCTATGCAAAAATAGCAGACATAGACATGAGCAAGTACTTAAACCTTGTAAATGTATCATCTACATCCGTCTGTGCACAGACATGGATTTCAGAGGAAACACTTGCAATGTGTGAGATTCAGCATGGGTGTGAAGCTTGGCGTGGTCAGTGCCTTTGTTTTGCAGTCTCTCAAAGTCAGGAAGGGAGAGGAAAAGGGAATCTGTCTTTTATTACTCAGGCACAACTGAGGGCAGTGCTATAATATATAATAATAGTAATAGTGCCAAAGTAGAAGTCTTCTCTCTAAGAGCTGTGTGCGAAATACTTAATTTAAGCATCTCTCTCTGTGCATGTGTCTTTGAAAAGCCATTTTTAGCATGAAATCTGACAATTTTCATTCATCTTATTTGATTTAATTTTACTATTTCAGGGCTTACAACGCAAAATTGCAAGGCTTTTTTTTTATGCAGGAAGTCAGACTAGGGAAGAATAGTGATCCCTTTTGGCCCTAAAATGTAGGAAAGAGAATATTATATATATGTGTAGTGTCTTCTGTGACACAAAAAAAGTCTCTTCTAACACAAGCATAAGCAAAGCCCTGTCTCTCATGTATAACAGTATACCAAGAAAAAGTAGTGATCTGCTAACATTTGGGGGTAAGATCTGTATTTTCTAAATAGTTATCAGTAAGGAGCCAAACAGTTCTGTTGGACTATGTGCAGTAAAGGCACTATTAATAACGGGAATGTTCTTGTTATTGAGAAGAATGCTCTTCAGGAACTTCAATGACTGGTGATCACCTTATTCCCATAAATATTAATAAATTGTGTAAAAGGCCATTGCTAAATCCCAGTTAGACGAAAAGCATAATCCCAGCACAGAAGCAGTGATGACTAGTGCTCTGCGACCATCAAATTCTGGTAACTGTTGTTACTGGGGAGGTTTTGTGCCTTTCCAGCTGTCTCATTTTTGTAAATTTATGTAATTTTATTTTAGAAGACTGAAAAATAGCTGCAAAGTCATCCTCAAACAAAAAGAACATGTCTGAAACAGCCAAGGTGAGAGGAAGAAGCAGGGCCAATTTAAAAGTTCACCCAAGAGTTCATGTACTCATTTTCATATCAGCTACGTGGAGCGTTGTGGGAGGTGTGCAAATACAGGAGGGCGAGATAGCCCCTAGCAAGCACCCCAGCATGCCTCTTGTTCTCTTGGATTCAGTGCACAAAACTTGCCTGTACAACTATTTCTTTTGGCTTGAGGCTCTGCAGCTCTGAAACTTCTTAAGAAGAGGAAAAAAAAAAAAGAAAAAGAAGAGAAAGTATCCCTGAAGGCCTAGCTCCATGATTTGAAAGCAAATTTTTAATAGCACACATAACTTTCAAGATTAGATGCCCCGAAGCAAAGCAGAGTTCAGAAAGTTTGGTTTTTTTACTCCACAGGACATGTTTGGAAATTCCATGAAATGCTGAGTCCTGGTGAGGGGCTGGTGGGGAAAGCCCCAAAATACTGAAGTGCAAAGAGGGGAATGCTTTAAAAAAATGCAATGTTGGGCAGCTGCCTTGGAAGAGAAACACGTTTCAGGTCTGAAAGGTTCAAGTGTTTGTCCAATCATTTTAATGACGGAAAGGCTTCACACGACAGACCCCTTGCAGTGACATTGTGCCTTGTTCAGATCTGTTTTACAGCTGTTTGGGCCAATGTGAGTGAATTCACTTAATGAAGCTCCTCCTGATTTACATCATGATAAGTACAGTTGGAAGGAACTGGGGAGAGCAATTCTGGCATAAGCAGTTTCACGTGATATTCCATTAACCTACATTCACACAAAGATGCCGTTCCTTTCCTTTGTCCCTTTAATTTCTATTGTGTTCAGTTCTGAATTATGAGGCTGGCAGTTGGTTCATTCTCGTCTTTGCATTTAAGATAAATAACATAACAGATGTGTCACTGTGAAGCCCTACGTGGATAGCCATTTTTCTCCCACTGAATTATGACTTGGAAACAATGTTAGATGGCAGTTGTGGACATCTAAAATTGCTTGAAATGCGAGGGGAATATTAAATTCTGACCTCAGTCCAGCCTTTAATAATGTGCCAGCCTTTGTCATCAGTTTCTTAACAATAGATATGCATTCTACTAGAGAAAAATACCCTGTGGTATTATCTCAATATGCACATACTGCAAATTATCATATGACACTACAGAACAATAAGACATGGGTACAATATGGCCCCTTGTAATCTTTTGGGTTTTGTCTACTGGAGCCTTCTTTGTCTAATAAAACACAATTTGACATCCGGTGGGGAAAAGGAGTTGCAAGGCACCCTCCACTTTACAGGTGGTTGTTAATATTACTCATGCAGTGCTGTTACGTTTGGGGTTTTTTGTTTAGATTTTTTTTTAAAGGTATCTGTATTATGGTAAGGCTGGACTTCATGGTTCCTTTGTGCTGGATGCTGCAAAATTCTTCCACAGCTATTGTGGCTCTCAAACGGGTTTCTCCTTGCATGTAAATGTATGGTCATTAGAGACAGGAAAAACACAAAGAAACTGTGAGAAGTACCAGTACCACAGAATTAAAGCTAGCGGTGCTCAGGTGGAAGAGAAAGGTCTGTGGAATGTGGAAAGAGGGACAGGCCACTTGGGAAGAGAACAGGAATGTTGTCAGAGCATGCAGGGATGCAACAAGGAAGACCAAAGCCCACCTGGAAATGAAGCTGGCAAGGGATGTCAGAAACAACAAGAAGGGCTTCTTCAACTACATCAGCAGCAAAAGGAAGGCTAGGGACAATGTGGGGCCGCTGCTGAATGAGGCAGGTGTCCTGGTGTGTCTGGGAGTGTGAGAAAGAGATCGACTGGTGGAGCCGCTCCCTGCCCTCCCTGAGGCAGAGGCAGCAGGAGGCGGCTCCACGAGAAGCAGAGAAACCCCTACCCTCTTGCCACCGAGCAGAAAGAGGGGGCCTAAGAGATGGGGCGGAATGGAAACGGGTCCCTGCTCGGGGGGGCAAGAGAATCCCCTCCCGGCCTCCCTCACCTGCCCAGTTGCCCTTAAGCAACAGATACGGGGCTATGGAATGTGAGGGACCGGTAAATGAAGATGTGGGTGAAGGTGAAGCTCCATCCAGGGGGTTGCCCAGGACGAGTCAGACAGCCCCACGTATTACAGCTGCCTCAACTAAGAAAAAAAGGAGGGTAATTGTCATAGGTGATTCCCTTCTGAGGGGAACAGAGGGCCCGATGCGCCGACCGGACCCATCCCACAGGGAAGTCTGCTGCCTCCCTGGGGCCCGGGTTAGGGATGTTGCGAAGAAACTCCCTGATCTGGTGCGGCCTACTGATTATTACCCCCTCTTGGTAATACAGGTTGGTGGGGACGAGATAGCAGAGAGAAGTCCCAAGGCCGTCAAAAGGGACTTCAGGGCACTGGGGCGACTGGTTGAGGGATCAGGGGCACAGGTGGTGTTTTCCTCCATCCCATCAGTGGCAGGAAACAGCACTGAAAGGGGCAGGAAAACTCACATGATTAACAGGTGGCTCAGGGACTGGTGCCATCGGTGAAATTTTGGCTTCTTTGATCATGGGGAGGTGTACACAGCACCGGGCCTGCTGGCGACAGGTGGAACTCAGCTATCTCAAAGGGGAAAACGGATTCTTGGCCATGAGCTGGCAGGGCTCATTGAGAGGGCTTTAAACTAGGTTCGAAGGGGGAAGGGGACATCGCCCTGCTCACAAGGGATGAGCCCAGGCTTGGCGTGCCAGGGTCAGGGGTGAGATTGACAGCCCAGCTCAAGTGTGTCTATACCAATGCACATAGCATGGGCAATAAACAGGAGGAGCTGGAAGCCATTATACAGCAGGACGGCTAGGACTTGGTCGCCATCACAGAAACGTGGTGGGACAACTCGCATGACTGGCATGCTGTCATCGATGGCTACAGACTCTTTAGGAAAGACAGACCAACAAGGAGAGGTGGGGGAGTTGCTCTGTATGTGAGGGAGCAACTGGAATGCATTGAGCTTGGCCTGGGGGCAAATGAGGAACGAGTTGAAAGCTTGTGGGTTAGAATTAAGGGACAGGCTCACACGGGTGACATTACGGTGGGTGTGTACTACAGGCCACCTGACCAGGAGGAGGAAGTTGATGAGGCCTTCTACAGGCAGCTGCAAGCAGCCTCACAGTCACAGGCCCTGGTTCTCATGGGGGACTTCAACCACCCTGACATCAGCTGGGAAGACCATACAGCTAGGCAGGCGCAATCCAGGAGGTTCCTACAGAGCATCGATGATAACTTTCTGATGCAAGTGGTGGAGGAACCAACAAGGAAAGGCGCTCTGCTGGACCTTGTATTAACAAACAAGGAGGGACTGGTGGAGGACGTGAAGGTTGGAGGTAGACTCGGCTGCAGTGACCATGAAATGGTGGAGTTCAGGATCCTGCGTGGAGGAAGCAGGGCGATAAGCAGGATCAAAACCTTGGACCTCAGGAGGGCTGACTTTGCCCTCTTCAAGGAGCTACAGGGAGGAATCCCGTGGGTCAGGGCTCTCGAAGGCAGGGGGGTCCAAGAGTGCTGGTTGCTGTTTAAACATCACTTCCTCCATGCTCAGGATCGGTGCATCCCCCTAAGAAAGACATCTAGAAAAGGAGGCAGGAGACCTGCATGGTTGAACAAGGAGCTTCTAGCGGAGATCAGGTGGAAGAGAAAGGTCCATGGAATGTGGAAAGAGGGGCAGGCCACTTGGGAAGAGTACAGGAATGTGGTCAGAGCATGCAGGGATGCGACGAGGAAGGCCAAAGCCCACCTGGAATTGAAGCTGGCAAGGGATGTCAAAAACAACAAGAAGGGCTTCTTCAACTACATCAGCAGCAAAAGGAAGGCTAGGGACAATGTGGGGCCGCTGCTGAATGAGGAGGGTGTTCTGGTGACGGAGGATGCGGAGAAGGCAGAGCTACTGAATGCCTTCTTTGCTTCAGTCTTCAGTGCCAAGGCAGGCCCTCAGGAATCCCAGGCCACGGAGATAAGAGAGGAAGCCTACAGAGAGGATGACTTTCCCTTGGTCAAGGAGGACTGTGTGAGGGATCGCTTAAGCGATCTGGACGCCCACAAATCCATGGGCCCCGACGGAATGCACCCACGAGTGCTGAGAGAGCTGGCGGATGTCATTGCTGAGCCACTCTCCATCATCTTTGAGAGGTCCTGGAGGACAGGAGAGGTGCCCGAGGACTGGAGAAAGGCCAATGTCACTCCAGTGTTCAAAAAGGGCAAGAAGGAGGACCCAGGGAACTAAAGGCTGGTCAACCGCTCCTCCATCCCGGGAAAGATGATCGAGCAGCTTATCCTGGAGGTCATCATCAAGCAAGTGGAGGAAAAGAAGGTTATCAGGAGTAGTCAGCATGGATTCACCAAGGGGAAATCATGCCTGACCAATCTGATAGCTTTCTACGATGACATGACTGGCTGGGTAGATGAGGGGAGAGCAGTGGATGTTGTCTACCTCGACTTCAGCAAGGCTTTTGACACAGTCTCCCATAATATCCTCCTAGGGAAGCTCAGGAAGTATGGGCTGGATGAGTGGTCAGTGAAGCGGATTGAGAACTGTCTGAATGGCAGAACTCAGAGGGTTGTCGTCAACGGCGCTGAGTCTAGTTGGAGGCCTGTAACTAGTGGTGTCCCCCAGGGGTCAGTACTGGGCCCAGTCTTGTTTAACTTCTTCATCAACGACCTGGATGAAGAGTTAGAGTGTACCCTCAGTAAGTTTGCTGATGACACCAAACTGGGAGGAGTGGTAGACACACCGGAAGGCTGTACTGCCATTCAGCGTGACCTGGATAGGCTGGAGAGTTGGGCAGAGAGGAACCTGATGAGGTTCAACAAAGGCAAATGCAGGGTCCTGCACCTGGGGAGGAACAACCCCATGCATCAGTACAGGCTTGGGGCGGACATGCTGGAGAGCAGCTCTGTGGAGAGGGACCCGCGTGTCCTAGTGGACGACAGGTTAACCACGAGCCAGCAGTGTGCCCTGGTGTCCAAGAAGGCCAATGGCATCCTGGGGTGCATTAGGAGGAGTGTGGCCAGCAGGTCGAGGGACGTTCTCCTTCCCCTCTACACTGCCCTAGTGAGGCCTCATCTGGAGTACTGTGTCCAGTTCTGGGCTCCCCAGTTCAAGAAAGATGAAGAGGACTGGAGAGAGTCCAGCGGAGGGCTACGAGGATGATGAGGGGACTGGAGCATCTCTCCTACGAGGAGAGGCTGAGGGAGCTGGGCTTCTTCAGCCTGAAGAAGAGAAGGCTGCGAGGGGACCTAATATATACTTACAAATATCTGAAGGGTGGGTGTCAGGAGGATGGGGCCAGGCTCTTTTCAGTGGTGCCCAGCGACAGGACAAGGGGCAGTGGGCACAAAGTGAAGCACAGGAAGTTCCGTCTGAACATGAGGAAGAACTTCTTCCCTCTGAGGGTGACGGAGCCCTGGAACAGGCTGCCCCGGGAGGTTGTGGAGTCTCCTTCTCTGGAGATATTCAAGACCCGCCTGGACAAGGTCCTGTGCAGCCTGCTGTAGGTGACCCTGCTTGGGCAGGGGGTTTGGACTAGATGACCCACAGAGGTCCCTTCCAACCCCTACCATTCTGTGATTCTGTGATTCTGTGATTCTGTTTGTGATAAGCATCACAAATGGAGATAGGACTTCTTTGTATATGTATGAAAGGGACCAAAGAATTAGGTGATATAAAGATTCAGGAAGGGTAGAAATGCTTAAAGACACCAGGAGAAGTAATACATCTGCTAAAAACAATTATTTCAATATTATTTCATTAATAGCTACTTTCATAGGAGAATTTCACCATTTAACCACATGCAGAAAGTCTCTGTTGACAAGTACGTCTCATAAACCCTCAGGTCCTCAGCAATGTGGGTTAAACTGGTTTTCTGTGACATACCAAACCCTTACAGAGGAGAATTTCTCTAGGTAAAGAAAAAATGCAATCAATTAATTTTTTAGAAAACATTTTGAAAGATTTTTAAACCATTCTGTATCAGGAGGCTTATTTTTGACTTCAGTGGGAGCGAAGGTAGGTATGTGCTGAAAGCGAAACAAAATTGTCTAAATGTTTTATTGCCAGCACATTACCTTACTCATACTGTGTGGGAAACCATATAACTTGAGACAGAACAGCACTGTCTCATGACCCTGAAGGATCAGCGCATCCTGTGCCTCCCTTCTCCGTTCTCAGGAGATAAGCTGTTTTCACACATCCAGCTGAAAAAGATCCTGGAAAACAGCAACCGTGAACTGGCATTCGCAAAGCCACGAATCCAAAGCTGATTTGCTCTATTGTAACTATTGTATTAGTATATAAGGTATTCACTTGAGCAATAAAATGATTCTGACTGAGCACAAGACTGGGGTCCGTGAAGTCATTCACCACAAATGGCGCCCGAACGTGGGTTTTCGGACACGAAGATATTCAGACGTAAAGATATTTGGATATATAGATATTTGGATATGAAGATATTCAGACTTGGAGATCATTACCGGTGGTGAACCGCAGCTGGGACCAAGAGGAGACACATATGCACACGTGCACACACACAAGAGGAGACATCACCTTTCACTGGAACGATTGAGGTGAGTAGCTGTGGATTTATAAGATGGGACAGTCAGCTACAAAGGAGCAAAAGCTCCATCAAGAGATTTTACAGAGAATTTTGAAAGAACAAGGCTTTTCAGTATCAGTTACAAAGTTGGTTAAATTGTTAGTTTGGATAAGAGACTATTGCTCGTGGTACCCTTCCTCAGGTTCGTATGATAGCTCGTTGTGGGCAAAGGTGGGAGAGGAATTGCAGACAAAAAAGGACTTGCGACTTGAAGTCCCTGAGGAAATCATTATGACTTGGAAAACAGTGTATACAGCTTTAAATGCTCTAAAACCCGCATAAACTATCTTACAAGTGTCGGCTGCCCCTCCTCCGTTCTCGCAAAAGCAAGAACAGACTGAGCTGCAGTCTTTTGAAACATTTAGTCCTGCGTAGGATGAAACCCCTAACTCAACACAGGGAATGCGGGGGGTAGATCCGCCAGAACCTGACGATCCTTTTGATCCTGGAGAAACAGACACCGAGGACGGACCTGATTTATACCCACCACTAACTCCAGTGAAGGTTACGACAACCCCCGCCCCCACAGCAGATGAAATTTTACAGGTGCAGTGACAAAAATCAATACTATGTATGTCACTTATCAACCCCCCCCCCCTTTTGCTCCTGAACTTCTCCCTTCTGCTCCTACACCCCCTCCTTTGGCTCCTACACAGCCTCTGACTTGTACGGGACCATTGAATGTTGTTGGACAGTCAAACGTATTGTTAGATAAATGTAGGATTGATGCATTCTGCAAAGGAGATGTTTCCATCCTTCAAGCTATGCCTCTAGTATATAAGCCTAACCAAGCCCCAGAGTATGCTTATTTATCATATGAGGTTATCAAGGAAGTTCGGAAATCCATATGAGAATATGGTCTCCAGGCTTTGTTTACTATGAACTTTATACAGGCTATAGGAGAATCTTATGTCATGACCCCTTCTGATTGGCAATCAGTACTTAGAATGGTTCTATCATCTGCACAATATACCATCTGGGCATCAGAATATAAGGAACCTGTAATTGTGCAAGTTATGGAGAATATTTCTGCTGAATTAGGTATTGGAGAAAATGAGTTGCTGGGTCAAGATAATTATGCCACGGGTGGAGCACAAGTGGCGCTACCAAGAGCAGTATTTATGCAAGCCGCAGATTTAACTCTCAAGGCCTTGCGAAAGGTGCCAGATCTTGGCCGGCGAGAAATGTCTTTTGTGTCATTTCGACAGGGATCTCAGGAACCCTATGTTCAGTTTTTAGATTGGTTACAAACTGTTATTATGAGACAAACTGAACAAGAGGAAGTCGCTGAGATCTTGCAATTTCAGCTTGCAACCGCACAAGTACAACAGGGTCCCTCTACAGCAATTGGCGTACCTGACCTGAGATCAGAGCAGGGTGAATTCAAGCGTAAAACCGCGCAGTCCCTCCAATGCAGCACAAGCCACAGCGCCAGCAGTCACCACACCAGACGGGTCAGCAAACCTTACACCTGGTGGGGCATATGACCCCCCCCCGCACGCCGCCCCTTCCCGCCAGCTGGCTCCCCCCGCTTGGCAACTGGTGGCGCGGTGCGGCCCGGCCCCACCCACCCCCTCCGCCCCCGACACGTCCGCCCGGCCCGGCCCGACCCAGAAGCGGCACAGCCAGAACCATTTTCCTTACATTCAAGCCCTTGGTTGGAAAAAGTGTGTACAATTCAATTACTGCAGTAGAATTCCTTGTGGACAAGCAGCTGGCATTAGGTCACCAGGTACCATCTACTGGCCCATGGAACACCCCTAGATTTGTCATTCCAAAAAATTCTGGTAAATGGAGATTATTACAAGATCTGCAGGCTATAAATGCAGTAATGAGCCCAATGGGGCCACTACAGCCTGGTGTCCCTAATCCAACTATGATTCCAGAAGATTGGCCTTTTTTTGTTATTGATTTAAAGGACTGGTTTTTTACAATTTTTTTGCACCCTGATGATTGTGCTCATTTTGCATTTTCTGTGCCTTCCATTAAAAATCTACGGGTTACAGATAGCCCCGGAAAAGGTGCAGACAGAGCAGCCCTGGAAGTATCTAGGATGGAAACTTTTTACTTCATAAGTGTTCCCACAACCATTGTGTGTTGTTGACCAGGCCACCACTCTTCAGGATTTACGAAATAATTAAGAACAATTAATTGGGTACGACCCCTTTTAGGCATTACGACTGAAGAGTTGTCCCCTTTATTTACCTTGCTGAAAGGGGACTCAGATTTCTTATCTTCCAGGAGATTGACACCAGAAGCAAAAACTGTCTTGCAGAAAGTTTTGGATAAAATCGCAACTTCTTTTGCCTCCAGAATCAATGTCAAATTACCAATAGATTTGTATATAATTTATGCTTTTTTCCAGCCTTATGCTCTTTTAGGTCAGTGGTGTGTTAACACGAAGGAGTTGAAGACTCTGGAATGGATCTTTTTGTCTCATACGCCCATGAAAACATTCACCACAAAGGTAGACATGATAGTGTCCTTAACAGCACAAGGTCGGAATCGCTGTCAGCAATTGATAGGACATGATCCTGATACTATTTACCTGCCGCTGGCTAAAGGTGACTTTGTGGCATTAAATAGGGAATCCTTATCGCTGCAAGCCACTCTAGCTGATTATTTAAATGAGATACATTATACCTTTCCACAACACAAGCTGTTACATTCCCTCTCTCAAATTCCATTGCAGCCAAAAAAACGATGTGTCCCTGTTCCTATTAAAGGAGCACAAACAGTGTTTCTGGGCAGATCAGGGAAAACACATAAAGCTGTAGCTGTGTGGAAACAAACAGATTTGTCAGATTGGGAATCATCTATTTTAATCATTGACGGATCCACACAAATTGTCAAACTATCGGCAGCCTTGCATGCCTTTGAATTGTTTTCGACTGAACCACTCAATGTTGTCGTAGATTCTGCATATGTTGTGGGTCTTGTTCAACACATCGAAGATGCAATGATAAAAGAGGACAATAACAAACAACTTTTTTCCTTGCTATTGAAATTAGCTACACTACTTAAAAATCGTGTACATGTATATTTCATAATGCATATACGGTCACATACTAATCTACCAGGACCAATAACTGAAGGAAATGCTGTAGCAGACAAATTGACAATGGCAGCAGTACTGCCGCGCAGTTTTGAGCAAACCCAATTATTTCACGACTTCGTTCATCAAAATGCCTCTTCCTTGCGTAAACAATTTGCTTTGTCTCGAGGGCAAGCCACAGAAAATGTTCGTGCATGCCCTGATTGTCAACATATTACACCCGTATCATCATATACAAGAGTGAACCCTCGTGGTTTACAAGCTAATGAGTTGTGGCAGAGTGATTTTACACATTCTGATCATCAGTTATTTACAACAGCAGCTGACCACCAATTCGGGATGGTCCCTCCATTTGTGGCTCAACAAAAAGTATGGTATAAAGAATTTGGGGAATTGCAATGGAGAGGTCCTGTAGAATTAATAACATGGGGAAGAGGGTATGCGTGACTTCTTCTTTCAACAGGCCCTCGATGGTTACCAGCAAAATACGTGAAACCATATCATGAGCTGAAAGAACTCAACACAGAATGACCACGCTCACTCTCAAGGAGCAACCTCTGACATGGAAGTGGAAGAGATCCACTCCGAATGATCCTATTACACAGGGAAAACTGAAAAAATTACAGCAAATGCAAGTACTCTGATGGCTGTAGTGGGTGCACCACCCACTCCGATTAATACACTCCTTGCATATTTGGCAATTATCTCCCACAACAGCTTTTGTATAATGAAGCAATCTTGGAGGACACAGTATACGTGATTTTAGAACTGAGTTTGCACAAGAGCAAAGGTCAACTAGCAGACAACGTGAGGAAAAGTATGAACTTCATTTGAGGGCTCCCGAAAACTGCCCAGAGGTGCCAATAGACATGTACAAAGGATATCGATATATATATAGAAAAAAAAAAAGGGGGGGGGGGGGAAATGATAAGCACTTCTCAGAAATGTAATGATTATGTATGTTAACATGGCATAAATATCTAGTAGTAGTGTCTTTTTGGTACGCACATTTGGGTAGAACTATCCCCTGTGCATCCAGTACTGCAGTAAAGAATGCCTGCTTTCTAGAACCCCAAAAGTAATTTTTAGAGAGTGAATTATTTTGCCGCTTTCCGGTAACAGATTTTGGCACCCCAGATCACAGAATCACAGAATGGTGGGGGTTGGAAGGGACCTCTGTGGGTCATCTAGTCCAACCCTCCTGCCGAAGCAGGGTCACCTACAGCAGGCTGCACAGGACCTCGTCCAGGCGGGTCTTGAATATCTCCAGAGAAGGACACTCCACAACCTCCCTGGGCAGCCTGTTCCAGGGCTCCGTCACCCTCAGAGGGAAGAAATTCTTCCTCATGTTCAGACGGAACTTCCTGTGCCTCGGTTTGTGCCCATTGCCCCTTGTCCTGTCACTGGGCACCACTGAAAAGAGCTTGGCCCCATCCTCCTGACACCCATCCTTAAGATATTTATAAGTATATTAGGTCCCCTCTCAGCCTTCTCTTCTTCAGGCTGAACAAGCCCAGCTCCCTCAGCCTCTCCTCGTAGGAGAGATGCTCCAGTCCCCTCATCATCCTCGTAGCCCTCCACTGGACTCTCTCCAGTAGCTCTTCATCTTTCTTGAACTGGGGAGCCCAGAACTGGACAGAGTACTCCAGATGAGGCCTCACTAGGGCAGTGTAGAGGGGAAGGAGAACGTCCCTCGACCTGCTGGCCACACTCCTCCTAATGCACCCCAGGATGCCATTGGCCTTCTTGGACACCAGGGCACACTGCTGGCTCATGGTTAACCTGTCGTCCACTAGGACACCCAGGTCCCTCTCCACAGAGCTGCTCTCCAGCAGGCCCTCCCCAAGCCTGTACTGATGCATGGGGTTATTCCTCCCCAGGTGCAGGACCCTGCATTTGCCTTTGTTGAACCTCATCAGGTTCCTCTCTGCCCAACTCTCCAGCCTGTCCAGGTCACGCTGAATGGCAGCACAGCCTTCTGGTGTATCCACCACTCCTCCCAGTTTGGTGTCATCAGCAAACTTACTGAGGGTACATTCTAACTCTTCATCCAGGTCGTTGATGAAGAAGTTAAACAAGACTGGGCCCAGTACTGACCCCTGGGGGACACCACTAGTTACCGGCCTCCAACTAGACTCAGCGCCGCTGATGACAACCCTCTGAGTTCTGCCATTCAGGCAGTTCTCATTCCACCTCACCGAACACTCACCCAGCCCACACTTCCTGAGCTAAGATGGGACCCTGCTCCTGAACCTCAATGATCCGAGGCATCACAGAACCTCCAGCCAGCACCAAGGGATTCTCAAGGAGAACCTCTGATCCCTGGACCCAAAAGTCCTGAGCAAGTAACATCAGTAAGGTAAAGGCATGCTTCTAGTATTATTTCTTGTTGCCTGACTGTTAGTTGTAGTGAAGGCTTCACAGCTGTCCTGGGTTTGTCCAGGACAGGGTTAATTTTCACCGGACTCCAGGAAGGGGCACAGCCGGGTAGGCTGACCCCACCTGGCCAAACAGAGCAGGGTATTCCATACCATGTGCCGTCATGCTGGGTTCCGTTGGGAGGGGAGCTGGGCGGCGGGAACCCCCCGACCGGCACCACCACTGCCGCTGCCACAGCCGCAGGGGCGGCCTTGGTTTCCCCAGTGGGCACGGCAGCTGCTCCAGCCCCAGCTCCAGCTGCAGGCATCGCGGCTGGCCCGCTGACCAACCTGCACCGGTAGCAGTTGCCCCTGTAAAAATAAAGAAAGACGCAAAGAGAGCAGATCGCTCCGGGAGGGATGACAATGAGCCAGGGTCATCACAGGAGACAGAGACAGAGATCATCACCAGGTCCCTGTTCCTGAGCGAGATGCGAGACATGCGGAAAGATTTCAGCTGCCACCCAGGCGAGAACATTGTCATCTGGCTGGGATAACGGGGCCAGCAGCTTGGAATTAGAGGGCAAGGAAGCCAAGCAGCTGGGATCCCTGGCCAGGGACGGGGGCATTGACAAGGCCATTGGGAAAAAGGAACAAGTCCTCAGCCTCTGGAGGAGACTTCTGTCAGGCGTGAGGGAGAGGTACCCCTTCAGTGATGATTTTGTATGTTATCCTGGCAAGTGGACCAATATGGAAAGGGGTATTCAGTACTTGAGGGAATTAGCTGTGCGGGAGCTGGTTTACTGTGACACAGACGATGACCAGTTACCCACAGATCCAGATGAAGTCCAGTGCACACCATCTATGTGGAGGAAGTTTGTGTGGAGCGCACCATCCTCATATGCCAACTCACTGGCAATAGTAGACTGGAAAGGTAAAGAGGCACCAACAGAGGATGAGGTGGCTGTCAGACTCCGGCAATATGAGGAAAGTCTCTCTTCCTCCCTTGTCTCAGCTGTGGAGAAACTGGCCCGGCAGTTCCAGCAATTCAAAGAGGATATGTCCTACTCCCCACGTGTACGGGCCAGTGTCTCAGCTATTAGGGGCAAGCGTTTCTCTGCTAAGGAGAGAGAATACAGAGGCTACACACCACGGGGCACCCTGTGGTTCTACCTGCGTGACCACAGAGAGGACATGAGGAAGTGGGATGGAAAACCCACCTCAAGTCTAGAGGCATGAGTGCGTGAGCTGCAAGGTAAAACAATCACAAAAGGGGATTCTTTTAGGAAAAATGCCACTCCAGTTTCCAGCAGCCAGCTCTCCAGACCAGGTAGACAGTTTGATCTTGATTCCGATCCTCTGGAGGGGACCTCCAAGTCATTCTTACAGCAGGTGAGCAGCAAATTCTCTGACCAGGATTAGAGGGGCCCTGCCTCCAGCCAGGTGGAGGAAAGGGACAACTGCATTTATTGGTCGGTGTGGATTCGGTGGCCTGGCACGTCAGATCCACAAGAGTAGAAAGCTCTAGTGGACACTGGTGCGCAGTGTACTTTAATGCCATCAGATTTCAAAGGGTCAGAGTCCATTTGCATTTCGGGAGTGACAGGGGGGTCCCAAGAGCTGAGTGTACTGGAGGCTGAAGTGAGCCTCACTGGGCAGGAGTGGCAGGAGCACCCCATTGTAACTGGCACCGAGGCTCCGTGCATCCTTGGGATAGACTATCTTAGGAGAGGCTATTTCAAGGACCCAAGGGGGTATCGGTGGGCTTTTGGCATAGCTGCTGTGGAGACGGAACAAATTGAACAGCTGTCCATTTTGCCTGGTCTCTCGGAGGATCCTTCCGTTGTGGGGCTGCTGAGGGTTGAAGAACAACAGGTGCCAATGGCTACTACAGTTGTGCACTGGCAACATTATCGCACTAACCGAGACTCCCTTCTCCCCATTCATCAGCTGATCCACCAGCTGGAGAGTCAAGGAGTGATCAGCAAAACTCGCTCACCCTTTAATAGTCCCATATGGCCAGTGAGAAAATCTGCTGGAGAGTGGAGACTGACAATAGACTACCGTGGCCTGAATGAAGTCACACTACCGCTGAGTGCTGCCATGCCAGACATGCTAGAAGTTCAGTACCAGCTGGAGTCAAATGCAGTCAAGTTGTATGCTACAATTGACATTGCTAATGCATTCTTCTCCATCCCTTTGGCAGCAGAGTGCAGGCCACAGTTTGCTTTCACCTGGAGGGGCATCCAGTACACCTGGAATCGACTGCCCCATGCGTGGAAACACAGTCCCACCATTTGCCATGGACTAATCCAGACTGCACTGGAAAAGGGTGAAGCTCCAGAACATCTGCAGTACATTGATGACATCATTGTATGGGGTGACACCGCGGAGGAAGTTTTTGAGAAAGGGGAGAAAATAGTTCAAATCCTTCTGAAAGCCGGTTTCGCCATTAAGCGAAGTAAAGTCAAGGGACCTGCGCAAGAGATCCAGTTTTTGGGGATAAAATGGCAGGATGGGCGCCGTCAAATCCCAATGGATGTCATCAACAAAATAGCAGCCATGTCTCCACCAACCAGCAAAAAGAATGCACAGGCCTTCTTAGGTGTTGTGGGTTTTTGGAGGATGCACATCCCAAATTACAGCCAGATTGTAAGTCCTCTGGGGTTTTGGAGCCGGGCATACAATGTATCCGAGGCCCACAATACTCCCACTGAAAAAGAGATTCTGGCAGCATATGAAGGCATTCGAGCTGCTTCAGAAGTGGTCGGCACTGAAGCACAGCTCCTCCTAGCACCACGATTGCCCGTCCTGGGCTGGATGTTCAAAGAGAGGGTCCCCTCTACGCATCATGCCACCAATGCTACATGGAGTAAGTGGGTCGCACTGATCACCCAGCATGCTTGAATGGGAAACCCCAGTCGCCCAGGAATTCTGGAGGTAATCATGGACTGGCCAGAAGGCAAAGATTTTGGAGCATCGCCAGAGGAGGAGGTGACCATGCTGAAGAGGCCCACTGTATAACCAGCTGCCAGAAGATAAGAAACAGTATGCCCTGTTCACGGATGGGTCCTGTCGCATTGTGGGTAAGCAGCGGAGGTGGAAGGCTGCTGTATGGAGCCCTACAAGACAAGTCGCGGAAACGGCCGAGGGAGAAGGTGAGTCGAGCCAGTTTGCAGAGGTGAAAGCCATCCAGCTGGCTTTAGACATTGCCAGTCGAGAGAAGTGGCCAGTGCTCTATGTTTACACCAACTCCTGGATGGTGGCCAATGCCTTGTGGGGGCGGCTGCAGCAATGGAAGAAGAACAACTGGCAGCGCAGAGGGAAACCTATCTGGGCTGCCCCATTGTGGCAAGATATTGCTGCCTGGCTAGAGAAGCTAGTTGTAAAAGTCCGTCACGTGGACACCCACATCCCTAAGAGTCGGGCCACTGAGGAACATCAAAACAACCAGCAGGTGGATCAGGCTGCCAAGATTGAAGTGGCTCAGGTGGATCTGGACTGGCAACATAAGGGTGAACTCTTTATAACTCGGTGCGCCCATGACACCTCGGGCCACCAAGGGAGAGACGCGACATACCGATGGGCTCGTGACCGAGGGGTGGACTTGACCATGGACACCATCGCACAGGTTATCCATGAATGTGAGACATGCGCTGCAATCAAGCAAGCCAAGCGGGTAAAGCCTCAGTGGTATGGAGGACGATGGCTAAAATATAAATATGGGGAGGCGTGCCAGATTGACTACATCACACTGCCACATACCTGCCAAGGCAAGCACTATGTGCTCACAATGGTGGAGGCCACCACCGGATGGATGGAAACCTACCCTGTGCCCCATGCCACTGCCCGGAATACCATCCTGGGCCTTGAAAAACAACTCCTGTGGTGACATGGCACTCCCGAAAGAATTGAGTCAGACAACGGGACTCGTTTTGAAACAGCCTCATAGACACCTGGGCCAAAGAACATGATATCAAGTGGGTGTATCGCATCCCCTATCATGCACCAGCCTCTGGGAAGATCGAGCGGTACAATGGGCTGCTAAAAACCACTTTGAGGGCAATGGGAGGTGGGACTTTCAAAAACTGGGATACTCATTTAGCAAAGGCCACCTGGTTGGTTAACACCAGAGGATCCACCAACCGGGCTGGTCCTGCCTAAGCAAAACTTCCATGCAGTGTAGAAGGGGATAAATTCCCCGTAGTGCACATGCGGAACACGTTAGGGAAGACAGTCTGGGTTAGTCCTGCCTCGGGCAAAGGCAAGCCCGTCCGCGGGATTGCTTTTTCTCAAGGACCTGGGTGTACCTGGTGGGTAATGCGGAAGGATGGGGAAGTCCAATGTGTACCTCATGGGGATTTGATTTTGGGTGAGAATAGTCCATAAATAAATTGTATAAAGTTAATTGTTAAAATCACCCTGTCGCTGTCTGTTATCACTGTTATAATTGTTATATGTTATACCAGTAGTAGCATAGTAAGAATCGTCCAGATTAAAGAAGGATGGACAATTTGATGAAAACCTAGCAGAGCACAGCGATGATGGAACTGGACCTGGTTTTTCAACAACTGGCACCCAGCAACTTCATCAAGATCAACATCTCCTGCAGACTGTGGGTACGGGCCGCACCAGATACATCAGCCGTGAGCTCCAGATGCAGCACGTGACCGCCCATCACCACACATCACCTCTCCTGCCACGGAAGTCCATTACGACAGATGGAGCCCGAAGTCATGGATTAAATGAACTCAGCGGACACTTTGGAGTGATGATCCATAGACTAAGGGAATGATATCTGGAGACAGGAGAAGTGGTGGTGATCAACTGGACAATGGGGGACCTGGGCATGACATAGATGGTATGGAATAAGGGGTGGATAATGTCCTGGGTTTGGCCAGGACAGGGTTAATTTTCACTGGACTCCAGGAAGGGGCACAGCCGGGCGGGTGGACCCCTCCTGGCCAAACAGAGCAGGGTATTCCATACCATGTGCCGTCATGCTGAGTTCTCGTGGGGGGGAGCTAGGCGGCGGGAACTCTCTCGAGGCTCGGGAGCGCGCGCAGAGGACCGGTGCGGGAGAGTGTCTCTGTTGTGCGGTGTGGTTTCTTTGTGTATTCCTCTTACCTGTATCATTGTTGTTACTGTTCCCTTTGTTTGCTGTTCTGTTAAACTGCCCTTATCCCGACCCACCAGCTTTCTGCCTGTTTCTTTCCATTCTCCTCCGCACCCCAGCGGGGGGAGGGACGGCCGAGTGGCGCTTTTGTTGCCAGCCGCAGCCAAACCATAACAGCATTGGGCTATATCCCTGGGGAGAAGGGAAAGTACCCTTCCTAAAACAGAATTGAAAAGAAAGTACTCTTCCTGAAACCAAGGCTCTGGAATTTGTCTGTTAAATGTTGAATATTGTTGTGAGTCTCTGTCTATTTGTAATATTTGGACTTATGTTGAAAACTTGGTGTGCTTGTGCGTGTGCGGTCGCGACTATGATTGTGTGGTTTTATGTGTTTGGTGTCATAGTGTTTGTATTTCTGTGATCTGATGGTTTTATTTCGTTTCTGTGATCTAACGGATTTGTCTGGACTAAGTAACTGCCTTTGCGTCTTCTGGTTTGGTGAGTTCTGCAGGTATTGATTATTTCTGGTTTTTGACTTTGGATTGTTGTATCTGGATTCTGATTTCTCGGGGCTGCGGAAGCATTTGATGCAGCAGGGAATAGATGGGGTGAAGTTTGCAGATTTCTGCTTTTATGTACATTGACTTTAGCTTATATAGTTATTGAGTTATACCCTTAGATACATTGATCTTGGCCTAGGTGATTAATATGAATACCCAACACTAACTGTTATGGATGCTTGTATCTGTGATGAGTGTATCTATAACCCAAGAGCAAATTTACTGAGCTTATATCATTGATCCATCATTATTTCGACTCCTGACATGGTGGGATGCATCCCCTCTGATTGTCAGTAATGATATGTTGTGATCAGGCGGTGCTTGGGTCCCACCATCCACACAGAAAGAAAATTGGATGCAAGTAAATCAATATCTATGTCCATATGTTAGGTAACAGATTTGCCATCAATATGTACCATTCTCAGGCTGATTTGATCTTTCTTTATACCTGACAGTTTATGGTATGCACTTCACATCTCAATGTCTTTTTTTAGCACTTGTGTTCTTATGTCTGTTTTTAGTATTGTAGTTTGTGTGGGCCTCTGAGAAAGTGGTAGAAAGCTGAAGGCTGAATTATGTTAGGTCTTATCATCAACAGTGTCTGGCTAAACAAAAAAGGGGGAGATGTGGGAAACCGTATAACTTGAGACAGAACAGCACTGTCTCATGACCCTGAAGGATCAGCGCATCCTGTGCCTCCCTTCTCTGTTCCCAGGAGATAAGCTGTTTTTCACACATCCAGCTGCAAAAGATCCTGGAAAACAGCAACCGTGAACTAGCATTCGCAAAGCCACGAATCCAAAGCTGATTGGTTCTAGTAAGTATTGTATGAGTATATAAGCTATTCACTTGAGCAATAAAATGATTCTGATTTGACCACAAGATTGGGGTCCGTGAAGTCATTCACTACAATACTGCAGGTTTCTTAAAATATCAAAACAATGACTTTCTAATGTTGAACTTATATTTTATAATTTATGCTGCTTGATTACTTTTGGCACCCCATTCAGTGAGAACAATGAGAAGGAGGCCATTCAACTCTGTGTTTGTTTCTATTGATTGCTGTTATTTATTCATTAGCTCATTTATTTGTGTCATGTTGGCAATATGCATGATGCTACACAGATAAGAAAGCATTGACAACCAACATGCAAATACAGAAAAGAAGTTGAAATTCAATATGAGTGATCTGACTAAGGACAGTCTTACTAACTGCAGTATTTTTAAGAATTCTGTGGTTTGGCAATTTTTTTCCGTCCTTTTTCTGACTGACATCAGTGAGACTCAGCTGGAGTTTCTGCACTGATACCAATATGACTCAGTGACAATCTACGGGAAACTGGGGAGACATATGGTTTAATAGGGGTATTATAAAAAATGGTTTGATGTGCTGGGAATGGGAAGCAAATACAGAATCTTCTCAGTCCCTTGAGGATTGGCAAAATGAGCAAGCAGTACAATGAATATAAAATTTTTTTATAAGGGAGTACCGTAAAGTTCTGCTTGTGAGTCACCACTGTCATAGCTAGATCTTTGAGAATAATTTCTTATTGTTTCCTTCAGCCACAGCACAAAATGTGATTAAGTAAAATGCCATGACATTGCTTTTTATCATGCTGGAAATATGACTTTTTTTTCTTTCTTTTTTTTTTTTTTTTTCTTAAATGGTCATTTTTAACATATGTTTAACATCTGGAAGGGAGCACTAAAAACACCAGAGGATTGAGGTCACAAACTTGGCCTTGTACAACCTTTCCAGATTCCACAGTCCATTGTCTAAGACAATATTCTAAAGGTGTTGGAGACTTAAATTTAAGTTCATGCTTTAAAGCAAAGAGGAAATTCAAACTCCAGCCTCCTTCTTCCCAGATGATTACCCTGCTCATTTGGGCTGAGATGGAAAAGTACATATTTATTTGACAGTTCCTTCCTATACATTGTAGATGGCATCTAAATTCCTTTGTGGGTCTATCTCCCCAAATTTAAAATATTGTATTTAGTAATGTGTATTCTGGGAATTTCCAGTTGTCCTTCAATGCTGCTTCCCAACTGACTCACTAAGTGTAACACAAATATGTGAAAACTTTAAGCTGAAATAGTGCCTTCAGGAAATAAATGCTTTCCTGAAAAGAAACTATTCACCACGCTGTACTGTAGGCTCAGTCCTGCAATGATTTATGTCTACACTTAATTTTGCACTGGGGGTAGCTATGCTGAAGTCAGTGGGACTGCTCAGAATTCAGAAAGTTAAGCACATTCACAAGATTTTGTGGGACTGAGCCGTTGAAGAAGGATTCTGCCATTAACAGGCAATACAAAGAGATGAGCAGTTTGAGAAGGAGCCTGTTGAACATATTTAGCCATATAGCATCCCTGAGCCTAGTCAATAAACCATGGCTATCTCTTGCATTGCTTATGAGAGCCATAGCAGAAGCAGTCCTTAAAGGATCTGAAGTCCTTGAGATCCTTGTGTGTTGGCGTGGGTTACGGATCCGTTGTAACGATGTGACCCCAATATGAGTATGATCGTTCACCTTTATTAGTCAGCAAAAACAAGGTTTATATAGCAAAACTATTACAGCATCTGAATGGTTAAACCCCCAATCCATATATAGGCAAAACTACTGCAACTCGTTGTGATTGGTGCAGAGCTGCATCTCGAAGTGAAAACAGTACTGTGGCAGGAAAGAAGTGACAGTGTGGCAGGAAACGATGATGTTCCCCCTGCTCCAGTGTCCCGAGCTCGTCGCTCTGCCTTCCCAGCAGGGTTCCGTGTCAGCCGCTCCCAAGGCTCACTTCCGGATCGGAACCTGGGTTGCTCAACGCACCAAACTATGTCCCCTCTCGTCCAGCCAGGACTCCACAATTCCCCCTTTTTGTTTTTGAGCAAGCCAGGTTTGCTTCGTCATCTTGGAGAGCGCCTTTTTAAGACAGCTAAAGCAAATACATATTATAACTCCAACAGCAAGTAACACGATACATATGCGCAAGATTTCTATAATTAAACCGTTAAGCCATGCGGGCAGATTACCAAAGAGCGAGGTGAGCAATCCATCAAAAAATCCCTGGTTTTGTTGTATTTGATTGGCGTGCTGTTCCAGCCATTGTAATTGCTTGTGGATGGACTTACCGTGATCGGACAAGTTCATACAGCACATGCCTTCAAAATCTTCACAGCCATGTCCCTGGGCCAGCAGTAAAAAATCAATTGCGGCTCTATTTTGCAATACCGCATGTCGTAGACTACTCTGATGTTCTAGCAGGGATTGCAAGACTTTTGTGGTAACACTGGCTTGCTTCTCTGCCCAGCGTTCCGTGTTCGCCAATCTACTTCTTTAGCAGTGTTCCGTGTTCGCTACTTTCAAGGTCTATCTCCGTTACCAAGCCTGGGTTGCTCAACAGCACCAAACTATGTCCCCTCTCATCTAGCCAGGACTCCACAATTCCCCCTTTTTGTTTTTTGAGCAAGCCAGGTATAGTTGATGAGGTTGTTGATGATGATGAGAGCTGACATAATTTTGGTCTTCAGCTTGCTACCACTTTTTCAGAGGCCCACACAAACTACAATACTAACAGATATAAGAACACAAATGCTAACTGAAGACACAGAGATGTGAAGTGCATACCATAACCTGCTGGATATAAAGAAAGATTAAATTGACTTGAGAATGATACATACTGATGGTAAATCTGTTACCTAGCATATGGGTGTAGATTGATTTACTTGTATTCTATTTTCTTGCTGGATTTACTTGTATCCAATTTTCTTCCTGTGTGGATGGTGGGACTAAAGTACCGCTTGACCACAGCATATCATTATTGTCAATGGGAGGGGATGCATCTCATCGCGTTAGGCGTCGAAATAGCAGTGTATCAATAATATGAGCTCAGTAAATTTGCACTTGGGTTATAGGTATACTTATCACATATACAAACATCCATAACATTTAGTATTGGCTATCCATATTAATTACCTAGGTTAAGATCAATGTATCTAGAACTATGACTCATTAACTATATAGGCTAAAATTAATGTACATAAAAGCATAAAGCTGCAAACATCACCACATCTATTCCCTGCTGCATCAAATGCTTCTGAAGTCTTGATAAATCAGAGTCCAAATACAACAATCTAAAGTCAAAAACCAGAAATAGTCAATACCTGCAGAACTTACCAAACCAAAAGACACAAAACAGTTACTTAGTCCAGACAAATCCGTTAGATCCCAGAAACCAAATAAATCCATCAGATCACAGAAATACAAACACTGTAACATAAAACCACACGTTCATGGTCGCGACCACACACACACACACAGGCACACCAAGTTTTCAGCATAAATCCAAATATTGCAAAGACAGGACTTACAATAATATTCAACATTTAACAGACAAATTCCCAAGCTTCGGTTTCAGGAAGAGTACTCTCTTTTCAATTTTGGATTAGAAAGGACACTTTCCCTTCTCGTCAGGGATATAGCTCAATGCTGTGAAGCTTTTACTGTGACTAACAAATAGGCAACAAGAAACAATTCTGGAAGAATGCCTTTGCCTTATTAATGGTTCACGCTCAGAACTTTTTGGTCCAGTGATCAGAGGTTCTCCCCGAGAATCCCTCGGTGCCGGCTGGAGGTCCTGTGACCCCTCGGACCATTGAAGTTCAAGAGCAGCGTCCTACCTGGGTACCCAAAATCTATTACTAGAAAGCAGCAAAATAATTAACTCTCTAAAACTTAATTTTGGAGTTCTAGAAAGCAGGCACTCTTTACTGCAGTACTGAACGCACAGGGAATAGTTCTACCCAAATGTGTGTACCGAAAAGATACTCTTACTAGATATTTATGCCATGTTAACATACATAATCATTACATTCCCGAGAAGTGGTTAATATTTTCTTGGCCATATGATATCAAAAGATCCATTCCAGAGTCTTCAACTTCTGCGCATCAGCACATAACCGACCTAAAAGAGGATAAGGCTGGAAAACAAAAAACCTCATAAATTATATACAAATTTGTTGGTAAATTGACATTAATTCTGGAGGTAAAGGTAATAGCAATTTTATCTGAAACCTTTTGTAAAACAGTTTTTGCTTTTGTCATTGATCTTCAGGAAAATAATAAATCTGAGTCCTTTTTGACAAAGTAAATAGAGGGGACAACTCTTCAGTCATAATGTCAATATTTTCACCTTTCAACAGAGTGAATAACATCATCTAGATAGACCATCTGAACCTTGGAAAGATAATAAAGTCCAGCTGTTTGTTCACAAGGAATTCTACTGCAGTAATTGAATTGTATACATTTTTTTGTAACCAAGTCCTTGAATGTCAGAAAGATGGTTCTCACCGCGCCACTTCTGGGCTGGCCGGGACGGGCCGGTGCGCTGGGATCGAGGGAAGGAGGGGGGGGGGGAAAGGGGGGGGGGGGGGGGGGAACCGTGCCACCAGTTGCCCGGGGGGAGCCATGTGCCCCACCAGGTGTAAGGTTTGCTGACCCGTTCGATGCGGTGACTGCTAGCGCGGCGGCTGTACAGCGTCTGAGGGACTGTGCAGTTTTATGTTGGAATTCACCTCGTTTTGATCTCAGGTCGGGTACGCCAATTGCTGTCGAGAGACCCTGTCGTGCACTTTCGGGATGCCGGATTTTTACACCCCACTTCCCATTTCTCTGGATTCAAAGGTTCGTCAGGTTTTGACAGATTTACTTCCCGCATTTCTCATGTTCGGTAGGAATTTCGTCGTATGTAGGGTTAAATTTCAACAGACTGCTGCTCTGTCCTTGCTTTTGAGATAACAGTTCCTGGGAGTCGGCTGTCCGTGTCTGCCCTGCGAGTTCGCACCCAGGCAGGACCCTCCCAGCTGTTGTTCCCACGCACCCTCTCTAGCTGCTCACCGCAGACTGAGGGACTCCTGCAGGGAAACCGTCCATCCTCTGCTACCAAATGTTGGCGTGGGTTACGGATCCGTTGTAACGATGTGACCCCAATATGAGTATGATCGTTCACCTTTATTAGTCAGCAAAAACAAGGTTTATATAGCAAAACTATTACAGCATCTGAATGGTTAAACCCCAATCCATATATAGGCAAAACTACTGCAACTCGTTGTGATTGGTGCAGAGCTGCATCTCGAAGTGAAAACAGTACTGTGGCAGGAAACAACAACGTGGCAGGAAGGAAGTGACAGTGTGGCAGGAAACGATGATGTTCCCCCTGCTCCAGTGTCCCGAGCTCGTCGCTCTGCCTTCCCAGGAGGGTTCCATGTCAGCCGCTCCCAAGGCTCACTTCCGGATCGGAACCTGGGTTGCTCAACACACCAAACTATGTCCCCTCTCGTCCAGCCAGGACTCCACACTTGTGGTTTCCAATTGACTGGATTTGTGTTACAGCTGCTCTTTCCCTCCAGGTTAGCTATGTGCACGCTTTGTGTTTGTGTGTCCATCCTGACATAGTGGAGAGAGCTTGCACTGATGGAGAGGTTGAGCAGCTAATTTCTGGGAATTGTTTTTTGGGTTTAGTACCCCAAAAAGGACAGGTGGATTCAAATCCATGAACTTCAAAACTTTCCCAAGATTTCTAGACGTCTTCCAAAGGACATCCATGAGATACTATATGTGGTTACATTGGTGCTAGGAATACATGAAATAAATGAAAATGACTATTTCTGGTGCTCCTTAATCTTGCAGTTTGCTTTTATGATACTTTTGGCTGAAGAGTACAGGACCTAAATCTGGAAGCAAACTCATGACCCAGGGAAAACAATGCCTTTCTGGTGCCTTCAGTCATGACCATCCACAAACTCCACCTCTATGTGTTAAAAGAAGACCTGAAAGAATCTTAACGGTATTTGATATTTGCTTTTTAATGCTCCTGAGCTTCCAAATCAAAGCTATATGACTGTTTCTCACTAAAACAAAACAAAACAAAAACACTTCCATACTTCATCCGTACTTCACTCCATAGTGATTTTGGTCCTTAGAGAAAAGGATCATTCAACAGTCAGGAAAAGGATTGTCCTGAGGTTAGGAAATGGTTCCAGATCTAAGGTGGCTACAGTTCAGCTGCTTCCCCACCAAACATTTCCTCTGTGACTGCAGAAATCTCCTGGACCCAACGCCTCAACCTTCTAAGATTTCCCTTTCAATCTCAAGGATTTAACTACCAAAATGATCTTGAGGATCCAGGCTACAACCTGTTTGAAGTTTTGTTTCCTACAGATAAAAATAGGGAGAATAATTCTTCAGTAGTCTTTAGAGGTGATGTCGAATTAGAAAAGCGTACAGTTAATGACTGTAAGAAGCTTAGGGTAAGACATAGCAATGGCAAAAATCCTTTAGATAGCTAAAATGATGAAATGAATTTGGGCATTTGAATGTGGCTGGGACAAACTGGTCACATTTAATTACATAAAAGTCTTCTTTAAAACTAGCTGACAAAATATTATTTAGCCACATGCCTGTTAAAAATATGCTTAACAGTATGGTTAAATTGCTACCTAGTGTTTGTTTTCTAATGTATTGTGTCAAGTGAAGGGCAAAATTGGAAATCCATAATATGAAATCAATCCCGTTCAAAGCCAGTAAGCCCAAACAGCATTAGGAGATTTGAATTATTTCCCCCTTCCCCCTATCTTCTTATTTTTATTAAATAGAAATCAAACTGAGGCTTTATAGAATCTTTTGGGAATAAAAATGATTTTTCTTAGTAAGATAACACTTAGAAATTTGATTTCTGGCTGAATCTTGTGTTTGGCAGGGATGTTGTTTGTCAGGGAGCACTGCTTGCAGACTGATTCATTACAAGCTTTTATTTCACAGGCAAGAAATTAAATCAATATGTTTTCCACAAAACCAACTTTCTGTGCTTTGAGGATGAACCAGATGATGGGAGGGGGATGTCGGAGAAGGAGGATGAAGGAAAGAAATCATTGCAAACAGATGTGTGTTTGTAGAGAACAGCTTTTATTTCTAACTGGTGGTTGTGTGGTTTATCTCAAAGCACATATATAGTGCTTTATATAAGCACGGTATCATTAGAGTTACTAAACCCCACTCCCCAAGAAACAAAAAGCACAGTACAGAGGTGATGTAAGACCTGATTTTCTAAAATATATCTATCGTAAATCCAGAGAAACTGCTGTACCTGCAGTAATGTTACCCTAGCAATGAATGTATAACCCGAGGGAAGGTTTACTGATGGTGAACTGATGGTGAAGTATCCTCAAAGTAGTCAGCTTTGAACACAGAGAACAGGTAATACAACCTCTATAAAACCTCCAAAGAAGTTCTCCTTTTGCAGTTCTAAACCATATAATTTTTCTTGACTTGCTGATTTCTATTATTGCATGCATTGCTATTAACTTCTAGTTAGAATCATAGAATGCTTTGGGTTAGAAGGAACCTTTAGAGGTCATCTAGTCCAACCCTACTAACACGAAGAAGCACAAAAAGAAATCTCCAGGCATCTCTGAAAGTGAGTCTCATCTTCCCAAAAGAATCAGTAGGTGTGGTGATATGATGTGCTATTTATGGGCAAGAAGAGATCAGTATGGGACTTCCAGAAATGACTGGTGATTCATATTGCTGAAAAAATCTCTGGAACTTGTGAGCATGCTTCTGGCAGTGAAATCCCACAAGCCCTTAAGCCTATGATAAACTTTTGGCTAAAGTCCTTTTAAATCTCCCTATTTAAGTTCCCATTTAGAGACTTTAGTTATCATTTGGAGACTTCTGATAACCGATGACATGCAAACATAGCCTTTATGATTTACTGTTATTAATCATTCCTCTCCATCCCATGGCCTTTACAACCCTTTGGGCATTTATGAGTAGAGAACCATTACTCAAAAGCAATACATGGAGGGAAATACGCAGCAGCAGTTCTCTCCTAGAGAGGCTGTGTGGCCATCTAGCCATGCGTGCATCATGTCCTGCAGCCTCCCTATCCTACAATAACCAGTCTTAGCACAGAGACTCCTTTACACCTATGTCTACACTGCAATAAAACCACACACACTAATTGCATACTTGATAGTGGCTGTGTTATGTGAAATGTAACGTCTTTTGAAGCAAAGCTTTAATCAGCTTGTTCTCCTTAAGCTTCTTATGATTAAGAAACATATGTCTGGTATTGCAATACCAATTGTTTGATATTGTGCTCGCTAACAGCATGAGGAACCTGGGTTAGGTGATCAGCCCAGAAACACATTTAGACCAGAATGAAAAAATCCACTATGCGATAGACATCTAATTGGTACACTCAGGGGAAAAATTGTTATCTAAAGCTTCTTTTGTAATCAGTGGAGAAAAAAGTGGGTACCCACCTAATGCTGAATGTCCTTTTATCAGTGTCTATCCCTTGTTATTGAAGAAGTAACAAATCTTGGTTTGCAGCCCAAAGGTGAGGCAGGTTGAATCCTGGGTTTATTGCCAATGGATGAGAGTTAGTTACAGAAGCCATCAAACAGGGCATGAGACAGCTCTTAGGAAAGCTGAGGATAAGTTGTGAAGATAAATGGCCCATGCAGGTGTGGATTACCGTGGTGGGAAAGGAAATGTAGGTCTTCTCTCTTGCCCATTAGCTCATGATTTATGCATCAATATAGAAAAACTGGAATCCTGTATCCAGATCAGACATCTATGTTTTAAAGTGAAAAACTGCATGTTGAAAAGCTGCAATTGCAGAAGAAAATCACATAGGTATTTAAGAGCTGGCAAAAATGCCTTCTAGTCAGACACTTTGAGAATACATTCTGCTTAATTTAGTAAAAAGAGTACTGAGAGCTAATTGAGTACTTTCAGAGGAAGAAAATACCAAAACTCCTAAAAAACAATGAGAAAGGTTTAACAAGCCTAGAAGCTGATGTCAGACAAATTCAAATGAGAAATTAGGCACAGAGTCGGTGTTTTTGTTTTGCTTTGTTTTGTTTTAAAACTCTCATTTGCTTGTTTATTTTCTCTTTTTTTCAGCCAGGAAAGTCAAAATAACAAATGAAGCACTGACTCCACCAGCTCTTAGCCTGTAGATCACAACTGGATGTGTTTCTGGAAGGCGTGTGTTCTTCAAACACAAATTGTGCATTAGGCCAAACACCAGTTATAGGGTTCATCTCAGTTATCTCACTGAAGTACATGGTGAGCTGGTGGAGGTCAGCAGCAGTGACCTTCTGCTGGCTCCTGCAGACAACCTCTGGCTTGTTCAGCAGCCCTTTTCCATCTGTGATAGCCCTGGCACAGTCCCAATCCAGACAAATGGGAGCAAGTATTTTTAATGGTAGCTATGCTGAATATATACTACTTGAGGGAATCTCCTGAGACTTGGGGAATCTTTGGCCAGTCCTCTAGTGACCAAAGAATTAGGCCAAGATCTTGGGGGGAAAAAAGTCTGAAAGAAAAGGTAGAAAATTCTAGAGATCAGGAAAAAGTGTTTCTCAAAGTGGAAGTCAGAGGAGTGACATTAAATGCAGGAGCAATACTTAGGGGGTGAAGCTGGGGAGTCAGGATGGAAAGAAGATCTAGAGGGAAGTGAAAACCAACAAAATCATTTTACAAAACATGCTGGAGTCACTGGCTCCTACAGAGGGGTAATTCAAGGCCAGGCATACATTATAGCTGGGGAAAGTAAATAATGGCAATAAAGCCATAATTCCTGTAGCAATTGGAAGTTGTGCACAGGAACTTATTTTCAATTTGGTGACTATGTGAGACTTTCGATAGCTATTAGGAGGATAATTAGGGGTGAAATGAACATTAAATCAATGTTCGCAAGCTAAAGCTTTATGTGCGTGTGTATGAGCATGTCTATTTTTGCTTTCACTCAAAAACAGGACAAAGCTTTCCCCTCAAAGTCATATTTTTTCCCTGCAAAAGTGCATTTTGTCTCATTTTCTTCACTAAAACTACATTATTTCTTTTTCAAAGTATTTTTCTTATTTCCCTTGATTCCTTATGGCTACATTTGTGTAGGAAGGGGGCTCTGCTACATGACAAAAGGAGACTAGGTCACACTGGCAAGCTGAAATTTTAGGGGTAAATCACTTATTGATGCAAATCAGAAACCTCCCAGGTCCAGACTGGAGCAAAGAGGGCCTTGGAGGCAAGGAACCACACATATGCATGAGTCTGCTTAAAATCAGCTGTGGCTGTGCTGCACTTCTGGATAGACTTGTCTTTTACTGGGCAATCGTTTACTAATAATGACCTGGGGCTCACCGAGTTTTCAAAATCCCTTTTCAGAGAGCACCATCATCTGCCGCATACATTTCAATGCTACCTCCTCACAGCATGCATTTAAAAGAAAGCACCTTATTATAACAAGTAGAGAAACTCGGTAACACAGAGGTGCTTGGCTAAATGGAGCAGCTGCTTTTGGCCTGAATAGCTGTTCAGTGTAAACAAGCCATGGCAGTTTTTCAGTTGGGTTTGGAGCCATGCAATAAGGCAAGAGAAGAACAAAACTAACCGGGTAATTAAGAAAAAAATTTTAAAAATCAGGGAGGGGAGAGAGAGTTGTGATCTGTGAAATACTGTAAAATAAACCAAAAAGTCCCTCCTGGGTGTTCATATGAGCAGGGTGGAGTACATTTCCCCCCCCCCCAACGATGGTCTAAAGAAGATGTCTGTGCTGTCAGG
Source organism: Opisthocomus hoazin (assembly GCF_030867145.1). NCBI lineage: Eukaryota > Metazoa > Chordata > Aves > Opisthocomiformes > Opisthocomidae > Opisthocomus > Opisthocomus hoazin. Next base: position 21,628,171 of record NC_134453.1, on the reverse strand, counting down.
GCCTGATGAAGTGCTTCCAAGCCACAGGGCAGGGCTTCATGCTGCCTTCACATGGGGAAAGTTTTCTGTGCTTGTCTATGCAGCAACACACATTCTCTCAGATTAATTCCAGCTGTGCAGTGCCTTGCTGGCAGAGTCATTATGTATTAGTAATGCTATCTGATTTGAGCAAATGGCCTCCCCTTGCACAGCTCGCTCTCTCTCTCACCGATGCGCTCTCTCACACGTACATAGATACGCAAATCTTGATTACCTTCTTTTCATCTTTTTTTAAAAAAAAAAAACCAAAAGAGGCCAGATTTTTCCCTAGCTGCTTTCTTCAGGGAAAGGGTTTAAAACTCAGCTACCTTTCTTATTAATGCAAAATCCTCACTAGCCTCACCTGGAAACAGCACTGGGCAAGGCTTTGCTGACAGCTTTGTCACTTACAGGTGGGAGACTGCAAGCACCGTCCTGATGGTGTAAATCAGGAGTAACTCTACCATCAGGGGCTCTTCTGGGTGGAGATCCAGATGAGATGAGAATTGTGCCAAAAGCACATAGCTGCAAAGCTTCAGGATGTTCAACCCTGATCCTTAATTTGCCAGCTTGCTTGGCCCAACCATCGATTTACAAAGAGCTCTTATCCTCAAACACCTACCCTTTACATTTCTTAGCCACGTCATTTTTACTGCTTGCTTCTTATCTAGGGGTACTGTAGAAACCACCTCTCTCTTCAGGATCAGAGACTTATCTTCTGCAGTGGTGGCACATGGTGGGTCACATCATGGTCAATTCATTTCCACAACAGACATTCTGCAGGTCTGAGACTGTCTTCCTCTGAGAACATTTCAAATACTTGTGGTTTCAGCTATACACACACATATATATGTGCGCACACATATAAGAAATTCCTGCCACAGCATCGCTAGCACAGCTGTCACCTCACCACCCTCCTCTCCCATATGTTCGCAGAGGGACAGATGGATCGCAGTGACTCGATTTCTTCCCAAACACTGAGCTAAAGACTTCTGAGTTGCAGACTCAGCTTTACTACATGCTGATAACTGTAAATGTAACAAATGTAACATGTAGGGGATGTTATCACTTCAGGTGGTCAGAAACAAGTCTTGGTTCTTTGTGAATATTAGGACGGTTGCAAGACAAGGGACTCGTGAATAATCCCTTTAGGCGCCTGGGCCTTGGGAACAGGTATGCAAACTACAGAGATAAGGAGGCTGCAGGATAATCTGAAGACCCCCGTCGAGAGACGCCAAACAAACATGTGCGACGGACATTACCATATATTAATGAGTTCTCGGAAAAGCCATTACTATGATAAACATTTCTTGGAAATGTAATTAATATGTATGTTAACATAGCATAAATATCTAGTAACTGTGTCTCTTCGGTGCACACGTTTGGAGGAGAGATCCCCCGTGTGCCCGGCGCCGCAATAAAGAATACCTGCTTAATAGTCGGCTGACTATTGAGTCTTCAATTCCGGCTTTTCACGGCATCAATGCATTATGTATTATGGCAGTCATACCGCTTTACATGCACATAGGCATATATGTATACATGCATGTTCCATACATAAGTGATCTTCACCTATACTAATGGTAGCAATAATACACACTAAATCTTATACGCGTATCCCAAAGCACTTTCCAACACATTGTAGCAGCCTACATGTTAAACTAAGATAGACATTTGAGGCACCTTACCACAAGGTATTCCCCAAGGTAGTTTTCCAGACAGCTTTCCATCTTCCTTCTTTTCTGAGCATTGTATCAGTCTGCAAGCCAGTACTTGGAGAAGGTGTTTGTTTAAATCAAGGAAAAGATGATAAAATTCACTAGAAATCTAGTAAAACTCTAAGGCACTAATGTTGCATATTACAAAGTCAGCTTTCAGCAAAGATGAACAGGGGCCTAAGATTTAAAGAAAGTGTCACACAGTCAGTGCTCACATTTCATTTATTTTGTTCTTCTTCCTTTGCTCTTCCAGCATTCTCAATTCCTTCCCCCACCTAAAACTGCCAAAAAGTTGTTAAACCATATGTTTGCATCAGGTGAGAAATAAGGTTGAAAAAAGGGGAAAATGAATTGCAGTGCCCCACTTCCATGTCCTGGTGTCACCGAAAATCCGGGAATAAAACCTCATAACAGCAATGTAGTGTTAAAAGGCAGGCATTCTTTATTGCAGTGCTGGATGCACGGGGGATAATTCCACCGAACGTGCATACCCCGTACCTTTCCTGCGCAGTTTATATAGATCGAAAATATACATATTCATTAGGTTTCCCAATCTATCTATACATATGCATAACCTATCCCTTTTATATTAAAATCAGTTCTAAGAAGTCATTTCCATAGACTCCTCCCAGCTGTGCTTGCGCAGTGCCTCCTAGTGGTGGTCGTCGGGGGTCCCAAGATGAAGGCTCATCCTCTTCATCACGGTGTTCGCTGATTGACCTCTGTTTCTGCGCAAGCTCAATTCTCTTCTGGCTTTTATCCATGCGGTAGGATCGTCTCGACCGGTTCTAGGCGACTCCTAGTTTTAATTAAAAACTAACTTCTCTGGTGGGAGATGCAGGATTCTTGGCTTCGGTTAGTTTACACAATAGATAGGTACCATAAATACATCTGTGATTATTAAGTAATGTTATCTCTATTTATTATTGTTTAACATTAATGATTACCTAGAGACTAGACCCTCTGTTCCTAGACCTAATGTCCAGGTGGGTAGGGCTGTACCAGGAACGTAGCAGCACTGTTCATGTTTATGGTCAACTGATTCTATGACCCTGGTTACACTGGCACTAGGGTTTCTTTTTTTCCCTCAGGCTTGGGAGGCTCACTTTCCTACCACAAATTTTAAGAGTGATCGTGGGCAAATCAGTTCAATGTGGATCCCCAAAGACATTCAGAAGTCCTCTTACAATTGACCTTCTTTTTGTTGCCTTCTTCGTGCTTCAGTTTCCCATGTAAAGCAGGTATTGCTGTATTGTCCTTCCTTACAACTGAACTTTCCAACACTACGGTTGGGGAATAGTGTGCTGTGTAATACAGTTGTAAGACCGACATGCACTAGGAGCTCCATAGCACACTGTTTTGGAGAATTTATGAATAACATTAGTCTATGTAGATTTATGGATATTTGCTGTCCTCATGGTATCTAAGCACTCTCAGAGACCAGAGTCAGTAGCTGTAATGCTGGAGGGCAAAACACCACCCAGCTCTGTGTTGGGTCTTTATCACATCTGACTTCAGCAAATGCTACATTGGTATAAAGGTAGACAGAAAAGCTGCTTGTACTGCTGAGAGTCATGTTGCTCTGAGGGCAGCCATGTGTGGTTCACAAATGCCTTAAGTATGTTCTAACTTTTGGAGTAGACGTATTAGACTTAAAATCCACCTCTGAATTTGTATAGTAGCAACAAACTGCTCAGAAACATCAGATCATAACCATTGTGTAACATATCCCGTATCCTACCTCCTGCAAGCTCCCTGTGAAGACTCAGTCTGGAGTCAACATAGCTTCAGGCAATGCTGAGAAACCTTATTGTACTGCAGGCAATGCAACAGAGGTGATGGTGCTTTTCTCAGGGTTCCTGTGGCTCACATAGCTGTGACTTGCCAGCCATGTGCTTCTGGTTAAGATTTAGGAGAGCTCTCTGCAGTGGAAAAAATGCTATAAAAACACAGAATATTACTGAAGAGCTGCCCAGCTCTTCTGTCTGTGTGACTGCTCTGGGTGACTGATCTCTCCTTGTTTTGGTGTTGTCCTGGGTTTGGCCAGGATAGGGTTAATTTTCACCAGAAGCCAGGAGGGGACACTGCTGGGCGGGCTGACCCAAACTGGCCAAGCAAACCATATGCCGTCATGCTCGGTTCTAAGTGGAGGAGCTGGCCGGGGGGAAGTTAATCACAGAATCACAGAATCACAGAATAGTAGGGATTGGAAGGGATCACAGTGGGTCATCTAGTCCAACCCTTCTGCTGAAGCAGGGTCACCTACAGCAGGCTGCACAGGACCTCGTCCAGGCGGGTCTTGAATATCTCCAGAGAAGGACACTCCACAACCTCCCGGGGCAGCCTGTTCCAGGGCTCCGTCACCCTCAGAGGGAAGAAGTTCTTCCTCATGTTCAGACGGAACTTCCTCTGCTTCACTTTGTGCCCATTGCCCCTTGTCCTTTCACTGGGCACCACTGAAAAGAGCTTGGCCCCATCCTCCTGACACCCACCCTTCAGATATTTATAAGCATTTATTAGGTCCCCTCGCAGCCTTCTCTTCTTCAGGCTGAACAAGCCCAGTTCCCTCAACCTCTCCTCGTAGGGGAGATGTTCCAGTCCCCTCATCACCCTCGTAGCCCTCCGCTGGACTCTCTCCAGTAGCTCTTCATCTTTCTTGAAGTGGGGAGCCCAGAACTGGACACAGTACTCTAGATGAGGCCTCACTAGGGCAGTGTAGAGGGGAAGGAGAACCTCCCTCGACCTGCTGGCCATACTCTTCTTAATGCACCCCAGGATTCCATTGGCTTTCTTGGCAGCCAGGGCACACTGCTGGCTCATAGTTAACCTGTCATCCACCAGGACACCCAGGTCCCTCTCCACAGAGCTGCTCTCCAGCAGGTCTGCCCCAAGCCTGTACTGATGCATGGGGTTGTTCCTCCCCAGGTGCAGGACCCTGCACTTGCCCTTGTTGAACTTCATCAGGTTCCTCTCTGCCCAGCTTTCCAGCCTATCCAGGTCACGCTGAATGGCAGCACAGCCTTCTGGTGTATCAGCCACTCCTCCCAGTTTGGTGTCATCAGCAAACTTGCTGAGGGTACATTCTAACTCTTCATCCAGGTCGTTGATGAAGAAGTTAAACAAGACTGGGCCCAGTACTGACCCCTGGGGGACACCACTAGTTACCGGCCTCCAACTAGACTCAGCGCCGCTGATGACAACCCTCTGAGTTCTGCCATTCAGCCAGTTCTCTATCCACTTCACCGACCACTCATCCAGCCCACATTTCCTCAGCTTCCCTAGGAGGATATCATGGGAGACTGTGTCAAAAGCCTTGCTGAAATCCAGGTAGACAACATCCACGACTCTCTCTTCGTCTACCCAGCCAGTCATGTCATCGTAGAAAGCTATTAGATTGGTCAGGCATGATTTCCCCTTGGTGAATCCATGCTGACTACTCCTGATAACCTTCTTTTCTTCCACTTGCTTGATGATGGCCTCCAGGATAAGCTGCTCCATCACCTTTACCGGGATGGAGGTGAGGCTGACTGGCCTGTAGTTCCCTGGGTCCTCCTTCTTGCCCTTTTTGAACATTGGAGTGACATTGGCCTTTCTCCAGTCCTCGGGCACCTCTCCTGTCCTCCAGGACCTCTCAAAGATGATGGAGAGTGGCTCAGCAATGACATCCGCCAGCTCCCTCAGCACTCGTGGGTGCATTCCATCGGGGCCCATGGATTTGTGGACGTCCAGATCGCTTAAGCGATCCCTCACACAGTCCTCCTCGACCAAGGGAAAGTCATCCTCTCTGTAGGCTTCTTCTCTTACCTCCGGGGCCTGGGATTCCTGAGGGCCAGTCTTAGCACTGAAGACTGAAGCAAAGAAGGCATTCATTAGCTCTGCCTTCTCCGCATCCTCCGTCACCAGGACACCCGCCTCATTCAGCAGCGGCCCCACATTGTCCCTAGCCTTCCTTTTGCTGCTGATGTAGTTGAAGAAGCCCTTCTTGTTGTTTTTGATATCCCTTGCCAGCTTCAATTCCAGGTGGGCCTTGGCCTTCCTCGTCGCATCCCTGCACGCTCTCAGCACGTTTCTGTACTCTTCCCAAGTGGCCTGCCCCTCTAATCGTGACTGGGGAGCGCGTTGGGCACCATGCAGTGAGAATTGCTCTGTGTATTTCACTGTTTGTTTTGTATATTGTTCTTATCAGTATTATTGTTGTTACTATTCGCTTCATTTGCTGTTCTGTTAAACTGCCCTTATCCCGACTGACAAGTTTTGCCTTTTTCTTTTCCATTCTCCAAAGAGAAATCTGTACCTCTGGTAAGAGCCAACATACCTTAGTCCAGAAATGCATTTGAGCCAAAGCAATGGCATATGGAAAAATTAAAATCAATCAATCAGTCAATCAATCAGCAGCTCTGTAGTTTGTCAGAATAAAGAAAAAATAGGTTTCTGGAGAATAAAATAAGGTTACTGGGTGCCAAATAAGTGAGGTTGCACTGTCTGAAGATGGCAGGAGTAAAAATGTTGATAAAAGTAGTAGCAAAATAAAGTGCTCCAACTTAGTGACATTGTATTTGTCCAGAAATAATTTAGAAGACCATAAGAGGAGGGAGCACAAAGAGAACTAAAGGTGAAAAGACAGGAATGGTTCATAAATTGAAAGATGATGAGTTTTTTCCTTTTTCTTCTAAGGAATAATGCACCCAGTAATGTAACAAGGACTTCTTCAAGGGCACTGAACAAGTGCTGCACTTTAGATATTGAAAACAGAAAAGCCAAGAAGAATGTGGCCAAAATTCTTGAAGATGGGGGGTAATAATATTTTGTTTCTTTAATAATTGCCATGTATTGAAGCTCAAATTGACTCTGAAGATGCATTCTTGGAAACAGGAATAAAAGAATAAATAGAAGTAATCTACAGAAATGGGCTGGAGATGAGTTTGCTCATAACCATAGGAAAAGGAGAATGAAAACAGGAGGAATGTAGGAACATATCTCTCACCTTCATTCTCTCTAACCAGGCTCTGGGCACTTCCATCTCTTTTAAAGATACGGCACCATTGTAAAAAGCAATATAAAGGTTGTTGAAGGCAGTCATGAACTGCTAGTCAAAATGTATTTTACAGAGTATATTTATTATTTTTATATTCATTATAAGTGTACATCCTGGACAGATCTTTGCAAGAGGACAGAAGATAAAATTGACACTTCGGTGATCTTGAGTATGAATGATTTCAATCTTTGCAAAATGGTTGGATTCAGAACTATTTTTGCAGAACATTGAAGAAGAGTCAGTTCCTTTGTACTCAAGACTTGGGTTAAGATTCAAGCTTCCAAGATTTGGTCCATCCCTTCCAATGTGCATCTGTGTTGAATTGTCCAAAGACCTCTTTGCTTTACGTTTTTTGGCTTCTGTCATGTCAAACAAGTTGTCTATCTTACCCTGTGTCCTGGGTTTGGCCAGGACAGGGTTAATTTTCACCAGAATCCAGGAAGGGGCACAGCCAGGTGGGCTGACCCCACCCGGCCAAACAGAGCAGGGTATTCCATACCGTGTGCCGTCATGCTGGGTTCCAGTGGGGGGGAGTGGGGCGGCGGGAACTCACTCGCGGCAGGGGAGCATGGGTGGCGGTCCGGTCCAGGAGAGCGGCTCTCTGGGTTGTGCGGTTTGTGTTGTGTTTTCTCCTTATCTGTATTGTCGTTGTTACTGTTCCCTTTGTTTGCTGTTCTGTTAAACTGCCCTTATCCCGACCCACCAGTTTCTGCCTGTTTCTTTCCATTCTCCTCCGCATCCCGGTGGGGGGAGGGGCAGCCGCGTGGCACTTTTGTTGCTGGCCACAGCCAAACTGTAACCAAGGTGATGGAATCGGTTGACCATAAACATGAACAATGCTGCCATGTTCCTGGTACAGCCCTACCCACCTGGACATTAGGTCTAGGAACGGAGGGTCTATTCTCTAGATAATCTTTAATGCTAACCATAGTAGGTAATTGTGTTTTTGTCAAGAGGAATGATGGAGTGTGGTTCTGTGAAACGGACTGAAGAAACTGACCAGGTTTGCCAAGATTGCGAGCCTAATGGGCAAAAGGTAATTCCGTCAGGGGGAGATCGTGACCACCGACTCACAGACCCCCTACTCCTACTTGGCTGCTCCAAGGTCCCCCCAGAGCCTTCTCTTCTCCAGGCTGAACAGCCCCAACTCCCTCAGCCTTTCCTCACAGGAGAGGTGTTCCATCCCTCTGACCATTTTTGTGGCCTCCTCTGGACCTGCTCCAACAGCTCCATGTCTTTCCCGCGCTGAGGACTCCAGAGCTGGATGCAGTACTCCAGGTGGGGTCTCACGAGAGCGGAGTAAAGGGGCAGAATCACCTCCCTCACCCTTCTGGCCATGGTGCTGGAGATGCAGCCCAGGATACGGTTGGCTTTCTGGGCTGTGAGTGCATATTGCTGGGTCGTGTTGAGTTTCTCACCAACCAGCACCTGCAAGTCCTTCTCCTCAAGGCTGCTCTCAATCCATTCTCCCCCCAACTTGTATTTGTGCTTGGGATTGCCCCGACCCAGGTGCAGGACCTTGCACTTGGCCTTGTTGAACTTCATGAGGTTTGCACGGGCCCACCTCTCAAGCCTGTCAGGGTCCCTGTGGGTGACATCCCTTCCTTCCAGCGTGTCAGCCACACCACACAGCTTGGTGTTGTTGGCAAACTTGCTGAAGATGCACTCAATCCCACTGTCCATGTCACCGACAAAGTTGTTAAACAGCGTCAGTCCCAGTACTGATTCCTGAGGAACACCAGTCATCACTCATTGCAGTATATTGGATCTGCTCATCAGCCAGCATGGTGGATTCCCTGTTATGTGGAATGTTTAAGGCAAGGTTAGGGAACTTCGTAAAAAAAGTGTGATTTAATCCATCTTCAGGAAAAAAAATCAGACGACAGATTGTGTATACGATAGATCATCATTGCCTGCCTTTTCAGCCACAGAAGCTAGAAAATCAAATCAAATCAAATCAAATCAAACTAAATCAATCCCATCATTAAAAAAACAAAAAGGGAAAGAAAAAAACCTCTTGAAATTGATGGTCCTTTTATAAAAATTTTTGAATTTTGCCTTTGATAATTATACTCTAAAGTCATACTCAGATAATTCGGAATGCTTCAGATTTCTTCTTAAACACAAAATACAGTAATTCCTGACTGAACCTCTAAAACTCCCTCTAGAGCATCAGTGATGTTAAATTACTATTTCTCTCCCAGAGGCTGGGGCAAACCCCTCTTTCTGCCTGTCAGACCCCTGCAAATGCTGCTCTGCCACCACACAGTCCCCTCCAACCTTAGAGCACTCCTCTGTATTTACTTTGTCTCTCATTTCTGGGCACTGTCTGTGTTTAATTCCAAGTCATTTTTCTGAATATATCCATGAGCACATGCACTATGCATCCAATTTGGTCATCTTATTATGCATGCCCAATGTATTTGTATATATTCCTTTTAACTTGGATCCCAGCATGCGGCTCATTACTTCACTCTCCCTGTGCCTGACACGTTAACTTATTTTCTTGCTCCATAAGTCAGTATGTTATGTCGATAGAGTGCTCTACTGAAACATGGTATATTGGTTTTTTTCTTCTGATTTTTAAATATGAGACATTGCAATGTAGAAGGATTTGGACATGTTGCAATATCCTGTTCCAGCATTCTTTCAAACATAAGTGTTATTGCTACTATCTGAAAGTATGTTGTGAATACTTGGCAGGTACTTTTTTTCTCCTTTTCCCTATTGTATACAGGGGGAGTTGTGGACTCAGAGGACGACATTCTTCACAGATAAAACTCCCATCAGAGTCCATGCCTTGTATTAATACATAGGGATGTTTTGATATAACTGTTAGGAGAAAGAGTTTGTGTGAAAGAATTTTTAACTGTAAACTGCAGACAAAATTAGAATGACAATTACCCAAATAAAACTTAATGCGGTAGAGATCGAAGTACCTATGTACTCTCATGGTGGCCTAGTAAATCAGAGAATCGAGGTACTTTTCTACCCTATTCCTGTTTTCATGCTGTCACATATAACAGTGCATTCTCATGAAAATCAAGATAATTTTTCAAAAATTATGTATATTAGACATTTCCAGTTCTTCCTTTCTGATGGTATTTTATACTGTTCTTTGGCTGTTAGCAGCTTGGTTGATCCACCTGCAAAACAAAATGTTAAACAGCAAGACTGAGGCAAGTTGTTGCTTGTGAAAAGTTCCTGAAATATCTACAGAAAAGATCAAATCTTCTGAAAGTTCTTGAGGAAGTTTGAATTTTAAGAGCAGGAAGACATGATGGGGCTTTTAAAATCGTTTTTCTTCCCAAACTTGGGAGAATCAGTTTTATAACATTTGAGGCTATTTCACATCTGCAGTGCAAATGCTGTCATCTTCCAGATCATTCTTCTACACTCTGAGGCACAATTTTACTGCAACCATGGCTGTCTGTGGCAGTGGTAGTCTTGGTGGTTTCCATCGCAGGTTACATTATTTCCTAAAAACTGAACTCACCACACAGTTCATAAGAAGAGCGCATGGTGCCTGACTGAATCTGTCTTTCCAAGTGAACAAACCATTCACTTATAGATGGGCATATCTCTTGCTGAGCATCTGAGACGCACCCTGTCCCTTCTCTCCCAGTCGTAGAGTTTCCAATACACTTTGGCTGCAGGCTACGTTTTATGGGGATGGTGGAGATGCCTGTTGTTGGAGGCAGTGATAATGGAAACTTCTGCTCATAGCTAATCATTTCCTTGATGCTTTACATTCCCAGTGCAGTGTGTGATCTGGGGTAGGCATAGCCCAAGTTGTGGTGAAACGGTGCTTAAAGTGTTTCACCACCCTCATTGTAAAGAATTTCTTCCTTATATCCAGCCTAAACCTACCCTGTTTTAGTTTAAAACCATTACCCCTTGTCCTGTCACTGCTGTCTCTACTAAAAAGATTGTCCCCATCTTTCCTATAGGCTCCCTTTAAGTACTGAAAGGCTGCAATCAGGTCTCCCCGCAGCCTTCTCTTCTCCAGGCTGAACAAGCCCAGCTCTCTCAGCCTGTCCTCATAGGAGAGGTGCTCCAGCCCTCGGATCATTTTTGTAGCCCTCCTTTGGACCCGCTCCAACAGTTCCATGTCCTTCTTGTGCTGAGGGCTCCAGAGTTGAACGCAGTACTCCAGGTGAGGTCTCACCAGAGCAGAGCAGAGGGGCAGAATCACCTCTCTCGACCTGCTAGCCACGCTTCTCCTGATGCAGCCCAGGACACGGTTAGCCCTCTGGGCTGCCAGCGCACATTGCCGGCTCATGTCCAGCCTTTCGTCCACCAGTACCCCCAAGTCCCTCTCAGCAGGGCTGCTCTCAATCCTTTCATCCCCCAGCCTCTATTGATAGCGGGGATTACCCTGACCCAGGTGTAGGACCTTGCACTTGGCCTTGTTGAACCTCATGAGGTTCACACAGGCCCACCTCTCCAGCTTGTCCAGGTCCCTCTGGATGGCATCCCATCCTTCTGGTGTCTCGACCGTACCACTCAGCTTGGTGTCATCTGCAAACTTGCTGAGGGTACACTCAATGTCGCTGTCCATGTCATTGATAAATATATTGAACAGCACCGGTCCCAGTACGGACCCCTGAGGGACTCCACTCGTCACTGGTCTCCATCCGGACATTGAGCCGTTGACCACTACCCTTTGGCTGCGACCATCCAACCAATTCCTTATCCACCAAACGGTCCACCCATCAAATCCATGGCTCTCCAATTTAGAGAGAAGGATGTTGTGGGGGACCGTGTCAAAGGCTTTTACCCAGTTTATTCCTCTGTGGCATGAGGATGTGCTAAACATACCACGGAATCACTGCCTTGTCCCAGGAGATAAATTACTTAGATTTTCTTCATAAGATACCGTTTGGCAAAAAGTCCCAAGACAGGCTCTGCTCACTTCTGTCAATCTTGGAGTGTGCAGAGGGGAAACCTTTCAGAGATGTTACTTACTCCAGAAGACCTTATCAGCTGTTGGCAGCAGCACCCTGTGTAGTCTGTCAACTTATGAAGTTTACAGATCTTTACACGTAGAAACAGAATAGACAATTTTTAGCTATTCCACCCAGCCCACAGCTTCCCTCCATGTGCTCTTCAGTCAAGTTCCTGAGGCCTCAAGAAAACAAATTTCTACCATTTCCCTTGAGGATGGTCTTGGCAACTGAAGAAGTGCTTATCTTTGGGGAAGTCACTCCATACACTGAAAGAAAGGAGCTTTGCAAAAGGCAGTCCTGATCCCAGACAAATAAAGTATGGGGAGAAGACTCTGCTTTCCCTGTTCTGAGGGCAGAGGATTGCAGGAGCGGAGATGAGGCTATTGACCCCATGGGGCATGGGAGTGACCGTGTTTGCCCCCCAATGCCACAGTGCCTGCCAGGGCTCTCTGTGTTTTGTTCTGTGGTTGCCAACCAGCACTTTTTCCTCTGCCGTTGGAACAGTAGAAGCGCTGGCTCGTTGGCACAGGAGCAGCGCTGGCTCGTTGGCACAGGAGCTGCTTTTCCCTCGCATTAAACCTGTCTGAGTTTTTATTGTATTGCAGTCACCCAGTCCCTTTTGCTTTCTGTGGCATCAGCATTTCCCTTCAATAGCTGTTTCAGTGCACTATAACCCTGTGGAAGTTCTTTATAAGCCCTGAGCCTCAAATAACAGGAGCAAAGTTTTCTTCTCTGTGGTCTCTGTCTTTATTGTAAATAAGCTTTAGGTCTGAAACATGGAAACTTATGTTTGATTTCCTTTATTTGCCTCCATCCACACCTTCCTGAATGCTCAAGTAAATCCTTCATACTAATTATTATCCTTTAAGACTCACAGGACAGCAAATGCTACGCACTGCTTAATGCACGGAGATGCAACATGGTTTTTATCCAAAAGCTACAATCAAACCAGGACAAGATTAAGTATATTCAAGGCAAACACATCCACAATCTAATCAAGACAAAAGAAGAAATCCTGGCTCTGTTTGACTCAATGGAAGTTTTGCCACTGACTTCAGTGAGGTTAGGATTTCACCCAAGATAAACAAGTATGAGACAACAAAATAAAACAGTTTAGAAGTGGGAAGGTTTGTGGATGAGTCATGGGAGAATAAGTGAAGGGATATTTACTTCCTGGGGGGAAGGAAGATGAGGCAAAAATGAAATATGAATATTTATTTGGATGAGCGTAGTGAAGGAAAAGTGAGAGGGTCCCGGCGTGCACTGCAGCACAGAGCCTGCACCTTTCTGGTAGCGGCAAGGAGGCCATCGAGACATGGCTATGGGGCTGGCTCCCCTGCACTCTGATGATGAGGGATCCACACCACGGCCCAATGGCATGATAAATGGCTTCGCCAAAACCTCACCAATTCCAATTTTTCTCAGCAATTGTGCCCTCTTGCAAAAATTCTGGAGGGTTCCTTCTGAGGCTTTGTTTTCCATGTTTTTGACACCCGGAAAGCAATAAAGAATGTCCCAAAGCTAAAAGAATTGCCTTTGAGTAGAAAATAATAGAAATAAAATGTTTTTGAATAAAAAATATGCTCCATTTGGTTTTTTTTTGTGGTGTGTCCAGCGTAGTGTGGAGAGGTTACTTTAATTACTTATTTCTTTTCAAGCAGCAAAAAAATTTCACCTGCTGTTTTTTGTAGGTAGGTTTCTTGGTGATACAGTGTGACTATATATTTTGCAAAAGTTGGAAGTGAACAGGTTCTTTGACTTGGTGTTGCTCTCGATGTAAAGTGAAGCGGTGCTGGGTCTTACCTTGGGAGACATCATTTACCCTCAGCCTCGTGGGCCCTGCCATTCACAGGATCAGTTGCTGGGGAGAGGAGTTCCTGCCATTTTGTAAGTGAGCGTGTGGGTACCTTCCTCATTTGGGCTGTGGTGAAACGGTGCTTAAAGTGGATAAAATGTTATGGCAATCTCCGTAAGCGGTAGCCTTGCTGAGGTTCCCATCCCTCTGCAAGGAAAGCTGTGTTGCTCCAGAAAATGGTCCTCCAAGAAGCCAGCTCTGAATTACCTTCTGCAGGACTTTGTTGCTACCTGTTGTTGCAATCAGCAGCACAAAGTCCAGCTGGAGGCCAGTCAATAGTGGAGTACCCCAGGGGTACAGAGGTACCTATACTGCAGCCAATACTATTTAATATCTTCATTGATGAACTAGACAATAAGGCTCAGCAAGTCTGGAAAAGGTATAAAACTGTGAGGCTGACACACTGGATGGGTGTGCTGCCACTCAGAGGAATGTCGACAGCCTGGAGAAATGGGTCTACGGGAACCCAGCGAAGCTCAAAGGGAAGTGCCAATTCCTGTCCCTGGGGAGGAAGAACCCCAGACCCTCCATCCCTGGAGATGCTCAAAACCTGACTGGACACGACCCTGAGCAACCTGCTCTGGCTGACCATGCTTGAGCAGGGGATTGGACTAGATGATCTCGAGATCTCTTCCAACCTCAGCTGTTCTGTGATTGTGTGTGTTCCCTACAGGACAGACAAAAGTTTTTAGCCAAAGCAGGCTAAAGTTAGTCTTTGTATGTACCTGGAGTCCATGTCTAAGTCCCATGTGTTTGGCTGGAGCACCTCTCCTATGAGGACAGGCTGAGAGAGCTGGGCTTGTTCAGCCTGGAGAAGAGAAGGCTGCGGGGAGACCTGATTGCAGCCTTTCAGTACTTAAAGGGAGCCTATAGGAAAGATGGGGACAATCTTTTTAGTAGAGACAGCAGTGACAGGACAAGGGGTAATGGTTTTAAACTAAAACAGGGTAGGTTTAGGCTGGATATAAGGAAGAAATTCTTTACAATGAGGGTGGTGAAACACTTTAAGCACCGTTTCACCACAACTTGGGCTATGCCTACCCCAGATCACACACTGCACTGGGAATGTAAAGCATCAAGGAAATGATTAGCTATGAGCAGAAGTTTCCATTATCACTGCCTCCAACAACAGGCATCTCCACCATCCCCATAAAACGTAGCCTGCAGCCAAAGTGTATTGGAAACTCTACGACTGGGAGAGAAGGGACAGGGTGCGTCTCAGATGCTCAGCAAGAGATATGCCCATCTATAAGTGAATGGTTTGTTCACTTGGAAAGACAGATTCAGTCAGGCACCATGCGCTCTTCTTATGAACTGTGTGGTGAGTTCAGTTTTTAGGAAATAATGTAACCTGCGATGGAAACCACCAAGACTACCACTGCCACAGACAGCCATGGTTGCAGTAAAATTGTGCCTCAGAGTGTAGAAGAATGATCTGGAAGATGACAGCATTTGCACTGCAGATGTGAAATAGCCTCAAATGTTATAAAACTGATTCTCCCAAGTTTGGGAAGAAAAACGATTTTAAAAGCCCCATCATGTCTTCCTGCTCTTAAAATTCAAACTTCCTCAAGAACTTTCAGAAGATTTGATCTTTTCTGTAGATATTTCAGGAACTTTTCACAAGCAACAACTTGCCTCAGTCTTGCTGTTTAACATTTTGTTTTGCAGGTGGATCAACCAAGCTGCTAACAGCCAAAGAACAGTATAAAATACCATCAGAAAGGAAGAACTGGAAATGTCTAATATACATAATTTTTGAAAAATTATCTTGATTTTCATGAGAATGCACTGTTATATGTGACAGCATGAAAACAGGAATAGGGTAGAAAAGTACCTCGATTCTCTGATTTACTAGGCCACCATGAGAGTACATAGGTACTTCGATCTCTACCGCATTAAGTTTTATTTGGGTAATTGTCATTCTAATTTTGTCTGCAGTTTACAGTTAAAAATTCTTTCACACAAACTCTTTCTCCTAACAGTTATATCAAAACATCCCTATGTATTAATACAAGGCATGGACTCTGATGGGAGTTTTATCTGTGAAGAATGTCGTCCTCTGAGTCCACAACTCCCCCTGTATACAATAGGGAAAAGGAGAAAAAAAGTACCTGCCAAGTATTCACAACATACTTTCAGATAGTAGCAATAACACTTATGTTTGAAAGAATGCTGGAACAGGATATTGCAACATGTCCAAATCCTTCTACATTGCAATGTCTCATATTTAAAAATCAGAAGAAAAAAACCAATATACCATGTTTCAGTAGAGCACTCTATCGACATAACATACTGACTTATGGAGCAAGAAAATAAGTTAACGTGTCAGGCACAGGGAGAGTGAAGTAATGAGCCGCATGCTGGGATCCAAGTTAAAAGGAATATATACAAATACATTGGGCATGCATAATAAGATGACCAAATTGGATGCATAGTGCATGTGCTCATGGATATATTCAGAAAAATGACTTGGAATTAAACACAGACAGTGCCCAGAAATGAGAGACAAAGTAAATACAGAGGAGTGCTCTAAGGTTGGAGGGGACTGTGTGGTGGCAGAGCAGCATTTGCAGGGGTCTGACAGGCAGAAAGAGGGGTTTGCCCCAGCCTCTGGGAGAGAAATAGTAATTTAACATCACTGATGCTCTAGAGGGAGTTTTAGAGGTTCAGTCAGGAATTACTGTATTTTGTGTTTAAGAAGAAATCTGAAGCATTCCGAATTATCTGAGTATGACTTTAGAGTATAATTATCAAAGGCAAAATTCAAAAATTTTTATAAAAGGACCATCAATTTCAAGAGGTTTTTTTCTTTCCCTTTTTGTTTTTTTAATGATGGGATTGATTTAGTTTGATTTGATTTGATTTGATTTGATTTTCTAGCTTCTGTGGCTGAAAAGGCAGGCAATGATGATCTATCGTATACACAATCTGTCGTCTGATTTTTTTTCCTGAAGATGGATTAAATCACACTTTTTTTACGAAGTTCCCTAACCTTGCCTTAAACATTCCACATAACAGGGAATCCACCATGCTGGCTGATGAGCAGATCCAATATACTGCAATGAGTGATGACTGGTGTTCCTCAGGAATCAGTACTGGGACTGACGCTGTTTAACAACTTTGTCGGTGACATGGACAGTGGGATTGAGTGCATCTTCAGCAAGTTTGCCAACAACACCAAGCTGTGTGGTGTGGCTGACACGCTGGAAGGAAGGGATGTCACCCACAGGGACCCTGACAGGCTTGAGAGGTGGGCCCGTGCAAACCTCATGAAGTTCAACAAGGCCAAGTGCAAGGTCCTGCACCTGGGTCGGGGCAATCCCAAGCACAAATACAAGTTGGGGGGAGAATGGATTGAGAGCAGCCTTGAGGAGAAGGACTTGCAGGTGCTGGTTGGTGAGAAACTCAACACGACCCAGCAATATGCACTCACAGCCCAGAAAGCCAACCGTATCCTGGGCTGCATCTCCAGCACCATGGCCAGAAGGGTGAGGGAGGTGATTCTGCCCCTTTACTCCGCTCTCGTGAGACCCCACCTGGAGTACTGCATCCAGCTCTGGAGTCCTCAGCGCGGGAAAGACATGGAGCTGTTGGAGCAGGTCCAGAGGAGGCCACAAAAATGGTCAGAGGGATGGAACACCTCTCCTGTGAGGAAAGGCTGAGGGAGTTGGGGCTGTTCAGCCTGGAGAAGAGAAGGCTCTGGGGGGACCTTGGAGCAGCCAAGTAGGAGTAGGGGGTCTGTGAGTCGGTGGTCACGATCTCCCCCTGACGGAATTACCTTTTGCCCATTAGGCTCGCAATCTTGGCAAACCTGGTCAGTTTCTTCAGTCCGTTTCACAGAACCACACTCCATCATTCCTCTTGACAAAAACACAATTACCTACTATGGTTAGCATTAAAGATTATCTAGAGAATAGACCCTCCGTTCCTAGACCTAATGTCCAGGTGGGTAGGGCTGTACCAGGAACATGGCAGCATTGTTCATGTTTATGGTCAACCGATTCCATCACCTTGGTTACAGTTTGGCTGTGGCCAGCAACAAAAGTGCCACGCGGCTGCCCCTCCCCCCACCGGGATGCGGAGGAGAATGGAAAGAAACAGGCAGAAACTGGTGGGTCGGGATAAGGGCAGTTTAACAGAACAGCAAACAAAGGGAACAGTAACAACGACAATACAGATAAGGAGAAAACACAACACAAACCGCACAACCCAGAGAGCCGCTCTCCTGGACCGGACCGCCACCCATGCTCCCCTGCCGCGAGTGAGTTCCCGCCGCCCCACTCCCCCCCACTGGAACCCAGCATGACGGCACACGGTATGGAATACCCTGCTCTGTTTGGCCGGGTGGGGTCAGCCCACCTGGCTGTGCCCCTTCCTGGATTCTGGTGAAAATTAACCCTGTCCTGGCCAAACCCAGGACACAGGGTAAGATAGACAACTTGTTTGACATGACAGAAGCCAAAAAACGTAAAGCAAAGAGGTCTTTGGACAATTCAACACAGATGCACATTGGAAGGGATGGACCAAATCTTGGAAGCTTGAATCTTAACCCAAGTCTTGAGTACAAAGGAACTGACTCTTCTTCAATGTTCTGCAAAAATAGTTCTGAATCCAACCATTTTGCAAAGATTGAAATCATTCATACTCAAGATCACCGAAGTGTCAATTTTATCTTCTGTCCTCTTGCAAAGATCTGTCCAGGATGTACACTTATAATGAATATAAAAATAATAAATATACTCTGTAAAATACATTTTGACTAGCAGTTCATGACTGCCTTCAACAACCTTTATATTGCTTTTTACAATGGTGCCGTATCTTTAAAAGAGATGGAAGTGCCCAGAGCCTGGTTAGAGAGAATGAAGGTGAGAGATATGTTCCTACATTCCTCCTGTTTTCATTCTCCTTTTCCTATGGTTATGAGCAAACTCATCTCCAGCCCATTTCTGTAGATTACTTCTATTTATTCTTTTATTCCTGTTTCCAAGAATGCATCTTCAGAGTCAATTTGAGCTTCAATACATGGCAATTATTAAAGAAACAAAATATTATTACCCCCCATCTTCAAGAATTTTGGCCACATTCTTCTTGGCTTTTCTGTTTTCAATATCTAAAGTGCAGCACTTGTTCAGTGCCCTTGAAGAAGTCCTTGTTACATTACTGGGTGCATTATTCCTTAGAAGAAAAAGGAAAAAACTCATCATCTTTCAATTTATGAACCATTCCTGTCTTTTCACCTTTAGTTCTCTTTGTGCTCCCTCCTCTTATGGTCTTCTAAATTATTTCTGGACAAATACAATGTCACTAAGTTGGAGCACTTTATTTTGCTACTACTTTTATCAACATTTTTACTCCTGCCATCTTCAGACAGTGCAACCTCACTTATTTGGCACCCAGTAACCTTATTTTATTCTCCAGAAACCTATTTTTTCTTTATTCTGACAAACTACAGAGCTGCTGATTGATTGACTGATTGATTGATTTTAATTTTTCCATATGCCATTGCTTTGGCTCAAATGCATTTCTGGACTAAGGTATGTTGGCTCTTACCAGAGGTACAGATTTCTCTTTGGAGAATGGAAAAGAAAAAGGCAAAACTTGTCAGTCGGGATAAGGGCAGTTTAACAGAACAGCAAATGAAGCGAATAGTAACAACAATAATACTGATAAGAACAATATACAAAACAAACAGTGAAATACACAGAGCAATTCTCACTGCATGGTGCCCAACGCGCTCCCCAGTCACGATTAGAGGGGCAGGCCACTTGGGAAGAGTACAGAAACGTGCTGAGAGCGTGCAGGGATGCGACGAGGAAGGCCAAGGCCCACCTGGAATTGAAGCTGGCAAGGGATATCAAAAACAACAAGAAGGGCTTCTTCAACTACATCAGCAGCAAAAGGAAGGCTAGGGACAATGTGGGGCCGCTGCTGAATGAGGCGGGTGTCCTGGTGACGGAGGATGCGGAGAAGGCAGAGCTAATGAATGCCTTCTTTGCTTCAGTCTTCAGTGCTAAGACTGGCCCTCAGGAATCCCAGGCCCCGGAGGTAAGAGAAGAAGCCTACAGAGAGGATGACTTTCCCTTGGTCGAGGAGGACTGTGTGAGGGATCGCTTAAGCGATCTGGACGTCCACAAATCCATGGGCCCCGATGGAATGCACCCACGAGTGCTGAGGGAGCTGGCGGATGTCATTGCTGAGCCACTCTCCATCATCTTTGAGAGGTCCTGGAGGACAGGAGAGGTGCCCGAGGACTGGAGAAAGGCCAATGTCACTCCAATGTTCAAAAAGGGCAAGAAGGAGGACCCAGGGAACTACAGGCCAGTCAGCCTCACCTCCATCCCGGTAAAGGTGATGGAGCAGCTTATCCTGGAGGCCATCATCAAGCAAGTGGAAGAAAAGAAGGTTATCAGGAGTAGTCAGCATGGATTCACCAAGGGGAAATCATGCCTGACCAATCTAATAGCTTTCTACGATGACATGACTGGCTGGGTAGACGAAGAGAGAGTCGTGGATGTTGTCTACCTGGATTTCAGCAAGGCTTTTGACACAGTCTCCCATGATATCCTCCTAGGGAAGCTGAGGAAATGTGGGCTGGATGAGTGGTCGGTGAAGTGGATAGAGAACTGGCTGAATGGCAGAACTCAGAGGGTTGTCATCAGCGGCGCTGAGTCTAGTTGGAGGCCGGTAACTAGTGGTGTCCCCCAGGGGTCAGTACTGGGCCCAGTCTTGTTTAACTTCTTCATCAACGACCTGGATGAAGAGTTAGAATGTACCCTCAGCAAGTTTGCTGATGACACCAAACTGGGAGGAGTGGCTGATACACCAGAAGGCTGTGCTGCCATTCAGCGTGACCTGGATAGGCTGGAAAGCTGGGCAGAGAGGAACCTGATGAAGTTCAACAAGGGCAAGTGCAGGGTCCTGCACCTGGGGAGGAACAACCCCATGCATCAGTACAGGCTTGGGGCAGACCTGCTGGAGAGCAGCTCTGTGGAGAGGGACCTGGGTGTCCTGGTGGATGACAGGTTAACTATGAGCCAGCAGTGTGCCCTGGCTGCCAAGAAAGCCAATGGAATCCTGGGGTGCATTAAGAAGAGTATGGCCAGCAGGTCGAGGGAGGTTCTCCTTCCCCTCTACACTGCCCTAGTGAGGCCTCATCTAGAGTACTGTGTCCAGTTCTGGGCTCCCCACTTCAAGAAAGATGAAGAGCTACTGGAGAGAGTCCAGCGGAGGGCTACGAGGGTGATGAGGGGACTGGAACATCTCCCCTACGAGGAGAGGTTGAGGGAACTGGGCTTGTTCAGCCTGAAGAAGAGAAGGCTGCGAGGGGACCTAATAAATGCTTATAAATATCTGAAGGGTGGGTGTCAGGAGGATGGGGCCAAGCTCTTTTCAGTGGTGCCCAGTGAAAGGACAAGGGGCAATGGGCACAAAGTGAAGC
Source organism: Opisthocomus hoazin (assembly GCF_030867145.1). NCBI lineage: Eukaryota > Metazoa > Chordata > Aves > Opisthocomiformes > Opisthocomidae > Opisthocomus > Opisthocomus hoazin. Next base: position 21,607,155 of record NC_134453.1, on the reverse strand, counting down.
AGAGGAAGTTCCGTCTGAACATGAGGAAGAACTTCTTCCCTCTGAGGGTGACGGAGCCCTGGAACAGGCTGCCCCGGGAGGTTGTGGAGTGTCCTTCTCTGGAGATATTCAAGACCCGCCTGGACGAGGTCCTGTGCAGCCTGCTGTAGGTGACCCTGCTTCAGCAGAAGGGTTGGACTAGATGACCCACTGTGATCCCTTCCAATCCCTACTATTCTGTGATTCTGTGATTCTGTGATTAACTTCCCCCCGGCCAGCTCCTCCACTTAGAACCGAGCATGACGGCATATGGTTTGCTTGGCCAGTTTGGGTCAGCCCGCCCAGCAGTGTCCCCTCCTGGCTTCTGGTGAAAATTAACCCTATCCTGGCCAAACCCAGGACAACACCAAAACAAGGAGAGATCAGTCACCCAGAGCAGTCACACAGACAGAAGAGCTGGGCAGCTCTTCAGTAATATTCTGTGTTTTTATAGCATTTTTTCCACTGCAGAGAGCTCTCCTAAATCTTAACCAGAAGCACATGGCTGGCAAGTCACAGCTATGTGAGCCACAGGAACCCTGAGAAAAGCACCATCACCTCTGTTGCATTGCCTGCAGTACAATAAGGTTTCTCAGCATTGCCTGAAGCTATGTTGACTCCAGACTGAGTCTTCACAGGGAGCTTGCAGGAGGTAGGATACGGGATATGTTACACAATGGTTATGATCTGATGTTTCTGAGCAGTTTGTTGCTACTATACAAATTCAGAGGTGGATTTTAAGTCTAATACGTCTACTCCAAAAGTTAGAACATACTTAAGGCATTTGTGAACCACACATGGCTGCCCTCAGAGCAACATGACTCTCAGCAGTACAAGCAGCTTTTCTGTCTACCTTTATACCAATGTAGCATTTGCTGAAGTCAGATGTGATAAAGACCCAACACAGAGCTGGGTGGTGTTTTGCCCTCCAGCATTACAGCTACTGACTCTGGTCTCTGAGAGTGCTTAGATACCATGAGGACAGCAAATATCCATAAATCTACATAGACTAATGTTATTCATAAATTCTCCAAAACAGTGTGCTATGGAGCTCCTAGTGCATGTCGGTCTTACAACTGTATTACACAGCACACTATTCCCCAACCGTAGTGTTGGAAAGTTCAGTTGTAAGGAAGGACAATACAGCAATACCTGCTTTACATGGGAAACTGAAGCACGAAGAAGGCAACAAAAAGAAGGTCAATTGTAAGAGGACTTCTGAATGTCTTTGGGGATCCACATTGAACTGATTTGCCCACGATCACTCTTAAAATTTGTGGTAGGAAAGTGAGCCTCCCAAGCCTGAGGGAAAAAAAGAAACCCTAGTGCCAGTGTAACCAGGGTCATAGAATCAGTTGACCATAAACATGAACAGTGCTGCTACGTTCCTGGTACAGCCCTACCCACCTGGACATTAGGTCTAGGAACAGAGGGTCTAGTCTCTAGGTAATCATTAATGTTAAACAATAATAAATAGAGATAACATTACTTAATAATCACAGATGTATTGTACATGGAACTGTTGGAGCGGGTCCAAAGGAGGGCTACAAAAATGATCCGAGGGCTGGAGCACCTCTCCTATGAGGACAGGCTGAGAGAGCTGGGCTTGTTCAGCCTGGAGAAGAGAAGGCTGCGGGGAGACCTGATTGCAGCCTTTCAGTACTTAAAGGGAGCCTATAGGAAAGATGGGGACAATCTTTTTAGTAGAGACAGCAGTGACAGGACAAGGGGTAATGGTTTTAAACTAAAACAGGGTAGGTTTAGGCTGGATATAAGGAAGAAATTCTTTACAATGAGGGTGGTGAAACACTTTAAGCACCGTTTCACCACAACTTGGGCTATGCCTACCCCAGATCACACACTGCACTGGGAATGTAAAGCATCAAGGAAATGATTAGCTATGAGCAGAAGTTTCCATTATCACTGCCTCCAACAACAGGCATCTCCACCATCCCCATAAAACGTAGCCTGCAGCCAAAGTGTATTGGAAACTCTACGACTGGGAGAGAAGGGACAGGGTGCGTCTCAGATGCTCAGCAAGAGATATGCCCATCTATAAGTGAATGGTTTGTTCACTTGGAAAGACAGATTCAGTCAGGCACCATGCGCTCTTCTTATGAACTGTGTGGTGAGTTCAGTTTTTAGGAAATAATGTAACCTGCGATGGAAACCACCAAGACTACCACTGCCACAGACAGCCATGGTTGCAGTAAAATTGTGCCTCAGAGTGTAGAAGAATGATCTGGAAGATGACAGCATTTGCACTGCAGATGTGAAATAGCCTCAAATGTTATAAAACTGATTCTCCCAAGTTTGGGAAGAAAAACGATTTTAAAAGCCCCATCATGTCTTCCTGCTCTTAAAATTCAAACTTCCTCAAGAACTTTCAGAAGATTTGATCTTTTCTGTAGATATTTCAGGAACTTTTCACAAGCAACAACTTGCCTCAGTCTTGCTGTTTAACATTTTGTTTTGCAGGTGGATCAACCAAGCTGCTAACAGCCAAAGAACAGTATAAAATACCATCAGAAAGGAAGAACTGGAAATGTCTAATATACATAATTTTTGAAAAATTATCTTGATTTTCATGAGAATGCACTGTTATATGTGACAGCATGAAAACAGGAATAGGGTAGAAAAGTACCTCGATTCTCTGATTTACTAGGCCACCATGAGAGTACATAGGTACTTCGATCTCTACCGCATTAAGTTTTATTTGGGTAATTGTCATTCTAATTTTGTCTGCAGTTTACAGTTAAAAATTCTTTCACACAAACTCTTTCTCCTAACAGTTATATCAAAACATCCCTATGTATTAATACAAGGCATGGACTCTGATGGGAGTTTTATCTGTGAAGAATGTCGTCCTCTGAGTCCACAACTCCCCCTGTATACAATAGGGAAAAGGAGAAAAAAAGTACCTGCCAAGTATTCACAACATACTTTCAGATAGTAGCAATAACACTTATGTTTGAAAGAATGCTGGAACAGGATATTGCAACATGTCCAAATCCTTCTACATTGCAATGTCTCATATTTAAAAATCAGAAGAAAAAAACCAATATACCATGTTTCAGTAGAGCACTCTATCGACATAACATACTGACTTATGGAGCAAGAAAATAAGTTAACGTGTCAGGCACAGGGAGAGTGAAGTAATGAGCCGCATGCTGGGATCCAAGTTAAAAGGAATATATACAAATACATTGGGCATGCATAATAAGATGACCAAATTGGATGCATAGTGCATGTGCTCATGGATATATTCAGAAAAATGACTTGGAATTAAACACAGACAGTGCCCAGAAATGAGAGACAAAGTAAATACAGAGGAGTGCTCTAAGGTTGGAGGGGACTGTGTGGTGGCAGAGCAGCATTTGCAGGGGTCTGACAGGCAGAAAGAGGGGTTTGCCCCAGCCTCTGGGAGAGAAATAGTAATTTAACATCACTGATGCTCTAGAGGGAGTTTTAGAGGTTCAGTCAGGAATTACTGTATTTTGTGTTTAAGAAGAAATCTGAAGCATTCCGAATTATCTGAGTATGACTTTAGAGTATAATTATCAAAGGCAAAATTCAAAAATTTTTATAAAAGGACCATCAATTTCAAGAGGTTTTTTTCTTTCCCTTTTTGTTTTTTTAATGATGGGATTGATTTAGTTTGATTTGATTTGATTTGATTTGATTTTCTAGCTTCTGTGGCTGAAAAGGCAGGCAATGATGATCTATCGTATACACAATCTGTCGTCTGATTTTTTTTCCTGAAGATGGATTAAATCACACTTTTTTTACGAAGTTCCCTAACCTTGCCTTAAACATTCCACATAACAGGGAATCCACCATGCTGGCTGATGAGCAGATCCAATATACTGCAATGAGTGATGACTGGTGTTCCTCAGGAATCAGTACTGGGACTGACGCTGTTTAACAACTTTGTCGGTGACATGGACAGTGGGATTGAGTGCATCTTCAGCAAGTTTGCCAACAACACCAAGCTGTGTGGTGTGGCTGACACGCTGGAAGGAAGGGATGTCACCCACAGGGACCCTGACAGGCTTGAGAGGTGGGCCCGTGCAAACCTCATGAAGTTCAACAAGGCCAAGTGCAAGGTCCTGCACCTGGGTCGGGGCAATCCCAAGCACAAATACAAGTTGGGGGGAGAATGGATTGAGAGCAGCCTTGAGGAGAAGGACTTGCAGGTGCTGGTTGGTGAGAAACTCAACACGACCCAGCAATATGCACTCACAGCCCAGAAAGCCAACCGTATCCTGGGCTGCATCTCCAGCACCATGGCCAGAAGGGTGAGGGAGGTGATTCTGCCCCTTTACTCCGCTCTCGTGAGACCCCACCTGGAGTACTGCATCCAGCTCTGGAGTCCTCAGCGCGGGAAAGACATGGAGCTGTTGGAGCAGGTCCAGAGGAGGCCACAAAAATGGTCAGAGGGATGGAACACCTCTCCTGTGAGGAAAGGCTGAGGGAGTTGGGGCTGTTCAGCCTGGAGAAGAGAAGGCTCTGGGGGGACCTTGGAGCAGCCAAGTAGGAGTAGGGGGTCTGTGAGTCGGTGGTCACGATCTCCCCCTGACGGAATTACCTTTTGCCCATTAGGCTCGCAATCTTGGCAAACCTGGTCAGTTTCTTCAGTCCGTTTCACAGAACCACACTCCATCATTCCTCTTGACAAAAACACAATTACCTACTATGGTTAGCATTAAAGATTATCTAGAGAATAGACCCTCCGTTCCTAGACCTAATGTCCAGGTGGGTAGGGCTGTACCAGGAACATGGCAGCATTGTTCATGTTTATGGTCAACCGATTCCATCACCTTGGTTACAGTTTGGCTGTGGCCAGCAACAAAAGTGCCACGCGGCCGCCCCTCCCCCCACCGGGATGCGGAGGAGAATGGAAAGAAACAGGCAGAAACTGGTGGGTCGGGATAAGGGCAGTTTAACAGAACAGCAAACAAAGGGAACAGTAACAACGACAATACAGATAAGGAGAAAACACAACACAAACCGCACAACCCAGAGAGCCGCTCTCCTGGACCGGACCGCCACCCATGCTCCCCTGCCGCGAGTGAGTTCCCGCCGCCCCACTCCCCCCCACTGGAACCCAGCATGACGGCACATGGTATGGAATACCCTGCTCTGTTTGGCCAGGTGGGGTCAGCCCACCTGGCTGTGCCCCTTCCTGGATTCTGGTGAAAATTAACCCTGTCCTGGCCAAACCCAGGACACAGGGTAAGATAGACAACTTGTTTGACATGACAGAAGCCAAAAAACGTAAAGCAAAGAGGTCTTTGGACAATTCAACACAGATGCACATTGGAAGGGATGGACCAAATCTTGGAAGCTTGAATCTTAACCCAAGTCTTGAGTACAAAGGAACTGATTCTTCTTCAATGTTCTGCAAAAATAGTTCTGAATCCAACCATTTTGCAAAGATTGAAGGAAGATTGAAGATATAAGGAAGAAATTCTTTACAATGAGGGTGGTGAAACACTGGAACGAACGGGTTGCCCAGAGAGGTAGTGGAGGCCCCATCCCTGGAAACATTCAAGACCAGGTTGGACAGGGCTCTGAGCAACCTGATCTAGTTAGCGGTGTCCCTGCTCGCTGCGGGGGGGTTGGACTAGATGACCTCTAGGGGTCCCTTCCAACCCAAAACTTTCTATGGTTCTATGATTCTATGAGTCACCACCTCAGATCTTTGTTCTGCTTTGTGGCCAGCCTGACAGATATTTTTTGAAATGTTTCTGTTTGAATTTATAATGAATAAAAGGGTGACACAGACATCTGGTGAGGTATGAAAATGAAGATCTTCATTTATCACAGCTAGCACGAATGCTACCAGAAGATGTAAGACTGACTTGATCAGAAAAAAGATCTGGTGCAGTTCTCTCAACCCAATTTATCCATCGTCTTTTTGACCAGATCACCCCAAAATATTCAGGATTGATGATTCTTTCCTGCCAGAGGCTAAAACTCTTTTTTTTAAAATCCATTTATGCTCCATGCTTCACATTTATGTGAACAGAGATACTCATCAGTCTAGGCTGAGCTTTCCAGGTGTTGCCAAAAATACCAAGACACAAGAAGGCTCTACTAGATAAAAGGCAAATCTACTGCATAGCTCACAAAGATCACTGGACAGGTCAAAGCCCTGAACTGCATTCCAGCAGATGGCAAGTCCTGGAGCTGTGAAAATAAGTAATCCCTAGTAACTTATTTGATACTTAGATTTTTACATTTTGCTTTGACTTTCATTGGGAAACTGACATTATTTAACTGACATATTTTTTTTCATCAGAAAGCTCTTGAGCTTCTATAGTCTTCAAAAATCCATTATCCATTGTGAATATTTAAATTTCACAGGGCTATTTTTGTATATATATATACACACACACTTCTTGGTGACATTTCCATTCCCTCTTAGATGCCTTCAGCAAATAACTACCATACAGGAACACTTTCAAACTGCATATTTGAGTGTAAAGTTTGCAAATGAAAGTTTGATCCTAAAATGCAGTAAAGCTTATTTCCAGCTATATTTATGGAAACTGAGCACAAAGAGGAAAGAGGACATCCCACCAAGGGGAAGCCATGAAATATTTTCTATTGACTATGCATGGAAAATCTTTCTGAGATGCATGGGCCATGCTACTCAGTGCTTTCAGTTTCTAACAGCCAAGCAGCCTTCAAACCTGCACTATCAAATCTCACATCAACTTCTGTTTACCTGGCAGGAAAAAAAAAACAACAAAACAAACCAAAACCCAAACAGAAAAAAAAGCACAGTTAAAAATTTCAGGTAGTCTATTACAAAACTAAGCACCAAGTGAAAATGTGCAACATTTAAAATTTAGCAAGAAAAAAATATCCTTTTTAAAGAGGAATTATCAAATGTTGAACATGGGGAAGATAAGCAAAAGTAAAACATGATCTTTTGATTGAGATACCCAGGGTCGCAATACATCGGAGTATGTTTCAACACAGTAACTTGATATGTGTTTACTAAATTGTTTGACACATTCAGCATGTCCCCAGGGAACTGTTGGAGGGAACTAGCAGAACATTTTTCACTTCTTCCCTGTGCATTATCAGACATAAGGTCACACTAGTATAGTAAAGATGGGTGCACCCTCAAGCTCATTAGCTCTCAGCAAGCTAGCCAAATGAGGCAGAATGGTGTTTTCCTTTCATCATTCAAGCTTGAAAGGAAACTGTTGGCTCTTAAAACAATGAAAATTTAGGTGACAGCAATCTCATTAGCTGAAAGGTAGCATTCAGTGGAGATAAAGTTTTCTAGGTAAAGATTTCCCTCTTCTGCAACACATATGCACAAACTTATTAGCAAACCATATGCTTGGAATGCAAAAATACATGTATGAGAAGAGCAAATAGTGCTTGTTAAATTACTGCAACTGTGCATCAGCGAATTATATTTCTTGCAGGAAAATCAATGTCTGGATGACTGGCTTCCTTTCAGAAGAATGTATACATCTTAGATGTATATACATATTTACAGAGCATCAGTTTAATCCGTAACCTTTGCCACAGAATTGATATTTTCCCTACAGCTGTTTTCCTTGTCTTGCACAGAACTAAAATGCAGAAAATGCAAAGGGATATAAATGTTGCTATTCTCAGAGTTTTCCCGGCTTCAGCCATGATGTATAGAATCATAGAATCATAGAATCATTAAGGTTGGAAAAGACCCCTAAGACCATCAAGTCCAACCGTCAACCCAACACCACCATGCCTACTAAACCATATCCTGAAGTGCCACAGCTACACGTTTTTTAAACATCTCCAAGGATGGTGACTCCACCACTTCCCTGGGCAGCCTGTTCCAATGCCTGACCAGTCTTTCAGTAAAGAAATTTTTCCTAATATCCAATCTAAACCTCCCCTGATGCAACTTGGGGCCACATTGCCTCTCATCCTATCGCTAGTTACTTGGGAGAAGAGACCAACACCTGCCTCCACTACAATTTCCTTTCCGGTAGTTGTAGAGAGTGATAAGGTCTCCCCTCAGCCTCCTCTTCTCCAGACTGAACAGCCCCAGCTCCCTCAGCCGCTCCTCATAAAACTTGGTCTCTAGACCCTTCACCAGCCTCGTTGCCCTTCCCTGGACATGCTCCAGCAACTCAATGTCCTTCTTGTAGTGAGGGGCCCAAAAGGGAACACGGGACTCCAGGTGCGGCCTCACCAGTGCCGAGTACAGGGGCACGATCCCCTCCCTACTCCTGCTGGCCACACTATTCCTGATACAAGCCAGGATGCCATTGGCCTTCTTGGCCACCTGGGCACACTGCTGGCTCATGGTCAGCTGGCTGTCCACCAGCACCCCAAGGTCCTTTTCCACCAGGCAGCTTTCCAGCCACTCCTCCCCAAACCTGTAGCGTTGTTGTGACCCAAGTGCAGGACCTGGCATTTGGCCTTGTTGAACCTCATACAGTTGGCCTCGGCCCATCGATCCAGTCTGACCAGGCAATGCTTGAAGATTAAATACCTTTTGCATTCTAATTACTGTATGTGAAAGTCTATTGATGATGTTTTATTAGTAATGCTTCATTGCTGTAAGTTTTTAAGCTGAGTGGAGCTGTATGCTTATGCAGATTTCCTAAAGTCCAGGAGATCTGGTGTTGAAGACATATTTACACTCAATTTTTTTATTTTTTCTGTGTTTTGGTTCAAAACAAACCTAACATAGAGATGTTTTCCTGCTTGTTAGATAGGAAGTGGGAACCTGATGGTCTTAAAGATAATTTCTGATTTCCCTGGTGGAGAAAAGAGGTTAGTTTGTGTTTTTTTGATTGTGTTGTTCCAAGGTGTTAGCAAACATTGGAAGAAGAGTGCTTGCTCCTAGTCCAGCTGTCAGATATGAAGAGGTTGATTACCAGAAGCATAAAAAGCTACTAGATATCAAGCTGCTTATAAAAATTTGTGGCACTTCACTCCCTAGGACTGTTTTGAAAATTGTAGATGTAAATGGCCCTTCAAGTTTACATTTCAGCTTCTAATATATTTTCTTAGGCTACCTCCCACTCACAGTTTTAACTTCCCTTTAATGACTCCCTGCCTCAACTGTTGCCTTCCCATCTTTTATGATCTTCCTGATTCCTGTCTCTCCCCAGCTCCGTAGGGCACGTTCTCTCTCCAGGAAGCAGGAATCCAGTCACCTCTATTATTGCTATCGCAGTAGCACTGATGAGCCCAAACTGCCTGTCAGCACAACCAGGAAAGGGTGTCCAGAAAATACCCCCATTGCCCAGCTTCTGGTAATTTACTGCCTGTGATCCAGCAGAGAACTGCCAGGCAATGGTCTCCAAACTGCTCATAGATGACCTTCCTTCATCTCCTGGCCACCTCTCAACTCTTCAAATTGTGACTTTCCACAAGGCATGGAGTTCTTGAATCTGTCCTCTCAGCCATCTTCTTTTCTTCAGCCCACAATGAATTCTCTCCCAGTTGCTTTCTCATATCCTGTCTTACAAAATGTTGAGGACCAAACCTGCTGGAGTCACTCCCTCAGCCCTCTTCTTTGCACTGGGACTTTTACCAGAGTTTGGACAAAGAACTGAATCCTATGGTACACCCTGTTTTTTTGCCTAGAATTACTTTTTCCTATTTTTTTTTTTTTGTTGGGGGGCGAGGGGGGGTTAGTTTATTTATGAAATTTATCTGAAATAATATACCAGTGTACAAAATAGCCTTCAGGGTCTTTTTGTATAAAGAATAACCAGCTTGGATGGAGTTTGCAACAAGGGAAAGTAGGTCAAAACAGTGTGACTAAATAATTCCAAAACAATCATTGGAAAGAATGAAATTCACACCCACAGGATTTATGTGAACAGATTTAAACCTGCCAAGGCTTTGGGATCTATTTTCATCTCTGTTACTTAACGGCAGGATTCGCCAAAGCTTTATGAGTCAAGGAAACAAAACAAAAAGTCCAAAGCTTAGAAATCAGTTTTCATCTGCTCTTTTAAAAAAGTTTATTTGATCTTCAGAGCAATTTATATTCAGTTCTGCTTACCAGGTTGAACTCAGTACCACATCAGCTTTTTAGTGTGGATAGGCTTCAGCTCCTCTGGAGAGCCTCCACAAGAGCAGAAGAGAAATGGGAACATGTCTCGGTCATTGGTACTTTCCATTTTTTGCAAACTAAGCAGAAGCTCAGTGTAGTTATCTGTTGAAGATCCCCAGTGAGACACTCTTCCCCAGTTTATAAGTTTCTCCAGGGAAGGGCTAAGCCCAGAGCTGCGAGACTGTGGTCCAGTGGCCCATGGTGGCCATGTGGGGCCCAGGGGAACCAACAACACTGAGTCTGGTGGCTGGTCCTCCATGGGGCAAGTTTCTGTCCTCATTTTCTCTTGATTAAGCCTCAAGAGCAAAAGGATGTAGTGTTCCCAAAACCAAACAAGTGTCTATGGACCAGTTAGTTACTGATTTTGCAAAGGCTGGGGTTTGCCTTCTCACCTGCTCCTCCTGCCGCTGTGCCCACAGACCTGTCTGTGTGTCAGCAGCCTGAAAATATTAGCCAGTGCACAACATAATTTTAGTCTTTTGCTTTTGACCTGCTTTCTAGTGTTAGGCCTCAAGGAGTGCAAAGTTGTCCATCTTTTAGTTGTAAGGTTTTTTGCATTTATGCTAGATATGAGTCTGAACCTGAAACAAAACAAAATAAAACAAATAAAAAAAAAAGCCCTGGTTCCAAACTCCTTCCACAAAATTTGAGCCATTTGTATCATGATTTGTAACCAAACTTTGTGGTTGGCACCATTTTCTGCAACGAGACAAAATAAAATCTTGGATACAAATGCTCCTACGTGTAGAAAAGTCTGAATCTGGAAATGTGTGACTTTTCCTAAATTTACACAGCACCTTTCCTCAAGAGATCTCTATTGTTTCACTGGTGGCAACTCCACAGCACCAGTGTGGCAGCAGCCTACAGGCAGGGAAACTGAGGCAAGTTATCTAAAAGCAGAATAAGGCACGAAAAGGAGACTTTATGAACCAAGTCCTCCCTCACCGGAGAAGACAGAGAGAATCCAAGATCTGCTTCATTTCTTCATCAAGCCCACTGGGTTCATGGAGTTCATGCTAACAATTGACTCCTGCCAATCATCATTTTCACCTTTAAAAGAGCTGTTGAAGATGCCACTTCACAAAAAGCATTTTCTTAGACTCTTCACTTCTCCCAGATGAAATATTTTCCAATCTAAAGTAACAAAAAGAAGCAAATAATTGAAAGAAAAAATGTATTATATTCCTTTTTTTAAAGAAAGAGGAAAAAAAAAAAGCTACAGACCTTCTGTGAATCCCACTCTGCATTTCATATTTCTCCAGTGAGGCTCACATTCCTTTATTCAGATTCCAAAAGTAGAGATAATTTGTTCCAAATGTTTTCAAAGACAATCAATCAGCAGCATCGACTTACATTCTTTCCAGGGTTGGGAGAAAACTCTGAAATCTTCTAAACACTAATGGAGGAGTGAGCGAGGGGGAGGGACAGGGGAGAAGGGGAGATGGAAGAAAGTGAGAGGGGAACATGAAGGGAAAGAAGGAGAGGAAAGAAAAAAAAGAAAAATAATGCAGAGAGGAATATGCTGATGATCTATTTGCTTATATTGTTACAGTTATGACTCCTTGACCAGATCTGGAGGGACTTTCCGCTTGCCAGCAACATATTTCCATTAGCAAGGTAGCTAGCAGTTTTGAGCACTATATTATGTAGCAGAATATGATTTAGAAATAGGCCATAAAAATATATATTTATTGCAAGACTGTCAGCGAGACTTTCGCAGGGAAGCTAAACATATAACTCCCTGTGTGTTGCATGTCTCTTTTGTCTGCTGCAGATCTTTACTAAACTACTCATCAGTCACTGTGCAGTTTCAGAAGTCTGGACAGATGTTACTAGTGCAAATAAAGACAAAAAATGCTGCAATTTGTCTTCCATTTAAACAGGGTTGCTGAATGGCTGCCTTTAAGATGCAGTGTGGTCTGCGAGCTGCCTCTGAGAGCAGAGAGGGCTCACGACATACTTCCTGCTTTGCCACCTCCTCTCTATGTGGCCTTTGACAACTCATTTACTCCCCAGCTTCCTAAACCTATAAAGTAGGAACAATAATTCTTGCAGTGTTTCCTGCACAGGGACAACTGTAGGGATTCATCCTGTGCAGCTGTGATCCTTGCCAGGTACATATCACCATCATACCGTTGGCTTACAGAGATGAAGAGCTGGCCAGCAAAATGCCAAATGGCACTGGTCTGCTGGTGGCCACTCAGAGCCAATGCCTCTCTCCACGTCCCTGCATGCTCAAACCCCATAGCAAATCCAACAGAGAGACAAGCTTACCCTCCTGGTGTTTCTGAGCTGGAGACATTTCTCCAAGCCTCCGAAAGGTCAAACATCTGCTCCTTCTTTCCCTGGCCTCTGCCCGCTCTCCCAAGCCGGGCATGGTGCCATGCACATGATCCTTCCTCCTAAGATGGTCCCCACTAATGCAACCCCATGTCCCATGTCAGCATGCCTGTGAGCACCGAGGCCGGAGCCGCTTATGTGGCTCCTTATTGCTAGCAAACGGACAGTAAAAGATCGGTGGTTAGTGTTTAGTGGGCACATATTAACTCTTAAGCTTTCAAAAGCTCTATTTAAGCCTGGCTTTCATTTGAAATCCACCCAAAGTGGGAGAGTAGGCCATTTGTTTTTACACGGCTGAGGAATGTGCATTTAACTATCTTAGGAAGGAAAAAAATGAAAAACACTTGGAAAGCTGGTAAACTCAACCACCTGTACTCCTTCAGCCTACTGGAAAGTTCCTCTCCCCACTGTAGACCAGGGCTTTTGAACAGCTACAAGAGATAGGTGGTGTAAAACTTGAATACAATACCCATTGCAAAAAGCAGCAGGGCTTAGAGAGTTTTCACCAGCATTTTGTCACTGTCCACCTAGTGTCAACGAATTTATCCACTCTCTACTTGTGTACCATAGCGCATCTTTGCCTCTGCATTCCTGCTTCCCAGAGGTCCAGATCCTAAATGACAAGACATCTAGACAAAGCTGTGCAAACTCAGCTCCACCTGACTAACTGTTTGGACAGGTTTGCTTTAATCATAAACAGTATAGTAAATTAATGCTAGCCATGCTGAATTGTTTTAATGCCTACATGCTTTTTGCTCCATGCCCAAAACAGTGCTGTTTTGTCTTCTGCCAATTACACTGGCCTCTAAGACATTCTCCTACAGCTTGGAGAAACGTGTGTTTTGAGAGATGCTAAAGGGACACCCATTTTAGGGGTCTGGAAAAGATTGGACTCTGCCTTTAGATCATGGGTTTTTTCCCAAGGTCTTTTCTTTGGAAACTTTTCTTCCTATGGCACCACCATGCCAGGTTCGTTGTACTCTGCATCCAGTCCCTAAGCATTTCTGTCTGTGAGCAATATTAAAAGTTTTGAAGTGAGGGGAGGGTAAGGCAGAACCGGTTACTAGGGTCCAACTCTGAGGTAAATAACACTCAACCCCCGAAGAATTTCCCCTTTCTCACCCAGTTGCTGCAGCTATATTGCAGTCCTGGTAAACCGAGGGACCTTGTGACGGGCCACTTGGGAAGTTGCAGTGAGCTTCACTCCAATCTCATTTTAAATGACCTCAAGCCTCATCCTGCTGTGACAGTACTCCTCACCTTGTTTTATGTTTCAGTTGCACGTCCCTACATGTATTTTCACACGGACATTGAGCCAGCTATAGCAGCCTGGTCAACTTCTATTCTGAAAACAAAACAGATTCTAGCACTTCATTTGCTGTCTTCCAAAGAAAATCTGTTTTTGCTATGTATTTTAGACAAAAATCTGGTGAGATTCTGGGACTGGTTGGAGGCTAATTCGTACTATGCTGATGTCTTTCCCCAGTGACTTGTTCAGTCTTCCTTTTTTCATACTGTGACATGATGGAGTAGCTGTTCAATATATGCTGCTGTGCCAATCTCCAGCTTGATCAGCGTCATCCATATTCACCGAGTCCAAGATTACAGCTCTGGAATTGAATTCAGAATGGGTTTAGGACATGCTGTTATTTTATTGTAACTATTATTATTATTCATCCTAAATACTTAGAAATCTTGTTTTACTTAGCTGGCCTCTTAAAAGAACTTTTCTAAAGGTTGAATTTATTGGTCACTTCTGATGTTTATGACACAATTACTACCAAAAATGAAATCAAACTATTTGCTTGTGTGAACAGGCTTCTGAATGAATTCCAGCATCCAAGTTTCCCCCTCTTTTCCTGCCCTCCTGTCACTGTCTCCATCTGTGATGGGTTTGGGCTACGTTTTCTCTAGAATCATGTGAAAATCAACTCTTGCTGTTTGTCTAGTTATTCCTGCATCCTTCACAGATTTCTGTATATCTTAGCAAAATTCCATGACTGATTTTGCACTGCCCACATCTGAACACAGAGTCTTCTACCTCCAAAGCATATTTCCAGCTGGTGATTTGCAAGTTCACACAAGCAGCTGGGTGGTGCTCACCGGGCAATGGTGAGGCTCTGTCATGCCCAGCTTTGAATTTATGGAAGTCTCTTTTGGTTGTGCCAATATTTAATTAAATTGTTCCTGCAAATTTTCTTTTTCCAGTTGCCCGTTTCCCTCATTTATAGATCAAAGTTCCTCCTCTCAGTCTACGACAGTTTTCACAAGCCACGTTAAATCCCCTTACCCAACACACCTGAGCCATGTCTACATGTTTCTATGCATTATGATGATCTGCTTCTACTGTGAGCAGCCCGTTCTTCTTCAGTTAGACTGCACCAAGGAACTCTCCAGGTTCTCTGGTAAATTCAGGAGTCTCCATTGCAGTCCTGGGCCTTATTTTGCTTGTCTTAAATTTCCACCTCCAGTAGAGCTGTGTCTTTTTTCAACACCCATCTGCTCCAGGGATCTGGTGTTTGAGCATGCCAGGAGGGCTAGTCTCCACAGGCTCTTTGCAGGTTCAGGTGGCGTCTCCTTGGGTGTGCTCTGGCAAGCTGAGATGAGTCCTTGCCATCACATGCCAAAAAAAAGGGCTTCTACCGGATTTAGATAATGCATCTTCTTTCCTGGGGATACGGAGCTGCAGTACCACTGAAGATGAGCTAATCAAGTTGACTGCCTGAAAATGCCCCTGTCCCTTTCCTCTCTCCCTCGCACACTTTTTTTCTAGTCTCCTGGTTTTTCACTTGGACTATGAAATTAAACAGAAGCAAGAACTCCCAGGGAGTTTTTCCCTCAAAAATAACTGGCTTCTGTGTTACTCAGGCTGGGATAATCCAGCCTTTCTGTTCCAGGTCTCTGTTGGTTACAGACAATGCGGAAAATATATGTGCCCAGTCTTACCAAATCTTCCAACTGGCCCAGTTCCTCATCCACTGACTCATCCAGACATGCTGGTTTGCACGCTTTTTATTTCTTTTGGAAACCGATGTTTTCAGATCCCTGAATTCATCCTGCAGCACATCTTGGGTAGCAAATCCCAGATTGGGCCATAACTTTCTTCATGTCCTCTGCTAGGCTTGGGGACGGCTTGCACCTCCCTGATTCACCTTGCCAGTCCAGAACGGGAGCTTTACCAGAGAGGTCCCGGGCCTGTTCAGACTTTTTGGAGCTTTTGTCCAAGCAATATTTTTTGCTTCTCCAAATACAGCTCAACTCTAAGCTCTTTCAGGGATGATTCCAGATAGTCTTTTAAAGCCTTCTTGTTTCATCTTCAGGCCTTGCTTTGGTTCTTGTTTCAGATTATCTGATCTGTGTGATTGTTTCCATTATTTGTTCCAACTTGGATCAAGTCTGCAATTTCTCTCCCTGGGAACCGGATCCTGCTGCTGATACTAACATGACTCCTTATGTTATGAGCAATTAATCAGTATTCAGGGCCTCCAGGGTTGTTCTGTCAGGAGGCAGTATTGCTACTGTACTCAAGTAATGCATGAGTGGCATCCCTTTTAGTCATTAAAAAAATGTAAAAATATGCCTCATTTTCCTAAGCAGAGCAGGAGGCACCCAGAATGGCTTCCATGTTTCTAGGCCTCTTTCTATTGGGCACTTCATCTTCCGGGCAGCACTACATAGGCTTTTCTCATACCATATTTTTTTTTTTTTTTTTTTTTCTCCAGTCTCAATAACTTCTGTCTAATCCCTCCCCAAAACTGGGGATTCTAAGCTCATTTAGAAATTGAGGCCAAAATAAAAACCTTTGGTCTGAATAGCCTAACGCTTCTTTGTACTGTCAGTGTCACGGACATTTTGTTACTGCAGTGTGTTATTAGCCTTAACTGTAATTTATCAGAGATGTAAAAAACCTCTGTATTTTTGCTGTTACTTATTAACTAACTGACACGTCCCTGAAAAACTTTCCAAGTACCTGGCTTAAATACTAAGTCATCTGATTTAGTTAAGTTTCCACCTGCCTCAGATATGCCGGGTAATGGTGGGTTTTTCATTGCGTAGCAGGTTTACTGCAATTCAACTGTAATTACACTTAGAAGATATTTTTAAACATGTATAATTACCCTTAAGTTTAAGAGTATGACTGGCATTATTAACTCTCTGTTCTTAATGGAACAGAATTTAACCTGCAGTCATACTAGAACTATTCTGACAATCTTTGTAGCAGTTGTGTATATATTAAGGTAAAATAAAACTTTTAAATAATTACAATGTAAGGTCGGTTGTGCACTGAGATTCTAAACATATAGTTCTTTAATCACAAAAATCCATGTGTAAATGACATAATTACCCTTAATATGTTTTTTTATACCAAATGCATTTGTCAAAATCTTTAACATCAAAGCAGTGACAGAGTAGTGCAATAAATCTGAAAGCTGTGCTAATATGGAAGACCTTTTAATATGAATTTGTAGCAATTATAGATATAAAAAAGTGGAACCGTTTCATAATTGCGTAGGACATACGATGAGATCATAGTCAAGTAATTATACTGTAGATTTTGTTTTGTGTTTGGATCTTCCTTCGGCCACTGGTTTTGTGATGAAAAGAGTTCCTTGAGACCTGGGTTTAAGAGTGAAGACAAGAGACAGTTAAACATACTGCAGCCTAAAGTAAATCAAGAATGACTTAAAAATTATAAAATCCAGAGTAAACACTCAATTAGTTTTGCTCCAGCACAGTGTCTCTGATGTAGCTAAATGGGTGTAAAATTGGTCTGATAGACTGGATATCAAGCGTTTTCAAAATGAGCTTGTGAGGTTTTGGGTATTATTTCCTACCTTTGGTCAATACAGCTAAGACCAGCCTTTTCTCATGACTAAGAGCTGTTCGCTGACAGCACTGATGCAGCCTTGATCTAGCTATCATAGCCATTACATTCCCAGTCAAAACCAGAATTAGAAAAACAGGAGAAAACCCAAAAAATAATGAGGACAGAAAAATTATTAGCCTGTCTCATTTGAACTGGAACAAGGTTATGTTTGGGCTTGGTCTCAGATAAGGGCAAGTGGCTGAGGACAATTTTTCTTGTAAAAGCTCTGTTTGAATGGTTGAAATTCAGTCATTCCTATTTATTCTTCTTTTCAAGCTCTAAAATATAACAGCCTATAAAATAAGCAGCAGGCGACCAAAAAGAGAGATACAGTGATTAACTGGATACACAGGAGAACTCCAAATGGAGTAGAAATGCAGATCTTTAATAGAGATTTATGGATTTTTTTGTTTCAAAATTATTTTTGTTCAAAAGCTGTTTCATTACAGCAAAAATGGGGAAGTTAGGAGACCCATGTCAGATAAAGGGAAGCATGTGGGATCTATTGTGTGAAAATGTCCTAGATAATGAGTGACAGCTGTGAGGTTTTGGTCTCACTTTCATTTTAACGGCATCCTCCAGTGATATGCACTGGATTTCAAGCCTTCGTCACACTGTCAGCTCCTGTGATGATCCACAGAATATGAGCATTTGACAGGTCTTTAACAAACAGTTTCTGCTGGGATGAATTGAAGTTCAACTGGATCTAGCTTGAGTTTAGCAGAACAGTGTTGTTAACTCACCTTTGTGCTACAAAAGAAAAAAGAGAAGGAAGGAAAAAAAAATCCAGCCTTGGACACCTGCTATCTTTCCAGACACCAATTATGAGAGACCTCATTTTTGCAAAGGATGACAATGGACTAGCAACCTACAGTAATGTATTGTTGCTCCAAGAAAACTGCAGCTAAGAGCACTAGAAAACACATTTTTATTTTTTCTTGGATTTTAACCTATCTGTAGTCGATTAAAAACCCTCCAGGGGTAATCAGTTTGATGGCTTTTTGGCAGAGATGGCATCTCAGGGCTGTGCTTTGTTTCTGTTGCATTGAGGGTCTTCTGGCATTGGCTCACAGAAACAATAATTTGTTGCTGGACATAGTGTCCTTGTCGGGGCACAGACAAGGCAGGCAATCACCATGGAGATGAGATTCCTAAGCAAGAGGGAAGAGGAGCAAAGCAGCTGTGGTTCAGCTGCCTATTTTAGACCCTGATGCTTCCTCCATGGAGGAAGAGGACAGGGATGGAGCTGGAAAATGTGAGGCAGCAACTGCCTCCATCACTATGATCCCTTCTTCATCACAGCAGAAATGGTAATCCCAGTTCTTTAGGACTTCTCCACGCTACTCAAATCTTCCTTTTCCCTTCCTCTTCCTGTTGCTGGAGCGAGCTGGTTCCCCACTTCCCCCCCCCCCCCCCCCCAAATTTATTTTCCCTATTTGCTTTGTTATTCTTATGTAGGTCAGCTCTGATTCAAGTGGTGCTGTAGTCTCAGTGAGAAGCCCTTATAGCTGTGATTTAGCAAAAGAGCTTTTCTGGTGTCGCTTTAGTAGAGTCAGTACAGCAAAAGCTGGGTGTCAGGGAGCTTGGGCTATTTACTGCAAGCTTTATTATATAGAAAAGCCTTTATTCCCCAGATTTGATTCTCCCAGACATGAATATTCTTGGGAACTGTACGCAAACCTCATGATTCAGGCTGATCTCTACTTTGTGCAGATCATTTTATGTTGCATCCTGTGTGAATATAGAATTGAAACCATATAGACAAAACTTAAGAATATTGCTGGTGTGGATAGGCAACTGTAAGAAATTGAGCCAAATTAGAAAGTGTGAGGTGATGTTCTTGAACAAGACAGAACCTGATGTACTAGCTGTGATATCACTCAAGAAAGATAAAGCTTTGACACGCCATTTTCTGTGTTGTCTGTTGAGTGCAACTGCTCACTCAATTATCATATAAAACACCCCCCCCTGAAGTTTATGGAGAATGTAGCAGTTGAGAAAACTGGGACTAAAATGAAGGAAGTGTGGGGCACTCAGTATTTTTGTTTAAAGAGCAATATATACCAAAAATGTGACCAGTGTAAAATACAGAGCCTTCCTCAAAGATCTTTTTAGAATGAAAGAGAAGGACTGAAGGGGTCCCACATTGGCTTAAGGAGAGGAGGGGAAACCTTGTTGCACTGAGGACACTGAACCACTCTGCACTTCTTACTAGAGGTCTAGCAATATGTTTCCATTTTCTGTATGTTGTTACGTGACCCTGGGAAGGAGTGAATGGAGCTGGCTTGGAGCTCCATGCAGGTCAATGCTTTCATTTAGGGGTAGGACGAGTGCAATGAGTTGGCCTCAACCTGCAGAGCTGCTCCTAGTACTACATCCAGCCAGAGCCAGTAAGCAGAGTCAGAAAAAGCTGCATTGAGATGTAATCCAAAGAAGGCTAAAACAGATAGGTCATTTTCAATAGAAAAACAGAAGTTAGATTGTTTTCCTCAGAACTAAAATAGCGGCTGTTTTAATTTCTAATAATACAGAAACCCTCACCTTACTGGATTGCTGTAAATATTTACCACATCCATCAGGCTATTAAGATAATGATAGAAACAATAATTTACCTTTAATAGTATATTCCGTGATAGCTAATCCTTATACTGCAAAACGTCATGGCTTTGCTCTTGTTCAGGATTTTCCTTTAGGTATTTAATAGGTTTTTTTCTTAAAACGCACAAGGCTTTTGCACTGCTTTCCTTACCGTTGTATATGAATATCACATAATGTTGAGACCAGTTCTGAGGCTGGCAGACATGACTAAGGGAGAAGGAGAGAAACACAGAGTGTATCCTGAGGGAACAGGGGAAATCCAGGAAAATTCCACCTTGCCTTTTTCTCTCTTCCTCATTTTACCGCTTCTCTCAAAATGTTGTGAAGCTAAGGTGTGGTGGTAGGGAACTGCAGGGAGAGAGGGGAGGTTCCAGGTCTTCTGAGATTGAAGAGAATCAAAGAATCACAGAATGGTAGGGGTTGGAAGGGACTTCTGTGGGTCATCTAGTCCAACCCCCTGCCGAAGCAGGGTCACCTACAGCAGGCTGCACAGGACCTTGTCCAGACGGGTTTTGAATATCTCCAGAGAAGGAGACTCCACAGCCCCTCCGGGCAGCCTGTTCTAGTGCTCCGTCAACCTCAGAGAGAAGAAGTTCTTCCTCATGTTCAAATGAAACTCCCTCTGCTTCACTTTGTTCCCACTGCCCCTTGTCCTGTCGCTGGGCACCACTAAAAAGAGTTTGGCCCCATACTCCTGACACCCACCCTTAAGATATTTATAGGCATTTCTAAGGTCCCCTCTCAGCCTTCTCTTCTTCAGGCTGAACAAGCCCAGCTCCCTCAGCCTTTCCTCATAGGAGAGATGCTCCAGTCCCCTATTCATCCTCGTAGCCCTCCGCTGGACTCTCTCCAGTAGCTCCTCATCTTTCTTGAAGTGGGGAGCCCAGAACTGGATGCAGTACTCCAGATGGGGCCTCACCAGGGCAGAGTAGAGGGGGAGGAGAACCTCCCTCGACCTACTGGTCACACTCCTCCTAATGCACCCCAGGATCCCATTGGCCTTCTTGGACACCAGGGCACACTGCTGGCTCATGGTTAACTTGTCATCCACCAGGACACCCAGGTCCCTCTCCACAGAGCTGCTCTCCAGCAGGTCAGTCCCGAGCCTGTACTGGTGCATGGGGTTATTCCTCCCCAGGTGCAGGACCCTGCATTTGCCCCTGTTGAACCTCATCAGGTTCCTCTCTGCCCAACTTTCCAGCCTGTCCAGGTCACGCTGAATGGCAGCACAGCCTTCTGGTGTATCTACCACACCTCCCAGCTTTGTGTCATCAGCAAACTTGCTGAGGGTACATTATACCTCTTCATCCAGGCCATTGATGAATAAGTTTAAACAAGACTGGGCCCAGTACTGACCCCTGAGGGACACCACTAGTTACCAGCCTCCAACTAGACTCAGAGCCGCTGATGACAACCCTCTGAGTTCTGCCATTCAGCCAGTTCTCAATACATCTCACTCACCACTCATCCAGCCCTCACTTCCTGAGCTTGGTTATGTGGATATTATGGGAGACAGTGTCGAAAGCCTTGCTGAAGTCGAGGTAGACAACATCCACTGCTCTCCCCTCATCTACCCAGCCAGTCATGCCATCGTAGAAAGCTATCAGATTGGTCAAGCATGATTTCCCCTTGGTGAATCCGTGTTGATGACTCCCAATAACCTTCTTTTCCTCCACTTTCTTGATGATGACCTTCAGAATGAGCTGCTCCATCATCTTTCCCGGGATGGAGGTGAGGCTGACCGGCCTGTAGTTCCCTGGGTCCTCCTTCTTGCCCTTTTTGAAGGCTGGAGTGACATTGGCTTTCCTCCAGTCCTCGGGCACCTCTCCTGTCCTCCAGGACCTTTCAAAGATGATGGAGAGTGGCTCAGCAATGACATCCGCCAGCTCCCTCAGCACTCGTGGATGCATCCCATCGGGGCCCATGGATTTGTGGGTGTCCAGTTTGTTTTAATGATCCCTCACGCAGTCCTCCTCGACCAAGGGAAGGTCATCCTCTCTGTGGGCTTCCTCTCTTACCTCCGAGGCCTGGGATTCCTGAGGGCCGGCCTTAGCACTGAAGACTGAAGCAAAGAAGGCATTCAGTAGCTCTGCCTTCTCTGCATCCTCTGTCACCAGGACACCCACCTTGTTCAACAGCGGACCCAAATTATCCCTAGTCTTCCTTTTGCTGCTGATGTACTTGAAGAAGCTTTTCTTGTTGTCCCTGACATCCCTTGCCAGTTTCTGTTCCGGGTGGACATTAGCCTTCCTCGTTGCTTCCCTGCATGCTCTGACCACATTCCTATATTCTTCCCAAGTGGCCTGTCCCTCTTTCCACATTATGTATAGCTCTCCCTTCCATTTGAGTTCCGCTAGAAGCTCCTTGCTCATCCATGAGGGTCTCCTGCCTCCTTTTCTAGATTTCTTTCTCAGGGGGATGCACCGCTCCTGAGCATGGAGGAAGTGATGTTTAAACAGCGAGCAGCTCTCTTAGAAACCCCTGCCTTCGAGAGCCCTGACCCTCGGGATTCCTCCAAGTAGCTCCTTGAAGAGGCCAAAGTTAGCCCTCCTGAAGTCCAAGGTTTTGATCCTACTCATCGTCCTGCTTCCTCCATGTAGGAACCTGAATTTCACCATCTCATTGTCACTGCAGCCGAGGCTGCCTCCATCCTTCGCATCCTTAACCAGTTCCTCTTTATTCAACACTACTTAGTCCAGCAGCACGCCTCTCCTTATTGGCTCCTCCACCACTTGCATCAAAAAGTTATCATCGATGCTCTGCAGGAACCTCCTGGATTGCGCCTGCCTGTGGAATTATTAGTAAAATTAAGGTTTTACCTCTGAAAATTAAGGTTTATATGAAAAATGTAGCAGTGTTCACCCACTGAGGAAAAGCATGAAAGCAAAAGGAGCTCTGAGGATGGGACACAGCTGCAGCAGGCATGCGAGGAATCCACTAAGACAGCAACTCCCTGCAATGTACCACAGAGGATGGAACGGAGTGGAGACTACGTGGCCCTGCTCCGTGATGATAAAGCGGGAAGAAATCGTTCTCTAGAACTGATAAGCAGCTCATCTGGCCCCCTGAGCCAACAGGTTTTCGAAACCTTGTCAAAGTGCTATCCTCTTGTGAACTTTGCTCGTTTTACTATCATTTTAATACCAAAACACACCTCCATCCCAAAGGCTACCCGCCTCCGAGGTGCGACCACCCCTCTTCGAGTCTGCGCTCTCAATTTTTCGTAAACTATACCTTTAAACGTGAAGTGAGAAAATTTTACACCAATCATGATAAAAGGTATGTATGACTACAGTCACTCAAACTCCACCTTAAAGGTAGAAAGGATATAAAAATAGCCAGGGAAATGGGGGATTTTCGTAGAAGAAGATAACACCATAGATTTTCGGAGGAAAAGAAGATAACACCGTGAGCAAGTCAAGGGAAACTCCACCTCAGACTGCCTCCGACAACCAGGATTGGCCGACGGGCTGAGCCTTGCTTCTCCCCCCCTTGGGACGCCTTGGGTGAGACTTAAACTAAGCGCTTTTCTCGGGAATAGTTACTCCCTAATGTTTATAGCCAGGCTGTATTATTTATAACCTTTTCACGCGTTTTATATTTGCATGTGCTTTCTTGCAGACAGTCACTATGACCGGCAATTCAAAAAACCTATATATCTTTTGCACAAATAAAACTGCACTGTTTAAGTAGCCAGTTGTCACAGTTTCTCACTGAACGCGATCATACGTGGCCGTGCTAGTTCATGAGCATGACTGGACTGAAGGTGCAGACTGCTATTAGTGTATCCAGAATCGTGGTAGTTTAATATACATATTAAACACAACTGGACTGGTAGTGGCAAATTGGACATCGCTCAGAATTTAAACCTAGCCGCACCTAGCCTCCCACTCCGATGAAGAGCGTTATAAAGCAAGGGGGTTTATTTTCTGCCAAATTAACGCGACTGCCTAGCTGTATGGTCTTCCCAGTTGATGTCAGGGTGGTTGAAGTTCCCCAGGAGAACCAGGGCCTGTGACTGTGAGGCTGCTTGCAGCTGCCTGTAGAAGGCCTCATCAACTTCCTCCTCCTGGTCAGGTGGCCTGTAGTACACACCCACAACAATGTCACCCCTATGAGCCTGTCCCTTAATTTTAACCCATAAGCTCTCGTTCTTCATCTACCCCCAGGCAGAGCTTGATACCTTCCAGTTGCTCCCTCACATACAGAGCAACTCCACCACCTCTCCTTGTTGGCCTGTCTTTCCTAAAGAGTATGTAGCCATCCATGACAGCATTCCAGTCATGCGAGCTGTCCCACCATGTCTCTGTAGTTGCAATGAGATCGTGGCCTTGCGACGGCACGCAGATCTCTCATTCTTCCTGCTTATTGCCCATGCTGTGTGCATTTGTGTACAGACATTTCAGAGAGGAACCTGAGCATGCTGGTTTCCCTGGAGGGGTGCAAGAGGATCTGCCATGTCCATGCCCGCCCTTAAGGCTGTTGGTCTTTTGCTTCTCAGCTTGGGACACAGCTGAGGAATATTTGTCCCTGCTCTGATTAGCCACTCTTAATCCCCAGCCCTTAACAGGGAGTCACCCACCATGAGCACCCATCGTTTCTTTTTATGGTACCCACTGTGTGCTGCTGGCATAGATTCCTTTTGCAGATCATGCTCCTGGGTGTCTATAGTTGCTAAAGCTTCGTACTTGTTTTTTGTTGTGATGCTGGAGGGTGGAGGCTGGAGCGGAGTCCTGCTTTTGTGGGTCACCAGGGTCCAAGGTGCCTCATTCTCATTGGTGGCCACCACAGGAGCATGGTTCTGCATCCATATATCTATCTCCAACTCAGCTCCTCTGATACTGCGTAGCCTGTTAACTGTTTCTTACAGCTCAGCCACCTCACATATCAGATCCTCAGCCTGCCTGCATCTTGTGCGGGCACTTACCAGTGCTCCAGAAGAAGGGTCTGGGCACTCGCTGCAAGCTGCAGCCTGCACTGAAGTCTCCTTTGTTACCAGTTCCATCTGGGTGGAGGCATCAGACATCACAGGGGTGCCCACTGTGGGAGCTCTGGTTCTAGCTCTGAGGCAAGTGCCCACCATTCTGACAAAGACCTAGAGCTCTTCCCTGGGCTGTGGCCTACAGACAGCTTGCAGGGCCCTCCCTGCATGCCCTTCTGCATGAACTGCTGCGCAAACTGCTGCGCCACACCCTGACTAACACGCCATGCTCTGTTTTCCCACCCTGTTCGCCGTGCTCCTTAAGGGCTGCTCAAATCTCCCACGGTTGCTCCTGGCAATGCCCACACCATGTCAGCCTCGCTCACTCAGATACTTGGGTGAGATTTTTGTTTGGGGGGGACATTTGGTGAAGAAGCAGAGAATGGAAAGATAGAAAGTATAAACCGTGGACTGGGAAGTTTGTGTCATACAAGAATGATGCAAGCCAGCAAGCGCATGCATGAGCAGCACTGGGAGAGCAATTGTGAACCTGACTGCTGTGGAAAGAAATGAAAAGGTGTGGGAACATTCAATATCAATGAAGGTCATGATGTCCTTGAGAGTTTCTGAAAAAGAGAAAAATAAGGACGTTATCAGGTGCAACAGAGGACTGACTTTGGCAGAACTCCCAGAGCAAACGAAGGAGAAATACACAGTTAAGCTAGCCAATTGAATGTTTAGAATAGGCGCGTGAACAATGTATGTTAACCAATAAGCATTTGGGTTGGAGTGCGTGGACAACTTTGCAAGGGTATAAAATGCAGCTTTCTGATAAATAAAGGGTCTTCGATTTGGAAATCAGAGTCCGTGTCATCAATCTCCTCAAAAAGGGAACATGAAGACATGAGCTGTCGCTCAAAGAAAGTGACCAATATAAAAGGTGGAGAGCAGCTGGAAAGTTGGGATCTTCAGAAAGTGGAGTTTATTTAGAAAAACTTTTCCCAATGTGTGACTACTTGCTGTAAGACTTTTTGTCTTGGTCCATACTGGTCACAGTAATTGCAGATGTCAGGCTGCTCAAGTCAAGTAGAGCTGGTGGATAACCAAGGCCCACAGACTCCAATGCCCAGAACCAGCAGCATTTCCCAAGTGCAGGTTCAGGTGTGCCCCTCAGCCTTATCTCCTCTCCAAAATCTCATTGTTATTTAAGTGAAAATAAAGCACAGCAATGAAAAGCAATATGTGTTAGAGATTCAGTATTTTCAAAGGCTGTTGTCTGTTGGCACTTTTTATTTATGTGGTTTAATTTTAATAAAGATGGTGAATACCAATGGCTCAGCATTTATTAGGGCTCAGCTGACAACTCCCAAGAACACACATAGACTGAGGATAAGAAGTTATTAACATAATTATCTTATTCTCAACCGCAATCTTTGCCTTTTGTGCTCCAGCACAGCTTTGCATCACTATTTGTATTTACTTCAAATTCAACATATCCACATGACTTTGTTCAGTAAACATCAAGAGAGGTGTGGCCTAATTGAAGACAGTTCAGAGAAGATCAGAAAGAATGATTACAGGTCTTGAAAGCATGGTCTACAAAGGAGAATTGAAAAAACTGGGATTTCTTTGGAGATAAAAAGACTGAAGGTATAACAATCCCAAGATACATAAAAGACTTCTGCAAAGAAAAAAATAATTATTATTTGTTCTTCATGCCCACCATGCACAAAGAAAGTAAACCTGGGCTAAAAATGCAGCAAGGGTAATTTCAGCTAGACACTAGGTGTGGCTGTCAATTACTTTAGTTGTTGGTGCCAGCTTGATGGTATCAGTAAGAGGATGAATGATTGACTGAGCTGCAAAGATCCAGATAGACTTCTGTCCCATCAATGCTTCCTCAGAAATGGAGAAGAATCAGCAGGGTACCATGGGGAAAGGCTCCAGCAACTTTACTGAATAATCTTCAGCCTTTAAATACATGTAAGAGTCCATCACCAGCTATTAGTGCAAGCTGAGAACTGTGTATGCAAATATTATTGGTTAGAAAAGTGAGACAGCCAAGTACTATAAAGCCTTGCAGAAATGCAAAAGCAAAAGAAAATCGAGAATTTACTTTTCCTAGTCTCCAGCAGAGACCATTTTGCTTGCCCATTGTTTTGAAGATGCCTCTTCCTTTTGTGTATCTTTCCAAAGATCCTTCCTGTTCCATTGCTTCTTTCTATCTAAGACTTAATAATGTCATACCTCCACCATGCACAATGCTTCCTTGTATATAAGCAGTATGGTCATTCCCTACTCCCTCCTACTTGCAGTGCCAGAGTTATGAAATTTTTTATTAAATTTCACAAGCAAGATAATTTTTTTCTCCCATTCCCACAGTGCATGGAAGGCATTACTTGAAAACATCCTCAGAAACTGCTTTTCACCTTCACCATTCTTTCCTTAAAATTCTCCCTGCTGTGACATCTACAAAAAAATTGTTATGCTTACTAACAGGTGATTTTTACTGTGTCTGTGGCTAATCATACAGCTCAGAATCATCTCACTCTAAGTGTGCATAACCTCTTATGTACTTCTGTTTGTAGTTCTTTTTGAATGACTTCTAGAGCACTGTCTTTTGGACAGGTTTATTCTCACAAAATGATAGTTGTCTTTAGTGGTTCTTTGAACTAGTTGTCTAGATGTCTTTTATAATAAATGGGCATTTTAACAATAAAACCCTTCTAGCCCGCGTTAGCTACTTAAGCTAGGACAGCTGAATCACCATTTGTTGGTGATTTCCTCTCAACTGTATCCAAAGGGACTTCTTGATGACTAGCTCAGATCAGTCCATAGCCAATATCTAAAGATTTCTGAAATTATCTCACCTATATGTCTGTCATACTCAGGTCCCAAAAGGAACCTCTAGGAAGAGCTACAGAGCACACTATAATGATACCCTCTAGAAAACTTTACCATTATAATACTACAATGAAAACAGCATTGCAAAAAAAGACAGCCACCCCCCAGAAAAACCAAGTCTGTGTCAATAATTCAGTGTCCACAAGCTGTAAGAAAATTCCTTTGGCAAATGACATCTACAATGTTCTTTGACTTGCTGCCATCTGTTATTGCTGCCTTATAATCAAGTTTGTTTTCAGACAGACTGTGCCTGATTCCTTGAAGATAAGGAGGGTGTGTATTTTAACAGAAGTTACTAGTAGATAAATCTGTAGCATGGGCAGGGCAAGAAAATAATTGAACAGAGTTTTATATGTATATTTACATGACACTTAAAGTTGGTTTCCAGAAAGAGGGACTGCAAGTCTTTAGAGGTGGTGACAATAGTGTCTGCAATTACCTACTAGAACAGGAAAGAGCTTGTGAGTTGTAACAACCTTTAGGGTGGAGAAGGAGAGGTGCTATTGAAAGGTACAGATGTCAATATGTGTCCCTACAACTCTGATAATGGACAGTCAAATTAGTTTAAAATAATTGTAAAAAGATAAAATTTTACTTGAAAATACTAGGTCTATGTCAAAGATTATGCTGAAGGTATTATAAATATCCTTAGAGTGGCAAAGGAGAGGGTTTGGAGACTTTGATACAGAGAAGATGTAGATACCAACACAGATACAAATCAGAGATAGGAATAGACACAATTATTTTTTCATCTTCAGTCCCTCTGGTATACATTGAGATGCCTGTGTAAGCACCAATTTCAGAAAATTATCTGAAGTTTTGTATACTTACATTGCATGTTTTATTAGAACTAGAGGTAAAAATAAAAGTATTAAAAGAGACCATTTCAACTATTTTCCCTAATGTCGTTTTAAATTGCACAGAAATAACCTGTTCTCCAGCATGTCTTAGTGTTACCAATTATTTGTGGAGGTCAAGGATGTTTGATCTTTCAGACAGTGGAGGAGAATAAAATTATAGAATCATAGAATGGTAAGGGTTGGAAGGGACCTTAAAGATCATCTGGTTCCAACCCCACTGCCATGAGCAGGGACATCTTCCACTAGACCAGGTTGCTCAGAGCTCCATCCAACCTGGCCTTGAACACTTCCAGGGAGGGGGCATCCACAGCTTGTCTGGGCAACCTGTTCCAGTGTTTCACTGTGGAGTCCTGGTTGGACGAGAGAGGACATAGTCTGGTGTATTGAGCAACCCAGGCTTTGTCCCAGAGATAGACCTGGAAAGCAGCGAACGCGGAACCCTGCTGAGAGAGTAAAGTGGGGAACACAGAAGACTGGTGCCGCGGGACTGCCGCATCACCGTTTCCTGCCGCGTCACCGTTTCCTGCTGCGTCACCGCTTCCTGCCACAGCGCTGCGTCCGGCCACGTCGCCGCTTCCTGCCACAGTGACACTTCCTGCCACAGTGCTGCTTCTGCATCGAGAGATGAAGCTTTGCACCAATTGCAGCAGTTTTGACTATATATAGTTAAGAGTAACTAACCAATTAGAAGCCATAATTGCTTTGCTATATATACCCTGTTTTGATAACTAATAAAGGAGAGAATGATCTTACTCACATTGGGATGGTATCATTTCTATTGTTTCTGAGTTCTCACTCCGACAATTGGTAGCAGAGGATGGTTAGATGAGTTATGGATTAACCTCTCTGTGGCAGAGGATGGGCAATTTCCCTGCAGGATCTCCAAGACTGCGGTAAGCAGTGAAAGGAGGGGGTGGGAGACGTCGGCTGGGAGTGGTGCTGCCTAAGCAGGCAGTCATGTATGGCCGCCTCCCAGAGAAAGGGGCCCGCTGGTGCTGC
Source organism: Opisthocomus hoazin (assembly GCF_030867145.1). Lineage (NCBI taxonomy): Eukaryota > Metazoa > Chordata > Aves > Opisthocomiformes > Opisthocomidae > Opisthocomus > Opisthocomus hoazin. Next base: position 21,577,561 of record NC_134453.1, on the reverse strand, counting down.
CTGGCGCAAGCACAATTTAAGGTGGAGGCCGGAGCCGCAGCATGGAGGTGGACGCTGCGGCAACGTTGCTCATCAGTATGCTCTCTAAGAGAGGAATAAACGCAACAGCAAAGCAACTCGTGAAGTTGATTAAGTTGGGGCAGCGATGGGGTCACTTTGTGGACACCCAGCTACTGTTTTCTGTCTCGGAATGGCAAGAGTTAGGAAAGACCATGTGGGAAAAGACAATAACGGGAGAGAAAAAGGAAGAAAAGAAGATAAAAGCTGTCCGGGAGCTTTGGCGAACTGTATTAGAGACCTTAAAAGCTATGAAAGCGGAACGGGAGGTAGCTTGTGCAGCAGCACAGATGCTGGCTCCTGAATCTGGAAAGGGGAAAGCGTCTAAACCTGGGACATTAGCACAGGTTTTCGGCTTAACCGCAGTAAAAAGGATGACTGGAACTACCTGTAAATCGATTGCCAAAATTCGGGCAAGTGCAAAGGGTAATTCGGACGCTGTAAAAAGGGTGAACGTCTTGCCGGAAGTTGCTGTTAAAGAAACCAGGCAGAGGACTGACCTCCATCCAGAAATGCCGCAACCCCCAGGGAGAGGGGAGGAGTGGCTAGTACCACCCACAGAGGGGGCAGGGGAAGAGGCGCGGCCTGACCCGTTGGCCCCCCCTCTCTATCCTCCATTGCCACCCTCCAGCGAGGCGTCTTCGCCCTCAACCCCATCTGGTGGAGAAAGGAACGAATTGCAGGAAAAGAAAGCGTGTAATCTTTTACAAGCAGTTTTGCAGCATCTCCAGGAAATGAACTTACAATTGCAGCATATGTCACCCACCGCCAGCTCCTCTCAGCAAACAAACAAGACTCCTTTTCCCAAATGTTTAATCGGGCCTCCAGCTTTGGTCAGACCTGGCCGCTGGAGCGGTGTCATAAGGGATGCTATCCTAGATGGACAGTGGAACGTTGCTTCCAGTATAGGAGATATTCAGGCGTTAACCTGTCCTGTGGTACAGGTTAATGGTCACAGCAAATAGGAACCACATGACTGGAAGATTTTGCAACAGGCCCGTAGCACCATAACGCAATATGGGGTGAAATCTGAGGCCGCTCCACAAATTGTTACTTGGATTTTTTCTGCTGACTTAATGTACCCATATGACTGTCGGAATTTAATGTGATTGTTGCTAACCCCTACTCAGTTCTTATTGTGAGGGTCGGGGTGACAGCAACGGGCAATAGATGAAACAATGCGACATCAGAACCAGCAAGATCCTTATCATAGAGTAACACCAAAGATACTCATCAGACAAGGCGCCTACACTAACTTGGAAAGACAGTTAACCTACCCCACCCACGTGCTTCAGTTGTCAGCACGTCTTGCTCTGGAAGCTTTCCTGGCGCTGCCTAGTTCGTCTGCTCCACCCTTTGGAACCATAGTACAAGGAGCCACCGAAAACTACAATAATTTCATCAACCGGCTGTAAAACGCAGTAATGAATCATCCAAATTTAAACGATAAGAGCAAGCAGCAAATGTTTCAGGTACTGGCTTTTGATAATGCCAACAAAACTAAAAAACAATTATTTGCCAGTCTACCAAAAGGAGCAAGAGTTGAAGAGATGCTATCCAGAGTAGAGAGGGCTAGTGCACAGAAGCAACAGGCGACAGTTGCTGCTGCCATGCGAGGTGCAGTCAGAGAAGTTGTCCAACAACGACCCAGCGCTCCGCAGATGAGACGACCATACCGCAGTAGCTTCTATCGATGTGGAGAGGTGGGACACACCCAGCGTAACTGCCGTGGCGCCGTCTAGTGTGAAAAATGCCAAAACGCTACCCACGCCACAAAAGCATACTCGAGAAACGAGAGGAGGAATGCGGAAAGAGGCCGCGTACAAAAAGAAGTAAATCCTCCAGTCAGAACAAAAGTTTTTTGCAACAGTCTCAAACCGCAACCAGAGGCAGATTGGGAATCGACTTGGAAACCACAATAGACATCATCCTTAATGACACCACCGTGCATGAGATTCCTAACAACGCGGTTGGGCCATTGATTAATCAAAACAACAAAATAGAAGGACTTTTAGTAAGACGTTCCTCAATAGGCGTCAAAGAACTACTTGTCATTCCTAGAGTCATCAACATCGACTATGTGGGGCAAATTCACATCATGGCCCATACCCTTTGTCCTCCTTTGTTTGTCCCAAAAGGCAGCCGCATAACACAAATTGTAGGGACAAGTAATTCACTCAACCATTCTTCAGCGAAAACTCTCCGTGGGGATCAGAGCCTCGATTCCACGGGTCCTGCTGTATGTTTCACTACAAAAATGAACCACCAGCCCACCATGCGCGTCGTAATGAGTCAGAAAAACGAGTCAGTACAAATCTACGCAATACTAGACACTGGAGCTGATGTCACGATTGTAAGTACGATTGTCTGACCGAAAAAGTGGCCAGTAAGTGCTCCCGCAGCAGCTATCGCAAGTATAAGGAGACACTCTACCACCATGATAAACAAACACCCTGTGCGAATGACTTTTCCCGAAGGGCAAGAAGTTAATTTAAGGGTCTATATTATACAACTACCTGGAACCCTTACAACCCTGATTGGGCGTGATGTTTTAAGTCAAATTGGAACTGTGCTAACTACTACTCCTTTTTAGTCATGGGCACTGGCGAGCAGTCGCCCAACCCACCATTAACCTGGCTTTCCAACGAACCCATGTGAGTTAACCAGTAGCCCATGACAAAAAAGCGACTGCAAATAACAAGACAATTAGTAGCAGAGCAACTTGATACAGGCCACATCCAACCTTCAGTTAGTCCGTGGAACACCCCCATATTCGTCATTCCAAAAAAGAGTGGTAAGTGACGTCTTTTACACGACCTGCGTAAAATCAATAAACAAATGCAACCCATAGGAACCATACAACCTGGAATGCCATCACCTACTATGCTACCATTGGGTTGACACATAATCATTGTTGACTTAAAAAACTGTTTTTTCACTATTTCTTTATATCCGCAAGACACTCAGCGATTTGCCTTTTCAGTACCGGTTACCAACAAAGCAACGCCTTCAAAGCGATATGAGTGGGTTGTCCTGCCACAAGGCATGAGAAACTCACCCACGCTGTGTCAACTTTATGTAACTTGGGCCTTGGCCCCACTCAAGAAACAGTGACCGAACACGATCATTTATCATTATATGGATGACATCCTTTGTTATCAACAGGAAGCGTTCTGTGATGATTCCTTGACACAGCTAACTACTGTTTTAACCAGCAAAAGCCTTGTTGTCGCTCCAGAAAAAATTCAGCGATCCACACCATGGAAGTACCTTGGATGACGTATTTCTAACACCAAGATCCAACCATAAAAGGTGAAACTGACAATGAACTTGCGCACACTAGCTGATGTACAGACTCTACTCAAAAATATCCAGTGGGTGCGCAACTGTGATGGTATTTCCAATGCTGAGATTACACCGCTGATGTCGCTATTACACAACTCACACCCCAGCACTAAAGTCACACTATCAAAAACACAACAGACGGCTGTGCAACACATCGTACAGAAACTTCAAACAACCTGAACTACTAGACGACTTCTAACCCTACCTGTCTCCTTGCTTATTAGCAACCAAGAAGGGTCACCCTGTGCCCTTGTTTGTCAGTGGCAAAACAAGAAGGGGGAAACACAGGACTGTGCAATGTCATCGAATAGCCCTGACTTTGCCACTGACAAGCCTGCAAAGGGCGATGATCCATTTTACATATTAGAATGGGTATTTTTAAGCGTGCAGCCGAAAACTAAGATAGAAACACGGTCAGAGACCATAGGAGAGCTAATCAGAAAAGACAGGACGGGGGTAGTGGAAATAGCAAAACAAGAGCCAAATGACATCAGCATACCTGTCAAGACAGCAGACTTAGAATGGTGGTTGAAGCATGCCCTACCTATACAGGAAGCCTTATTAGGCTATGGTGGAAGGATACATTCTCAACAACCAAAGGAGAAATTGTGGCAAGTCTTGAAGCGTAATCAATGGCTTGAAAAGCCCAAAATTCAGGAGAAACCGCTGGCCGAAGGGGTTACAGTATATACAGATGCAAACAAAAGGCTGCGTAAAGCAGTCTGTGCCTGGCAGGAGGGGGGCCAGTGGTGTCACCACATGATACAAGGACAGGATAAAGATTTGCTGCAAACCTTGGAGCTGACCGCCGTGGTCTAGGCCTTAACTAATTGGTTAAATGAGCCTTTGAATGTAGTAACCAACTCCCTTTATGTGGCCAGAGTGATGCCACGGGTAACAGATGCCTTGCTTAGGAAAACGGTTAACCCTGTATTAGGTAAACTTTTTATCCAATTGCGGACCGTACTGTCTCAACGGGCCACGCCTTGTTGTGTCATCCACGTGCGTAGTCATCAATGGGATCTGGGACTAGGGCATGGTAATCAGATTGCTAACAATTTACTTAGTCCCGCATGCCCTATACCTCCAGTAGACAAGTTTCAGCAAAGCAGAGTCGTAAGAGTTTCCACCAAAATGCAAAAGGTCTACGAAGGCAATTTGGGCTGACAGAAAATGAGGCTCGTTATATTGTACAGGCCTGTCCCAAATGCAGAAATCAGAGTCCAGGGACAGGCCAAGGGGTCAATCCAAAAGGTCTACAGACACTTGCGTTATGGCAGATGGATGTTACGCATGTTCCAGAATTTAGGCGACTGAAGTACGTACATGTCACAGTAGACACCTTTTCAAAAATGATATGAGCTACTACTTTACCTGGGAAGAAAGCGCAACAGGTTTGTAAGCACCTGCTTGCGTGTTTTACGGTACTGGGAGTACCTGAAGAAATTAAAACTAATAATGAACCTGCATATGTCAGTCAAAAGCTAAGATCGTTTTTATTGATGTGGGGAGTTAAACACACCACAAGGATCGCACATTCTCCAACAGAGCAGGGACTCATAAAGCGTACTCATCGTGTGCTAAAAGACTATTTAAACAAGCAGCGAGGGGTTGAAACAAAAGCGCAACCAAGGTTTCATCGAGTCCTTTTTACATTAAATTATTTGTACCTTATGGGTGATCGAGAAGCACCGCCAGTGGTTATACACCACCAGAACCTAAGGTTCAATAACACCACGACTTTACCGCGGTTTAAAATAATCTATAGGGACCCAACTACTGAAAAATGAGCTGGCCCAATACCAGTAATCTTTAATGGTCGAGGATATATGTATGTTTCCACAAATCACAGTCCAGTCTAGGTACCTAGCCGAACCGTGAAACCTACTTTGAATCAACAAGGACAGTTAGCCGAGAAACAACAAGCAGACTCTCACAAACAAAACAATCAAGTAAAAATAACCTAAATCAAAGAAGAGATATATGAACGGTCACAAAAAGATATTTGTCGCCAATATCAACTGTGACGTTTGTAAGACCTATAAACCTTAGATTTTGTGTGTTTACTACACTTACCAAGGACAGTGGTGGTGTCGAACATCGCTTACAAGGCGTTAGTGTGATCATTACTTTGTAAAAAAATGCAGTGTAGCTCGCATTTTAGTTGTTACAGAACACAAGGTGGAAGAAAGTGATAGTTACTTTAGTAACCGCGCAGACTGAGTAAAATTAACAAACCAAAAAGCTAGAACTGTATTGGTAAACGGTCTTAAATGTAGCCAGAGTAATCTAGTACCTGCTATTTAAACCATCCCTAAAGCAAAATAAGAAAATACGAAAGTGCAATACTTACGTCAGTTTAGATGGAAATGACAAAAAAACAAGCGGTTACCCTGTTAGTCGTGCCTTTTGCTCTTTACCAAATAGTTGTAAAAGAAGTCCTTCACCGCATTAAGCCCAGACAGAACCTATGGGTTACTTGGGCTAACAGAACGGGCCAATCAGCATTTTACTTATCTCTTGCTTCTGCAACAGAACCTTTCCGCACTTGTTTAATAGGTGTACCTAGTTATGATGTTAGTCATTTTACTAACTATAGTACAAGCAGATGTGCGAAAAAGACTCAAGTGAATAATTATAGTGCAAAACTCATACGAGGTCTAAACCGTACATTACCCTGAAATCCTCAAAAGTTGAACTTGCTAGGGTCAATGAGAATTGGTAACACGACTAACAACTAAACTCAAACGTGTTTTGTGTTCGCAGGGCCCACCTTTACGGAAACCAATCATTTCCGTTCCTTCAACTGGTCAGGGTGGACTAATGTCACTCCAGCTGCTTCTTATTATGACTATCAAGGCTGTTCTGGAACTGTCACCTTTTGCGGTACCAATGACACAAACAAAAAGAACTCCCAAAACTTAGGCGCCTATGAAATAGAAATGAGAGGTAGTTTTCCCTTGTAGAATAATGACACGCCCAAGGCCCTGCCTCCTGCCGTGTTCTTAATCTGTGGCGACAGGGCCTGGCAAGGAATTCCTCATAAGGTCTATGGCGGCCCGTGTTACTTAGGTCAGTTGACATTACTAGCTCCAAATCAACAGCGGTGGAAAAGTGTAACCATGCGCCCTAAGCGAAACATTACAAGTCTTTCACCTAACTGCGATGATCGAGTTACCCTTTCAGGTGCCACGAAGTGCGTATTTATAGCGCTGTTCGTGCCTAGTGGCGCCGCCAACTCGGCATTAAACCAACTAAGAAAATTAACATGTTGAGCAGCAAAGCAAACCAATGTTACCACAAAAGTCTTGTCATCTCTGTTAGAAAATCAGAACAGTCTATGACATGCAGTGCTACAAAATAGGGCAACAATTGATTTCCTACTATTGGCCCAAAGACATAGTTGTAAAAATTTCGAAAATATGTGCTGTATGAATTTGGCTAATCACAACGAGTCCATCCACAAACAATTACAGTGGCTTCAACAGCACACCAACCAAATACAACAAAATGAAAAGTACTTTAACAAATTACTCACCTCGCTCTTTGGTAATTTGCCCGCTTGACTTAAAACGTTAATTGTAAAAAGTTTACGTATATATATCGTACTAATTGTAGTTAAAGTTATAATATATATTTACTTTAACTGTCTTAAAAAAGCTCTTTCAAAGATGATCAACTATGCCTAGGTCGCTCAAAAACAAGAAGGGGGAATTGTGGAGTCCTGGTTGGACGAGAGAGGACATAGTCTGGTGTATTGAGCAACCCAGGCTTTGTCCCAGAGATAGACCTGGAAAGCAGCGAACGCGGAACCCTGCTGAGAGAGTAAAGTGGGGAACACGGAAGACTGGTGCCGCGGGACTGCCGCATCACCGTTTCCTGCCGCGTCACCGCTTCCTGCCACAGCGCTGCGTCCGGCCACGTCGCCGCTTCCTGCCACAGTGACGCTTCCTGCCACAGTGCTGCTTCCGCATCGAGAGATGAAGCTTTGCACCAATTGCAGGAGTTTTGACTATATATAGTTAAGAGTAACTAACCAATTAGAAGCCGTAATTGCTTTGCTATATATACCCTGTTTTGATAACTAATAAAGGAGAGAACGATCTTACTCACATTGGGATGGTATTGTTTCTATTGTTTCCAAGTTCCCACTCCGACATTTCACCACCCTCATGGTGAAGAATTTCTTCCTACTATCTAATCTAAATCTGCCCTCTTATAGTTTAGAGCCGTTCCCCCTTGTCCTATCACTACACACCCTTGTGAAAAGTCCCTCTCCATCCTTCCTGTAGGCCCCCTTCAGGTACTGGAAGGCTGCTATAAGGTCCTCCCGGAGCCTTCTCTTCTCCAGGCTGAACAGCCCCAACTCCCTCAGCCTGTCCTCATAGGAGAGGTACTCCAGCCCTCTGACCATCTTCATGGCCCTCCTCTGGACCCGCTCCAACACATCCATGTCCTTCCTATGTTGGACGCTCCACAGCTGGACGCAGGACTCCAGGTGAGGTCTCACGAGAGCGGAGTAAAGGGGCAGAATCACCTCCCTCGACCTGCTGGCCACACTTCTCTTGGTGCAGCCCAGGATACGGTTGGCTTTCTGGGCTGCAAGCGCACATTGTCGGCTCATGTTGAGCTTCTCATCCACCAGTACCCCCAAGTCCTTCTCCTCAGGGCTGCTCTCGATCCACTCTCTGCCCAGCCTGTACTTGTGTTTGGGATTTCCCCGACCCAGGTGCAGGACCTTGCGCTTGGCCTTGTTGAACTTCATGTGGTTCACACAGGCCCACCTCTCCAGCCTGTCAAGGTCCCTCTGAATGGCATCCCTTCCCTCCAGCGTGTCAAAAAGCAATGCAGTCAGCTCTTTAGTATGCCATAACAGGTCAAGCAGGTTACGAATTAGTCATGCTATGAATGCAGAGATGATGTGTCCCAGTTCACATCCAGCACGGTGCATTGCTACATCATTGGGACATAGAAAGATGTGTACTCTCCTTTTGGCTTCAGTGGTTATATGCGGAGGCAGGACAGGTGAGGCAGCACCAGGCTTCCACTTTTAGGCCAGAACACTGTGAAAACATGGCTGTCGTCTTCCAGACTCAAAAAAATAGACTTGCCAGCTTGCATCACCACTAATCTTGGGATCTCTGTGCACCACTGACCTTCCCTTCCCTTCCCTTCCCTTCCCTTCCCTTCCCTTCCCTTCCCTTCCCTTCCCTTCCCTTCCCTTCCCTTCCCTTCCCTTCCCTTCCCTTCCCTTCCCTTCCCTTCCCTTCCCTTCCCTTCCCTTCCCTTCCCTTCCCTTCCCTTCCCTTCCCTTCCCTTCCCTTCCCTTCCCTTCCCTTCCCTTCCCTTCCCTTCCCACCAATTACACAGCAGTTTTACGTGTGTTATGTGTATTTTTATTAGGTCCAAGTTATGCCTGCTACCCTATTGAGCCTAGCCATATAAGAACTATCTCTGTGTATAGGTGCACAAACATGTACACATAGATACAAGATGAGGTTCAGAGTTCACGTTTACAGTGCAAAAAACAGTGCATGCCTTTAACTGTCACTAACACCAAAGAACAAGGCAGTAGCTAAACACAAAATAGCAATGGATTTTTGGGATCAAGAACTACAAGTAGAGGTTAATTTTTGTAAATCCCAACCTCTTTCACTCTTTAAAGATGTGACTCTTTCTCAATCTGTGCAGGCAGGTTTGTCTGGCCTTCCTGAAGGATGTCTGAGAAGGAAAGGCAGGAGGAAGCTCCATGCTTGCAGTGTAAGAGAAGGAGATTTCATTGTCTGTGTTGCAGACATGTGGATTAGGGGAGCTGTTATTGTTTGCGTGGCAAGGTTTTGGTAGTGGGGGGGCTATAATGGATATAATGCCCATAATGGATACTATAAAGATCCTGTCCACAGTAGAAATGCTCCTGTTATGGTTTGGCCTGGATAAATGCCAGGTGCCCACCAAAACCACTCTGTCACTCCCCCTCGTCAACTGGACAGGGGAGAGGAAAGATGATGAGAGGGGAGAGATAAGGACAGGGAGAGATCACTCACCAGTTACTATCACGGACAAAACAGACTGAACTTGGGGAGAAAAGGGAGTTTAATTAATCACCAATCAAATCAGAGTAGGATAGTGAGAAAATAAATCCAGATCCTAAAACACCTTCCCCCCACCCCTCCCTTCTTCCCGGGATCAGCTCCACTCCCGATTCTCTACCTCCTCCCCCCGAGCACCGCAGGGGGATGGGGAATGGGGGACTGGGGGTTACAGTCAGTTCTTCACATGCTGTCTCTGCCACTCCTTGTCCTCCTCAGGGGAAGACTCCCCACACTCTGCCCCTGCTCCAGTGTGAAGGTCCCTCTCATGGGACACAGTTCTCCACAAACTTCTCCAATGTGAGTCCTTCCCACAGGCTGCAGCTCTTCAAGAACTGCCCCAGCATGGGTCCCTTCCACAGGGTGCAGTCCTTCAGGAACAGGCTGCTCCAGTATGGGTCCCCACAGGGTCACAAGCCCTGCCAGAAAACCTGTTCCGGCATGGGCTCCTCTCTCCATGGGTCTGCAGGTCCTGCCAGGAGCCTGCTCCAGTGTGGGGCTCCCCACGGGCTCACAGCTTCCTTCAGGCATCCACTTGCTCCAGCGTGGGGTCCCTTCCACGGGCTACAGGTGGATATCTGCTCCACCGTGTGTTGTGGTCGATGTAGCTTGAGAATTAGCACGACTAGGCCGCTTAAGCAAAACAGCATAATTGAACAGGCTGCTGGAAAGGGCAGCTAAGAATAGCCATTGAGAAAGTTCTGATAGTGCACATGATGTGGGTTAGCAAAAACAAGATGTGTTCAAGGACGTGGAGGCAGTCTGTTGCTATTGACGGTTAGTGCATAGTTACCAATCATAAGGGAATGTGGGGCGTGTGAGCAGCGTGTGATTTATGTCTGTAGCCTATCCGAATAAGCGCAATCGCGTGTACAGATATGGAAAATGTATATAACCGCACAAGCGGAATAATAAAGGAACCGACTGTGCATCGTATCAGTGTGTGTGAGAGTCGTTCCTGTCCTTGCACGGATGCTGAAACTCGGCATTGTGGTGACCCTGAAGATTTATTGCAGCTGAAGAACGCAGGGGACTGCCAGCTGGTGAGGTAAGCTGGGCTGCCCGAGAAAGGCAGGAGCGGATCCGCGGCACGCCGGGGGGGGCGTGAACATCGGCAGTATGGGTTCCACTGTATCAGTGTTGGAAAACACAGTGCTGAAAAGCCTGTTGGAATTGGCAGATCGAGCCAACATTAACTGAAGGAAACATATCGGGACTATTATTATGGTGCCACTGCCGAAAGCTGATAACAACGATGGATCAGCTGTTCGATCCGGATGCGTGGCACAGAGTTGGGATGGACGTGTGGGACTCTGTGCAGGTCGGAAACAAAGAGGCGTGACAATTAGCCCCTGTTTTCCGAACTGTTAGAAATATGATCGCCGATATGAAGGACGATGCTACTGTGGCTGCAGCCGCCGCGAGAGCTGTTTATGCAATCAGCCAACCCACTGGAGAGTATCAAGATCCCTGTAGGGCGCCCCGGGCTTACCCCGTTCGTCCTAGTGAAAAGGAGTTCTGGGGAGGACCGAGTATTGAATTGGGAGACTGGGCACCAGCACCACCTACAGCCCCACCACTGCCGGAGAATGTGCCGCTCCCGGACTCTGATTTTCAAGAAATGGATACTGACTCGCCTGACGGAGCAACATCGCTATTATACCCAAAGATTCATAAAAGTGAACTTACGGACACATTGAGAAAGCAACAGGATCAAATGATAAAGCTGTTGGATGAGATGCAATGACTAGATAAAGGATCCCGTAACGCCACGATTAAACAGGCATATCGAAAGGCTCACCAGGCCATAACGGACAGTTTGCGAGCGGTCGAGCAGCAGATATGTGGGGAGTTGGACGGGATGGGGGAGGTGATTTCAGGGGGGTCAAATAATGGAAGCATTAACAAAAGTTCGCCACCAGAACATTCGCAACGGCGCTCGGTTAGGCTAATGCTGGAAGACGGGGAAATGAGCTTAGCTGACGCTGATCACTATTTACACAGTAAATACGGTAAGGGGGTGGGGGATGAGGAACGTGAGGCGTGGAAGAGGGGCGTGAAGTGGAGAGAGCAAGGAGGGGGAGCATCCGGTGTTCAAAAGCCTGATTGTGCGCGCGGTGGGTGTGGTCTGCAGGGACCCAGAGATGGAGAAGGTGGTGCTGTGGCCGCTGGAGGTCAGAGTGGAGACGGGACGCCCCCGATACGCGACCCTAATTTTAATATGGGACAACGATGGAGGGGGGTAATAGAAAATGCTGTAATTGAAGGACAAATGCTACCAAACAGTTTAACAGCATTCCCGGTGTTTACGCAGGGGAATCAACGGATATGGGCTCCTTTTGACTGGAAAACAGTGAGTCAGTTACAAAAAACCATAATGAACTATGGTTTGGATAACAAGCAAGTTATGACGCTGGTTACCACCTTTTTCAAAAATCAGATATTAGTGCCAGCTGATGCCCGAGCCTTGTTAGAACTGGTGTTGCCCCCCACTGCCTTTATGTTGTAGAAGGATAAGTGGCGGGATAAATGTGAGGTTGCATTGATGCAAAACCTTCAGCTAGGTGCCGATGATCCTTTACATGTAGTTACACTAGACCAGCTCATGGGTACCGGCGCTTTCCGCAACGGGGCAGCTCAAGCAGCGCTACACCCTTGAATATTGCAACAGTCACAGAGCTTAGCCCTGGCCGCTTTAACTGAGTTACCACAGATTGGGAAGCCGGTATTACCTTATACGCAGATTCGACAGGGTCCTGATGAGCCGTACATGCACTTTATAGACCGATTAAAGGAAGCATTAGATGCGGCACCAAATCTGCCAAGTGAAGCAAAAGGTGCAGTAGGAAAGGATTTAGCTTTTCAAAATGCCAACACTCAATGTCAACAGATAATTGCGTCCCTACCTAGTGGGTCTACCCTTAGTCGGTATGTGGAGGCTTGTTCCCGATCACCTCGCTTAGCGGAGGAAAGAGAGAAGGCCAGAATACATGCGGCTGCTATGGCCACTGTTTTACGACCTGCCGTGCAAATGGAGAAAGGGGATCGAGGTGTTAAAGCAAAAACTGGTTGTCTTATTTGTGGAGAGGAAGACCATTACAAAAGAAACTGTCCTCAGATCAAGAAGCAAAAGGTGGTGGCTGACAAATTTGTAGGGACATGCCATAGATGTGACAAGTTTGGGCATAAAGCAGCTCAATGCAGGTCGCAGTTTAAAAAGGATGGTACCCCCCCTGTCGGGAAACGGGCAGAGCAGCGCCAGGATGGGGGGCGCGAGGACAAGAAAGTTCCCCACAGCTATGGCTGTGTCGACGAGCTCCGAGCCGCCACAAGCGGCTCCGCAGGAGTCGATCTGGCCGTGGGACAAGACATCACTATAGAAGATGATAAGGTGCATGTCGTCCCCTCGGTAGCCACAGGACCTTTAGGTCATGGGCTGAGTGCATTGTTGGTGGGGCGATCCTCTGCATCTAGACAGGGAATTTTTGTCCTACCAAGGGTAATTGATGCAGATTCCACAGGCCCAATAGGGATTATGTTAAAGGTATTCACGCCACCATTAACCATCAAACGAGGCAGCAAGGTTGCCCAACTGATTCCTTTTATTGCTCAGGTCCCCCTAACTGACCCTAACTATAGGGGAAGTGATGCCTTTGGCTCAAGTGGACCCCCCTTGGTGGTATTTGTAAAATCTCTTTCCACAGAACAGCCCATAAGAAAGATCACTATTAAAGGCCCGAACGGCATTGTACTAAAAGACCAGAAAATGTTGTTAGACTCCGGAGCGGATGTTACTATAATCCCGAGGGCCCAATGGCCAGAGTCATGGCCATTGACGGTAGTGTCGGGCATGGTGACAGGAATCGGTGGTGCAGCAGCGACACAAATGAGTACTGAGTTCATTACCTTTGTAGACCAAGATGGTAAGTTGCTGGCACAAGCACGCCCTTATGTCTTGAATACCACTATTTGGCTATTAGGCAGAGACGTACTATCACAATGGGGTTGTGTCATTCAGACGCCTTTTTGACAGCGGCCATTGAAGCGAGCGCATCCAGGCCTACACTGAAGCTCACGTGGTTGACAAAAAAGCCGATCTGGGTGGACCAATGGCCGCTGTCTACTGAAAAGCTCGCCCATCTCCAAGAATTGGTGGATGAACAAGTGAAGTTGGGGCACTTGGTCCCGTCCACTAGTCTTTGGAATACTCCTGTGTTTACCATTCTGAAAAAGTCCGGAAAATGGAGACTCTTACAAGACCTAAGAGCACTTAATGCAGTAATGCAGGATATGGGGCCGCTACAACCCGGACTACTGTCGCCAGCTATGATACCTGAACAATGGGAAATCCTGATTCTAGATTTCAAGGACTGTTTTTTTACCATCCCTTTACATCCAGATGATTGTGAAAAGTTTGCATTTACAGTACCCGCCATTAACAGAGCATCACCCACGAAGCGGTACCAATGGGTAGTGCTACCACAAGGTATGAAAAACTCACCAACAATGTGCCAATGGTATGTGGATTTGGCGCTGCAACTTTTTCCGACGATCTCATCAGGAACTAATTTTGTATCATTACATGGATGACTTATTATTGGCCTCACGATGTCCAATCCAAGATGACATTGTTCTTGAATTAAAGGGGATGTTGGAAGATTGGGGTTTAGTGGTGGCTCCTGAAAAGATTCAACGACAACCCCCATGGAAATATTTGGGCATGACTTTAACCGAAACCGTGATTAGGCCGCAAAAGTTGACTATACGTGCTGACAACGTCAAAACCCTTAATGATGTCCAAAAGTTGGTGGGAGACCTTCAATGGATTCGGAACGTTTGTGGAATAACCAATACGGATTTACAGCCCTTGTATGAACTATTGCAGGATGGAAAGGATCCTTACGAACCACGCCAATTAACACAACCAGCAGAGGCAGCACTTCAAATTATTGCGCAGAAGATTTCACACGGTTCTATCTCCCAGATACTTGAAGGCTCCCCAATCCAGTTATATATCTATGACTCTCGGGAAGAGATCATTGGGATATTGGCTCAATGGCGGGAGCAACAATCAGACCCATTATGCATCCTGGAATGGATTTTCGGTCCTAGCCATTTCACATGAACTGTGACCACGAGGATTGAGGCTATTGCGGCTATAATCCATAAAGGATGCCAACGAGCAAAAATTCTTGCTGGAGCTGTACCACACCAAGTAATAATGCCACTCACATCCCAACTGGTCGCACAGTTTTGTCAAACCAATGATGAATTTGCGGCGGCCGTATTGAACCAACCGTTTGTAATAGATAATCACTACCCACGTCACCCATTGTTTAAGACATGTTTACGGCTGTTGCCACGGAATATTGTGACTGATTGCCCACTAGACGCATTGACAGTGTTTACGGATGCGAGCAGCAAATCGAAGCGTGCTGGGTTTGTGTGGCAACTACATGGCTACTGGTACTCGCACAGCCTTGTGGCGGAAGGATCTGCTCAAATTTTAGAACTTTTAGCAGTAGTGGAAGTATTGAAACGGTGGCCTCAACAACCTCTTAATATTGTGATTGACTCACTATATGTCGTTGGTATCATACAAAGGTTACATTTTGCATTTATCGGTAAGATAGAAACCCATTGCTGTTCAGTGCCATAACTCAGTTATGGCACATGCTTCAACAGCGGCAAGAACCACTATTTGTAGCTCATATTAGAAGTCATACTTCCATTCCTGGGGGCCTAACAGAAGGTAACCACCGTGCGGACCAACTAGTGACAGCCACTCCCGTACAACTGTCCACAAGCTTTGATGCTGCACGAACAGCGCATGATTTTTTCAGCAGCTACTTCTACCAATGCCAAAGCAACCCAACAACATTGGCCGCAAGCCTTTGCTGTGTTGGGAGTACCTGAACAAATTAAAACTGATAATGGCCCAGCCTACAGGTCTCAGGTGGTGGCCCGTTTCCTTCAGCGGTGGGATGTTAAGCATGTACGGGGCATCCCATACAACTCCACCGGTCAAGCTATTGTTGAGCGTTCCCATCGCTTACTAAAAGATCATTTAAATATTTTAAAAAAGGGGGGAGAGCAATCCCCGATAGACTGTCTACACAAAACCCTTTTTGTCCTGAATTGGTTGAATATTAGAGGAGGTCATAGTGACCCCCCAGCTGTTTGGCACAGGGGAACAAACAAAAATGTCTATGACACTGATGTGGTGTTAGTAACGGTATTCCGCCCAGATAAAGGGCTTTGGGAAGGTCCAGTACGACTACTCACTCAGGGGAGGGGATATGCTTGTATTTCTACAGATAATGGACAGACGGAGTGGGTGCCGGCAAAATGGACCAAACCCATCTTGAATGAACACGGAAGAAGAAGGGGAGGTGATAAAAAGACAGTGGGCCTGGTTAACAAAGACTCTAACCACATGGTTGAAGGCGCTACATCCTAATGGTGTATAGCTGTTATCTGTACCATCTGACGAGTGTCAATATGAGTGCCTGCTTTCTTGGGCTCCGGGGTTAAGTTTTGGAGAGTGAATTATTTTGCTCCTTTCTGGTAGTAGAGTTTGGGTACCCAGGTAGGACCCTGCTCTTGAACATCAATGGTCCCAGGGATCGCAGGACCTCCAGCCGGCACCGAGGGATTCTCGGGGAGAACCTCTGATCACTGGACCAAAAAGTTCTGAGCAGGGACTATTAATAAGACAAAGGCATTCTTGCAGTATCACTTTTGTTGCCTGCCTGCTGTCTGTTCATAAGTCTTTGTAATATTTGGATTTATGTTGAAAACTTGGTGTGCCTGTTTGCGCGTGTATGTGTGTGTGTGTGGTTGCGACCATAAATGTGTGCTTTTATGTTATGGTGTTTGTATTTATGTGACCTGATGGACTGATTTGGTTTTTGTGATCTAATGGATTTGTCTGGACTAAGTAACTGCCTTTGCATCTTCTGGTTTGGTAAGTTTTCCGGTTTTTGACTTTAGACTATTGTATCTGCATTCTGATTTATTGGGGCTGCGGAAGTATTTGATGCAGCAGGAAACAGATGGGGAATTTCTGGCTGGTTAATGTCACTAATCAAAATGTTATTGCTTATTGTTGTAATGATTATGGCAGTGATTATGTTGGTCCCGTGTATAATACGCATAACACAAAAGGCACTAGAGGTAACTGTGAAGAAAAATTTTGTGATGCAACTAACACAAATTGAGCAAATGTTTTTAAGGCAATGATAAGATAGCTTAGATTATTTTGAAAAGAAAAAGGGGGAGATGTTGGGGTCGATGTAGCTTGAGAATTAGCACGACTAGGCCGCTTAAGCAAAACAGCATAACTGAACAGGCCGCTGGAAAGGACAGCTAAGAATAGCCATTGAGAAAGTTCTGATAGTGCACATGATGTGGGTTAGCAAAAACAAGATGTGTTCAAGGACGTGGAGGCAGTCTGTTGCTATTGACGGTTAGTGCATAGTTACCAATTATAAGGGAATGTGGGGCGTGTGAACAGCGTGTGATTTATGTCTGTAGCCTATCCGAATAAGCGCAATCGCGTGTACAGATATGGAAAATGTATATAACCGCACAAGTGGAATAATAAAGGAACCGACTGTGCATTTTATCAGTGTGTGTGTGAGAGTCGTTCCTGTCCTTGCACGGATGCTGAAACTCGGCAACCGTGGACCTCCATGGACTACACAGGGGAACAACCTGCCTCACCATGGTCTTCATCACGAGCTGCAAGGGAAGACTCTCTGCTCCAACATCTCAAGCACCTCCTCCCCCTCCTTCTTGACTGACCTTGGTTTCCGCGGAGTTGTTTCTCTCACACAGTCTCACTCCTCTCTCTCTACATTGCTGTTTCTTCACCGAATTTTTTCTTCCCTTTCTTAAATATGTTATCACAGAGGCACTACCACAGTCGCTGACTGGCTTGGCCTTGGCCAGTGGCGGGTCCGTCTTAGAGCTGACTAGCACTGGCTTTATCAGACATGGGGGAAGCTTCTTGCAGCTTCTCATAGAAGCCACCCCTATAGCCCCCCCGCACTACCAAAACCTTGCCACGCAAACCCATAACAATAGCAGCAAGGGAGTAAATGATAGCAAGTCCCTGATAAAAATAAAAAATGTTATGAGTTAATTCTATCTAAAGGGTTTGTTCCTTCTATAGCTGAGTTTCTGAATGGAAAAAAGGCTTCTGAGATCATACTATTGTTTTGCCATCTGTGTTCTTCACTTAATAACTTTGTGATCTCTTGACTTGTTTCAGTCAGATTTGAAGATGGATTTATACTTCTCCTGTAATATCCTGATGATACCAGATGCCTAAGAGGTACATGAGATTGGCAGCTGGCTAGAGGACGAGGTCCATTAGCCACACAGAGAAAAAGCTTGTGCTGTGTGAGTAGGTTCAGTAGTTTCTGAAGGCCATGTCATGCCCTTGGCTGGATTACAGTTTGGTCAATGCTGGACTGTTTCTGGAAGCAAAAACTCTATTGTACCTTTTCTGCTTCTGTCCAGCCACAGGCCATACTATGGAGAGAGCTACATGAGCAGGGTTCATGCACAACCCCACTTTCACACACGCTGGCTCTGCCTGTCTTTCCTATTGTGCAGAAGCTGTGTATGATGTTTTCCTCAAACAGAAAAATGTGATGAGCAATCAGCGAATATAAAATCTACTTTCTCAAACCTGTTCTTCATACAGAGTTATGGCCATGTTGTTGTGACCTGGTGACTCACTTGCAGAGTTATGTTTACAGTGTCAAGAGCAGGAGTTTTTCCCATCTGACTACTTTTTGGAATACAAGACAGAGAAAATCATCTCAAAATATTAGGGATAAACAGAGAGCATTGGCCAGCCCTGTGCTGAGAACAATCAACAAACCCAGGTTTGAAGGGAGCCATGCATTTAACTTAAGATAAATGTTATCAATCACAATAACTAGATTTCACTATTGCTTAACATATTCAAAGTACATTTTGCTTGGTAAAGGAGATTTTCTTAAGATGACTGCAGTACAAAATGTTCTGATTGAATAGAAACAAGAGGACACAGAACTATTTAAAATCCAAGATAACAATGCGACACAGCTGAGATGTATATTTATTCCTCACCCTTTTCTGATGCTGCAAAACATGTTCTTCAGTCTTCAAAACAGCAGTGCTTGTGTGTGATTAGGGGGTTATTCATTCACGAGTTATTGCAACATACAGGTTTGCAAACGTAAAAATGTAGTTTACTTAGATTTGTTAGCTGCACTGTGTTTTACAATGCTAGTGAGGTCTTTACTATCTCCTAGTTCTAAATATTTCCCTACCTAACTGTAGGCATTTATGTGAGGTGACCTAAGATCCTTTCTGGACACAACTGCACCTTTCCACTGACCCCCCGGTGCTTCAAAACAGAGAGGCTAACCAGGACCTCACATTTCCCAAGATGATGAAGCTTTCTTCCTGGTGTCAGCTTTTCTGTACTTCCATAATGTGAACATCAACAAAAGTCAGCTCCTTCTGCATCCGGACAATGCAGCAGTTATGGTAGACCCCACCAACCACAGCTGTTTCATGAAGGCTCCTTCAAGTCCTTCCTGCCATTTTAAACACTGTCCTGGTCTGGAGACCATTTCTTGGAGGTCATGGTATAATTACCTTGAACACATCCTAGACATTTTTGAAGCCCACCAGTTTCCTTCTTAGCTATCTTCTGACCACAGGCTCTTGGGAACTTGATGTCTGAGAACAAGGCAGCTGCTTCCTAAGGTTGTGGTTCTCTGACTGCAGTAGAGCTCCTTCCAGGTGAGTGCCATGTAATTCTCCAGTCAAGGTAATTGAATCTGAATACACTTAGAAAAAACATATCAAATCAGACAGCCCAGCGACAGAGTGAGATTAGTAGTTAGGACCTCTGGACAAAGGACTATATTATTGAGTTACTCTTTTATTTTGATGCCCTGTTTAGTTACTAATTTGTTCTACAGTATTTCAGTCAGGTCTACAGTAAGCTCCCTGGAGGGTTTATTCTAATAAGCAATGCAATTTGAAAAGGTAGAAAATCACAGAAAACTCGTTTAGTTTCACTCATTGTTACTAGTTTACCATTCTACATTGATTTTTCTCCTTCCTATTATACAAAGACTATGTTCTCTAATGGGTTTACAAATCTACTGATTAACGTGAGTAAAAATAATACTTGTTTTATTGCAGGGGTAAGTAATGTCTTAACTACTTTGAACCCTACAGCCCTTTCAAAATGCTAATCTGACATGGCACTATCACAATGACTTCACCTGCCTCTTTTCCAAAACCCTTTAAAGCCTTTTTCATATGTTTTATCCTCATTTCCTCTGAATATTTGCTCAACACTTTTTAAATGGATTTGCTTTCACAGTGACTACACTTTTGTGTGCAAACATTTCAATATCCACCTTATTCTGTTGGGAATATTTACAGAAAGGGAATTTTTAAGTCACTATACAAATATTTAAAGAGTAAATTTAAATCCAAGGCACAGATATTTGGACCGGAATTGCTGCTGAGCTTATCTATTGAAAGCACAGGAAAAAGTTGCTGGTGATTTTTTCAACAAGTTATTAATAAACCTTTCTTCTCCCACCACCCATTTCCTTTTGTTGGTCAGTGCTGACTTTTGCTTATTTCTCAGTATCTTCTTGAACACTCCGATGACAGCTTTTCTGCCATGTTTCTGTTTCCTTCAAATGATCCGGTTTATGTCACATACCAATACTTTAAGTTCCACCATTTTTTTTAGCCAAGACCCCTGCATATGGGCAATCCAGTTGATTCCTAATAATCATAACCTCATCCTTTGTCTTTCCTTCCTCCTCTTCCCAGCAGCAGACACTCCCTTAACATGAACACATATCTTTATTCTGAGAGAACAATTAATAGAAGGTAAAGATTAGGGTAAAACTGCATAACAGTTTAAAGGTAACTAAGCTACTTAAAAAAGATTTATCTGGAGGAGTGGAAGCGGCTTAGTTGTGGCAGTGATGAACACCAGGCATTATAATTTATTTTGTTTTTCAGACTTTATAGAGATTGGAGCCTCTAGTAACCAAGCTAGGATGTTTACAGTAAAAGAAAGCATTTCTGTGTCATGGATATGCTGGAGGTGGCTTGCTTGCTTTAGCAACTGGAAGCTGGTCTCTAAACCAGAAACCAAATGCCACAGACTTCATTGCCTGGTACCATTACCCTGTCTCCTGAGAATGATACTGCATATATTTTCTGGCAGCCTTTTCTTCCTCTTAGACCATCCACTCAGCCAGAATTCTTGCAAACCCACCAATGCTGTTCATCATTGTTAATCTAGGCACCTACACCTTTTCTCCAAACATGAAATCTATAGGGCAAATCAAGCTTTTTCTTCTTTTTTTTTTTTCCTTCTCAAGTGTCATGAGGAAAGATGGCATTTATACAGTTCTGAACTGACAAAAGGTTGGTATAGTTGAATCCAATAAGAAATAGCTGGAAAAATTTTCACACTGTTTTTTTTCCAGTTTTCACAATGTTTTAAGAATGTGTTGACAAATTTGACAAAAGTCACCCAGAAGTCTGAAATGTTTGATTAAATGTTTTCTTATTTCAGTTTAAAGTAATTTTTCATTTCAAAATTTCCATAACATTTTTTCAGTTCAAAAAAATAACAATTCAAAGCCTCATACCATGCTAACTTTTTTTTTCCTAAGCAAATCATTGCAGACATTTTGGGAAACTGAGCTTATTTTTTTTTTCTTTTAATAATTTTAAGTTTATGAAACCTTCTATTTCAGCTCCAAATAGAGGAGAAAGAGAAAGAAATGAGACTGATAGGCTGTGCTGACATATCATCTCCTTCCCAACACATCAGTCCATTTAAAAAGAATATTGATAAAGAAGTTAATAACTTAGAGATGCTCTCCTATGTTTTCTAAGAAAACATGCACTTAGTCAGAGGACTAAAGCCCAAACTACTGTCTCTCTTTCAGAGCAAAATATCATTGTGAGCATATGTGTACTATTAGACATCAGAGAGTTCAAATTTAGGAGACACGGATTTTGTAAGTGGCATGCCTTGCTGAACTTCAAAAATTTTGGTAGTGACAAATAGCTGAATTCTTTTTCTGTTTATTTTCTCATCCTTCCACCTCTGTAAGTAATACAGTGGGATACCAAGAGCAGAATTCTCCTTCCCAATTCACCCTATTGATAACCTAGGCAAGAAGGCTAAAATACAGTGATTGAATTAGCAAAATAATCAATGTGCTCATGTAGTCTCCACCCTGAAATCAGTGCAGTGTGTTGGTGTGACTGAAGCTACGGACAACCTCTCCTCTCCCGTAGCCCAGGCTTGGATGCTTGGCTGAGGACAAATCAGCACAATCACAGTCAACTGATATCTGTCTGCTGAGCTGAGGATTTAGCTCCTGAAATAACCTTGGTGAAGAGAGCCACTTTCCTATAGTGCCTTGGGATTAACATGTAGATTAGGGTGAAAGAAAAAAAGGGTGACAAAACCTAATGCTACTGTCCATCTCTTTACATATTGAAAAATTCAATTAAGACTGAGGTTCTGGGACTGCAGAGGCAGCTGCAGTGTGTGTGGTGCAAGAGAAAACTGGCATGACGTGAAACAGCAGACGGAGCTGACCAGTCTCATTTCCTTCACTGAGCAGGGTGAAGAATAAACACAGAGCACAACTGCTGCAATGTCACTTGGGTTTCAAAATGCGTGCCTTCTTTTAGCAACTTGAAGATTTCAGGCAGGTAGGAAGGGACATATTTTCTTGAAATGTTTTAAATGCTGAATGTCATCTTTATCTTGGCAATGTCCTTTTAGATTTTGAGACCTGGTATTCTGGATGTACAAAGGAATGCATTTCAGACTTCTGCTTTTCAGATTATCTCAGAACAAAAAAATAATTCTTCCTGTTTGAATATGCATTCTGCTTAATGTGCCTCAGACACAGGGTATTATCAGTAGCGCCAGTGATTCTGTTATCCCCTTTGGTGACGGGACATTTTTTCTTTTTCTCTTTTTACTCTCTCCACAACTGTTTCCCAAAAAGGAAGAGGGGGAGAGGGTGTATTTCCAAAACCCATCTCACAGCTTCTTTATTTTATACAGTCCCCCTCCCCACTCAAAATACCTTGAATAGCCCTTTATGTAACTTCAATTAAAAAAAAAATACAGCTGAAGCCATCCAAATCTAATTAACTACAGAAGCCAAAGTTATATTAAGCTTCTCACTTTCTTCGTCTTAGCATATCCATTCATACCTTCTTTCAATGTGTTCACAAAAAAAAGGAATTTCTAATAATCGTATCTGTAGTCTTGGAAAAAGAAATCCACTAATCAGGAGGCCTGTGAAAGAGGAGAGAGCGGAGCCTTGCTTGAACTTGGCAGTCTGGCCTCGAAAAACTTGTAGACAAAGGGGCCAAGGGAACTGAGGAGCTTAGCCCTACGTCTAAGGAAGCTGGTGAGAATTTGTTCTGCCTCTGAATAGAAATCTCCATTTCAGTCCTAAATTATGCCCGCACTGATTCATTGAAATGCCTTCTCCAAAGGAAGAGGGGGCAGGAGGCAAGGGAGAGAGAAGGCAAGGAAAGTTTGTTGAATATAAATGAGGTTACATGTGGCTGAAGAGCGACATAGAAGCTCTACAGAGATTTATTCCTGACTGACATACGGTAACACAAAGGCCTTGGCAAGTGGCATTAACAAGCAGTAAACCTCAATCTTCAGAGAGCTGGGATGATGCAACCCACCCCAGTGGAAAAATACTTTCTCATTTGTGGAGTGCGTTATTTAAAATATATTTAGCCAGTTTTAAAGAAGATGTTGCTAGCTATCTTACTGTGCCATGATCTTGTGGTTCAGGCGACCTGCAGAGCCACAAGACCAGCTAGAGTAAGGATTCTCGACATTTTCTCACTGGGGAGCTCAGCAGTGTTCCTGTACATTGCATCTCCTCTAGGGAAAACTTCAGAGTCTGCAAGACGTGGTGGAAATGAATGGGACTGCACCTCAGATGGGTTTTGCTCAAGACCCTTTTACATTTTTTAGCTAGCAGATGTTTTTTTCAGTCCAGCAGTCTCAGGGACATGTTCTGGTATGGTTATTCACAGTAATGTCTTAATTTATATTCTCATCTTCTGCTGCAAGAAGCCCTCCTGAAACTGCAACATTAGTCAATAAAAGTAAAGAAACAGAAGCCTAGTCATTAAATTAAAACAATTGCCACTGCACAGCAGAGAGAGAAAGCATTTGGTATATTAAAATAAGTGTAGTTAAGATACAAAAATTGTGGATGGTGCATAAAGTCCCTTAAGGAAACACCACCAGTCCTGACCCAGACAAAAGGAGATTCCTCCAAAATTACAGATAACTAGTTTGTTTGCAGCCCTGAATGGATTTGTTGTTAATTTTCTACTTGCCCACTGCACATTAATGATTAGGAAACAGAATAACTTGCTCCCAGCTTCTTGGGCTCTTGCTCTGACACTCTGTAAAAAGGCTGAGAGTTGATTTCCAAAGGTGGGACAGGAAATGCTAATTAACAAGTGCTGGTTTCTAAGGAGGAGTAAAGTCACTTCCCCACTCCCCGCTGCTCTTCTTAGGTTGGATAAGCATTACCTTTGCAAAATAAAGAGTGGTCTTGCATTAGGTCTTTGCAAGGAGTGTTTTCTGGCCATTAATCCAAGGCACAGCACTGAAGATCCCCTTTCTCTGCCTCTGAACTCAAAAACATCACATTGCTTGAGGCTCAGAGTAGCTTCCCAGTTGGCCTCATACTGTACAGTCACTCACATGATGAATGGAAAGTTATTTTTACTCCGCAGCTTAAACAAAAAGTAAATATTTTGTGAGGTTTACATACTGTCTGCTATCTCTTTCCCCATAAATTAAAAAGAAATTGCAACTTTCCCTCACCACTCATTTTGGAGCTGTTTTTAGCTCATCTGTATCTGGATTTTCTGCTACGTAACTAAGGACATTTACAACAGGTACAAATTTCATTATTGGACTGTAATTGCATTTGTTTTGCCCTGCTTTGATGTTAAATATAGAGAACCTCCCAGCTATTTCATCTAACAGACGACTGTTAATGATGACTCCTGCTAAGGGAAGTCAGAGTGCTGTATTTAGCCTAATCTGGAGTGACGATGTTTATCAGACAGCTGAAAGAGTTCCTAAACAAATGAAGGCACTATTCATGGGGTTATATACTGAATCCAGTACCACATGAGCACTGATCAGGCCCCAAGATCTCTAAGCTCTTCAAACACCTTTGCATAGGGGAAAATGAGTGCACATCATTTCTGCAAAAGCAAATTAAATGGAGAAGCACAGTTGCTATTTCTTATTATTTTAATGATGGGCTCACCCATGGACGCAACAAGAAATTTTTGATGTATTCCTCCTGCCATTGCCTTTCTCTAGGACAATACTGAACTTCCTGGTTATGAACCCTAAATGCTCCAAAGCCTTTTAAACACACAAATTAGGAAAACCTTTAACCCTTTTCTCTTAAGCTATACATCAAGAGTTTTTTCCCCTTCAAACATACAAATAGCCAGGGAAATTCTTTGCATGGAGAAAAAAGAAAAGACTGAACACACCTTTCAGAGGAGATACAAATGTGTGTTTCAAGTATCAAACCACCAAGGAGGGACAAAATATTTTTAAAAGGTGTTGAAAATAGAACAGGAGGAGCATGAACATCAACAGTGTCCAGCATAGACTGCAGAGAGGATACAGACTCCATCTTCAATTTCTCAGGGCGCTGAACTGGAATCAAACCTGCAATAGTGTGGAGTAAATATAATTGTGCTGATCTTTTCCTGTTGACAGTTTCCACAATACATTGAATTTTATGAACACTGTCCATGTAATCACAAGGACTTCCTAACCTGTAAGCACTTGAAATATCTGGGCCAGACTTGTTAAATCAGATTATGCCTGGTGATAAAATATCAGTGAAAATGTTGTTCTGTGGGTGGAGTGTGTCATGCCTGCAGGGCAGTAGAGGAAAATTGCATTACCAGGAACACAATTAGTCCAAGAGCCTTGTGACTTCATGAAAAAAATGCCCTTTTTGTGGCTGTGCCACAGGAGTGTCCAGCGGTGAAGCAGTTAAAGCTGGTACCCTCACTCTGCTCCCATCCTCTTCCCCAGCATAACCACCAGACACTCTTCTTCTGGGTTTAACTAAAGCAGCCATTTTATTATGACCCCAGATTCCACCACATGTTTAAATGCATATGCCAATAAGTACTGCACACATCAAAACCAGTTTTTATTAGCATTACTTGCCAGAATAAGCTTACTAACAAGCTAGTAAATATTTTAACTCTCACCACATGTTTCGGTTTGGCCTGGATAAATGCCAGGTGCCCACCAAAACCACTCTACCACTCCCCCTCCTCAGCTGCACAGGGGAGAGGAAAGATGATGAAAGGCTCAAGGGTCAAGACAAGGACAGGGAGAGATCACTCACCAATTACTGTCACAGACAAAACAGACTGAACTTGGGAAGAAAAGGGAGTTCAATTCATCACTAACCAAATCAGAGCAGAATAGTGAGAAATAAATCCAGATCTTAAAACACCTTCCACCCACCCCTCCTTTCTTCCCAGGCTCAGCTTCACTCCCGTTTCTCTACCTCCTCCCCCCACCCCCCACCCCGCCCCGAGCAGTGCGGGGGGACGGGGAATGGGGGTTATGGTCAGTTCATCATCTGTTGTCTCTGCTGCTCCTTCCTCCTCAGGGGGAAGACTCCTCACACTCTTCCCCTGCTCCAGCGTGAGGTTCCTCTCAAGGGAGACAGTTCTCCACAAACTTCTCCAATGTGTGTCCTTCCCACGGGCTGCAGCTCTTCATGAACTGTCAGGCCTGTCAGCATGACCTCAGTGCTGGGGAAGATTTTGGAGCAATTCGTCCTGAATGTGCTCACTGGGTGTTCTGGTTTGGCTGCGGCCGGCAACAAAAGCGCCACATGGCCGCCCCTCCCCCCGCCAGGATGCGGAGGAGAATGGAAAGAAACAGGCAGAAACTGGTGGGTCGGGATAAGGGCAGTTTAACAGAACAGCAAACAAAGGGAACAGTAACAACAATGATACAGATAAGGGGAATACACAAAACAAAACAGACCGCACAACAGAGCTGCTCTCCACAACCGCAGCGCGCTCCAAGCCGTGAGTGAGTTCCCACCACCCAGCCCCCCCCACCAGAACCCAGTAGATGGCACATGGTATGGAATACCCTGCTCTGTTTGGTCAGGTTGGGTCAGCCCACCTGGCTATGCTCCTACCTGGATCCCAGTGAAAATTAACCCTGTCCTGGCCGAACCCAGGACACTGGGCATGTGAAGGACAACCACGGGATCAGGCCCAGCCAGCATGGGTTCATGAAAGGCAGGTCCTGCTTGACCAACCTGATCTCCTTCTATGACCAGGTGACCCGCCTAGTGGATGAGGGAAAGGCTGGGGATGTTATCTACCTGGATTTTAGTAAGGCCTTTGACACTGTTCCCCGCAGTATCCTCCTGGAGAAACTAGCTGCCCATGGTTTGTGTTATGGTTTGGCTGCGGCCGGCAACAAAAGCACCATGCGGCTGCTCCTCCCCCCACCGGGGTGCGGAGGAGAATGGAAAGAAACAGGCAGAAAACTGGTGGGTCGGGATAAGGGCAGTTTGACAGAACAGCAAACAAAGGGAACAGGAACAACAACGATACAGATAAGGAGAAAACACAACACAAACCGTACAACCCAGAGAGTCGTTCTCCCGCACCGCCGCCGCGCGCTTCCAAGCCGCGAGTGAGTTCCCACTGCTCAGCTCCCCCCCACCCGGAACCCAGCATGACGGCACATGGTATGGAATACCCTGCTCTGTTTGGCCAGGTGGGGTCAGCCCGCCCGGCTGTCCCCCTTCCTGGATTCCGGTGTAAATTAACCCTGTCCTGGCCGAATCCAGGACAGTTTGGATGGGTGTACTCTTCACTGGATAAAGAACTGGCTGAATGGCTGAGCACAGAGAGTGGTGATGAATGGAGTTAAATCCAGCTGGTGGCCGGTCACAAGTGGTATTCCCCAGGGCTCAGTTTTGGGTCTGGTCTTGTTTAACATCTTTATCAATGATCTGGATGAAGGGAGTGAGTGCTCCCTCAGTAAATTTGTAGATGACACCAAGCTGGGCTGGAGTGTTGATCTGCTTGAAGGTAGGAAGGTTCTGCAGAGGGATCTGGAAAGGCTGGATCAATGGGCTGAGGTCAATCATACGAGGTTCAACAAGGCCAAATGCTGGGTCCTGCACTTGGGTCACAACAACCCCATGCAACGCTACAGGCTTAGGGAAGAGTGGCTGGAAAGCTGCCCGGTGGAAAAGGATCTTGGGGTGCTGGTGGACAGCTGGCTGAACACGAGCCAGCAGTGTGCCCAGGTGGCCAAGAAGGCCAACGGCATCCTGGCTTGTATCAGGAACAGTGTGGCCAGCAGGAGTAGGGAGGTGATCGTGCCCCTGTACTCGGCACTGGTGAGACCTCACCTAGAGTCCTGTGTTCCCTTTTGGGCCCCTCACTACAAGAAGGACATTGAGTTGCTGGAACATGTCCAGGGAAGGGCAACGAGGCTGGTGAGGGGTCTAGAGAACAAGTCTTATGAGGAGCGACTGAGGGAGCTGGGGCTGTTTAGTCTGGAGAAGAGGAGGCTGAGGGGAGACCTTATTGCTCTCTACAACTACCTGAAAGGAGGTTGTAGTAAGGCAGGTGTTGGACTCTTCTCCCAAGTAACTAGCGACAGGACGAGTGGCAATGGCCTCAAGTTGCGTCAGGGGAGGTTTAGATTAGATATTAGGAAATATTTCTTTACTGAAAGAGTGGTCAGGCATTGAAATAGGCTTCCCAGGGAGGTGGTGGAGTCACCATCCCTGGAGGTGTTTAAAAAACGTGTAGCTGTGGCACTTCAGGACATGGTTTAGCAGGCATGGTGGTGTTGGGTTGACAGTTGGACTTGATGATCTTAAAGGTCTTTTCCAACCTATGATTCTATGACTCTGTGATTCTATGATCTGCTCCACTGTGAACCTCCATGGACTGCAGGGGGACAACCTGCCTCACCATAGTCTTCATCATGAGCTGCAAGGGAAGACTCTCTGCTCCGGCATCTCGAGCACCTCCTCCCCCTCCTTCTTGACTGACCTTGGTGTCTTCAGAGTTGTTTCTCTCACACAGTCTCACTCCTCTCTCCCAACTGCCGTTTCCCACAGTTTTTCTTCCCTTTCTTAAATATGTTATCACAGAGGCGCTACCACCATCGCTGATTGGCTTGGCCTTGGCCAGCGGCGGGTCCATCTTAGAGCCAGCTGGCATTGGCTCTGTCAGACATGGGGGAAGCTTCTTGCAGATTCTCACAGAAGCCACCCCTATAGCCCCCCCACTACCAAAACCTTTCCACGCAAACCCGCAACACCACACTATGCTTGAGCCTTACTTTTGTGTTTACCGCTTTAGGTGTGTGGTCTCTCCTTACTTACTCAGGGGGAGAAAGGGGAATGCCCCCTGAACAGCAAAGGCATCGTTGCAGCCAGAAATGTCGTACGGCTTCATGGCCAGGTCAGCTTTGCTCTCTTTTTGCTCACATTCATGCACAACAGCACCTTGAGCACAAAAAGCACCAATAGAGCAAGTCTCCAGTGTCTGTTCATGGGAGCCTTGGGGACACAACCTGCCCTTTACGCTGGCGGGTAGCAGAGCCAGACAGGTACGTGCACAATCTCCATGGCCAGGGGGTCTGAACATGCCACAGCTTCTGCTGCCTAGCTTCACATCCCTCCTCTGCGACCAGATGCTGCTGTTGACTCCGTTTTACAGATAAGGAAATGAAGAGCACGGTGCTTAAAGCTACATTTAGCTTCCTGCTATAGGTACCTTGCTTAAGCATCCAGACTTGTATGGCTTCCCAGTCCAAGACAATAATGGGCAAATGAGAGCGGCCGCTCTTCCCATCTGCCTGATTCCTGATCCATATGCCCTCAGCAGAGCAAGGCCATCACAACGCTCCATGTGAGACATGCACACGTGGCGATTTGCCTAATCCAGGCATTGTGGCTGCTATTTTCCCCGGTCTGTTTGACAGCGGCAGATGGTGCATCATCTGAATTGCTCTTTGCTTTCTGTGAGTTAGGGATGGGGACTGCTGTGCCACCTGAGGCAGACCCTGCACACAGCCCTGAGCAACCTTGCAAGGCCACGTAGGTCTGTGGTGGCACGGGACCTGCCGTCAGTCGGTAGTGCCTGGCTTGCTGCAGTATTTCTTCTCCCTCTCTGCAATTGCCATCACAGAAGAGATTGTGACTTGGTTCTGCAGCTCATTTCTGTTATCTTTCACATGCTGATAAGTTGAATAAATTATTATTTCCTCAACCAGTTGGCATGTCTTTGTCACTCTGATTTCTGAGAGGAAGTGCAAGGCTTCCCATCAACCTAGACCAATCCTTGCCGAGGAGTTTGACTCCTGCGACTGATTGTATATAAGGTCATTTCAATCACAGCCTCTGCCCAGGTACCCAGACTCGGGGAGCAGCAAGTGGTCAACTTCATTTCTGCTTTGAATGTAAGGTCTGACCTGATTCTCAATGGTGCTTAATTAGGGTGTATCGTTACAGCCAGAGCATGTGGTTTTGTGTCGAAATACTCTAAGCATCAAGAAAGACCTGTACAAACATTTTCCCGCCCTGACCTTTAGGATGCTTTCTTGCAGTCCTCATAAAAAAGTGCTATGTCTAGCCCCCAGTCACCATTTGATTTTACATCCCTCCATGTGCAAAAGCTTTTCCTGAGGCCTCAGTACCAGGAATTGGGTTACCTGAGATTCCCAGACATAATTTAAAAAAACTTGTAGTGAGGGGAAGTTTGAGACTCCTGCAGATGCAACCAGCAAAAGATAAACAGGAACAAGATAAATCGCAAGTTTTCCAAGTCAGACTCCTGACGTGTTCTCCTTGGAGAGGGAGGATTTGAGCCACAACCCCTAGAAATGGGAACTCAGCACTGGCATTTTGACTATCCAAGATGATGAGAAATGTGCAGCTGAGCACAGGCAGATTTTTCAGTGCTATTTCCCTTTCTAGATGCTACCTGAAGAACTGAAAGACCCTGGTAGTTAAAGCCAGTGGGCACTGCATAATTGCCTTGGTGTCCCTAGAGCAGCCAGAAAGACACCAAAGCTGAAACACAATCCAAGACCAGCCCCGGTGTAACCAAGGGGATGAAATCTGTTAACCATAAACATAAACCATGTTGCTAGTTATGTCCCTTGTATAGCCCCTGCCCATCTGGACGTTAGGTCCAGCAACAGAGAGTTTGGTTTCCAGGTAATTATCAATGTTAAACAATAGTAGTGAAGGAAATTTTTAATAGGAATAGCGTTACTATGGTTGCAGGTGTGTTTGTGGTTTTTATCTATTGTCTAAATTAACTGAAACAAAAGTTTCCCACCTGAAATGTTAGCGGTCGCCTAGAGCCAGTCAAGGCGACCTAGCTACAGCGACATAGTTACAGCGACCTAGCTACGGGACAAGAGCCAGAAAAGGACTGCGCATGTGCAGAAGCTGGGGTCAACCAGCGGACACTGTGATGAAGAGGATGAGCCTTCATTTTAGGACCCCCGACGACCACCACTAGGAGGCACTGCGCAAGTGCGGGTGGGAGGAGTGTATGAAAATGGACTGATTTGACTATGAAAGAAAGGGCTTATGTAATCAGATGAATATGTATATTTTAATCTATATAAACTGCACGGAAAGGGTATGGGGTATGCACGTTTGGTGGAATTATCCCCCGTGCATCCAGCGCTGCAATAAAGAATGCCTGCCTTTTAACACTACATTGGTGTTACGAGGTTTTATTCCCGGATTTTCGGTGACAGTTTCTGGCGACCCAGATGGGACCCCACTTGTGAATACCGACGGATCCGTGGGATCACGGGACCTCCAGCCGGCATCGAGGGATTCTCGAGGAGAACCTCTGATCCCCGGACCGAAGGATTCCAAGTAAGTCCCCTGGAATTTAATTAAGGCATTCTTTAGGTATAATATATGCCTGCTCATAAATCGTGGTGAAAACCTCGTAGAGTTGGGCTAAAAGGTACCTTTGTGAAAAGTCTCTGCTCGGTGAAAGCCGGTGGAGCGGGGCCCAAGGGGGAGGTCTTCAACAGCGGGTTGAAGTCTCCAGGATCTCAGCAGGGGGCTGGGATCCCAAAAGGGAGCTCCAACAAGGGTTGGGGTCCCTCTGATTAGTGTTTGTGATATAGTGCACAATCACTACCACTGGTCATTTGAAGGATGGGCACCTTTCCGAGTAAAAGACCCATCCCAAGGGGCATGCCTTTGGGATGTATTTTAAAACACTAAAAAGAGCTGGGGGGGGACCCTTTAACTCAGAAACGGTTAATTGAGTATTGTAATCATCGGTAGCCGTTATACACTCTGGATGACGGGGAGAAGTGGCCGGAGGACGGGACACTGTGTTATAATACCATTTTGCAATTAATGTTGTTTTGTAAAAAGGAAGGTAAATAGGAAGAAATGACATATGTAGATTTGTTTTTCTCGTTGAGAAATCATTCGGAATAGCAAAGGCAGTGTGGGATACATTCGCATAGTTCTATAGTAATGGCTTTGGGAAAGAGAAAATGTAAGAAAGGTTCAAAGAAATGCTGCGTCGCTTGTGTTGTCGAAAAAAAAATGTTTGAAGTTTGAGTCTGAGGAAGATGATGTCGAGCTAATGGTGGCACCGCGTCGGAAATGGGGGGATAATTATGAAGAGGGATCCGAGATCAGTAACCCTTCCACCTCCCCTCTGGGGGAGGGTGCGAAAAGATTTAGCCCGGTTTCGGGAAGGACACAGGGAAGGACGGGGGGGGGGGAGTAGCAGAATCGGCTTCTCCCCTCCAAGCCCCTCTCTGAGAAAATAGGGAATGAGGAAGTAAAATTTTTAATAAATACAAGGACCACTTATTTGGTATTAAACACATGTAAAGGAAAATATAGTCATAAATCTGTAGATGTTGTTGGTGCGACAGGGTAAAAAGAAAATTAACCTTTCTTAGAGCTGTTGAAATTTAGATTAAGAAAACAGTGGGTAACTCACCAGTTTCTATATATGCCTGAATGCCCTTTGCCTTTGTTAGGGCGAGATTTGTTAAGTAAATTAGAGGCACAAATAACTTTTAAAAATGGGGAAATTGAATTATTGATACCTGAATCAAAAGCCATAGAGGCAAAAGTATTTATGTTACAGGATTCTTTTAAAGAAGAACGAATTCCAGAAGAGGTGGAAAATGCTGTAACCCCCTTGGTTTAGGCAAATGAAGTTCCGGGACAGTCCAAATTGGCAGAACTGGTAAAAGTGACCTTAAAACCTGGATCCAAACCGGTAAGACAAAAATAATATCCTATTAAGTGGGAGGCATAAAAAGAATTGGACGGGTTAATCACAAAATTTTTGGAATGTGGACTTTTGGTAGAATGCGAGTCAGAATATAACACACCTATATTACCGGTAAAGAAACCTGGGGGACGGGAATATCGACTAGTCCAGGATCTAAGAGCTATAAATCAAATAGTTCAAGATGTACACTCAGTAGTGGCCAATCCCTATACTTTATTAACATCCCTGAAAGAGAATCACAGAATCACAGAATAGTAGGGGTTGGAAGGGACCTCTGTGGGTCATCTAGTCCAACCCCCCTGCCGAAGCAGGGTCACCTACAGTAGGCTGCACAGGATCTTGTCCAGGCGGGTCTTGAATATCTCCAGAGAAGGAGACTCCACAACCTCCCTGGGCAGCCTGTTCCAGTGCTCCGTCACCCTCAGAGGGAAGAAGTTCCTCCTCATGTTCAGACGGAACTTCCTGTGCTTCACTTTGTGCCCATTGCCCCTTGTCCTGTCACTGGGCACCACTGAAAAGAGCTTGGCCCCATCCTCCTGACACCCACCCTTCAGATATTTGTAGGCATTTATAAGGTCCCCTCTCAGCCTTCTCTTCTTCAGGCTGAACAAGCCCAGTTCCCTCAGCCTCTCCTCGTAGTGGAGATGCTCCAGTCCCCTCACCATCCTTGTAGCCCTTATTTAGAGTATAAATGGTTTACTGTACTAGATCTAAAGGATGCCTTCTTTTGCATACCTCTGGATGCACAAAGTCAAAGCATATTTGCTTTTGAATGAGAAAGCCCTGCAACAGGACGAAAGATGCAACTGACATGGACTGTACTTCCACAAGGATTTAAAAATAGCCCCACAATATTTGGAAACCAGTTGGCAAAGGAATTAGAAATATGGAAGAGACAAAACCAGGAAAAGGGGACATTGTTACAATATGTGGATGATATTCTAATAGCAGCAAAAAGCAAAGAAGAATGTTTTGAAATTACTATCAGTTTGTTAAATTTCCTGGGCCAAGGAGGATATAGAGTCTCCAGAAATAAGGCCCAGATAGGAAGAGAAGCAGTGATTTATCTGGGATTTGAAATATCTCAAGGGCAAAGGCAATTAAGCAACGAAAGAAAGGAAGCCATTTGCCAAATCCCAGAACC
This sequence comes from Opisthocomus hoazin, assembly GCF_030867145.1. Classification (NCBI taxonomy): domain Eukaryota; kingdom Metazoa; phylum Chordata; class Aves; order Opisthocomiformes; family Opisthocomidae; genus Opisthocomus; species Opisthocomus hoazin. The sequence goes on along the minus strand of NC_134453.1, from coordinate 21,543,469 downwards.
TAACAGTCCAAAGGAGCTGAGAACCTTTTTGGGAATGATTGGATGGTGTCGGCTTTGGATTCCAAACTATGGACTATATGTGAAGCCACTTTACAACGCTTTAAGAGAATCCAAAGACTTGTGTCTGACATGGACACCTGAATGCCAAAAATCATTTAAAGAACTTAAAAAAGCATTGATGATGGCCCCTGCTTTGGGTTTACCTAATTTAACCAAACCTTTTGAACTGTTTGTCCATGAGAGGCAGCATCTGGCCCTTGGAGTGCTGGCACAACGTCTGGAATCCTGGAAGCGACCAGTAGGATACTTCTCTAAACAACTTGACAACGTGAGTAAAGGATGGCCGGGATGTTTGCGCGCTGTGGCAGCGACAGTATTGCTGATTCAAGAAGCTCGAAAATTGACTATGGGCCAAAAGATAGTGGTATATGTACCACACATGGTGGTAACTGTTCTAGAACAAAAGGGGGGTCATTGGCTGTCCCCCAGCAGAATGCTAAAATATCAAGTTGTCTTGCTGGAGCAAGATGATGTGGAATTAAAAACCACAACCATTGTAAATCCAGCAATGTTTCTATCAACGGAGAATCCGACAAAAAAATCTAGAACATGACTGCCTGCTAACTGTTGAACAAGTCTATTCTAGCAGACCGGACCTGAGGGATGAGCCTCTGGAGAACCCTGATCTGGAGTTGTTCACGAATGGAAGCAGCCTTGTGAAAGAAGGAAGACGAATGGCCGGATATGCTGTTGTCACCACGACCGAGGTATTGGAGTCAGGAATGCTACCTGCAAATACCTCGGCACAGAAAGCAGAACTGGTGGCATTGAGGCAAGCCTTGCGAATGGCAGAAGGAAAAAGGGTAAATATATGGACTGATTCTAAATATGCATTTGGTGTAATTCATGCTCATAGAGCCATCTGGAAAAAAAGAGGACTGCTCTCAGCCCAAGGTTCATCGATAAAACATAAAGAAAAAATCCTTCAGCTCCTCGAAGAAGCGCAGAAACCAAAGGAAGTGGCAGTGATGCACTGCAAGGCTCATCAATTTGGTCGGACAGCTGTAAACATAGGTAATTGATTGGCAGACAAAACAGCAAAGGAGGCTGCTGAACAAGGTATCTTTGCACTAGTACCAGTAAAACAAATAAAAATCCCAAATCTAAAGCCAAAATACAGTAAATTGGATGAACAATTAGCAGAACAATTGAAAACATCACAAAATACAGAAGGGTGGTGGATAACGCCAGAAAAACAGGTAATTGTAACCCCGCAAGTTATGTTAGAACTTGCAAAAGAAAAACATACACAGACACATTGAGGCGTAGATGCTATGGTCTCAAGCCTAAAATCATCTGTGGTGTGTGTAGGAATGACAAAAGTAGTTAAATCCATAATAGCTAAGTGTCCAATTTGTCTCAAAAATAATCCTTTAAATCGGAAAAGGGCACCCCTAGGGGTAACAAAACAGGGTAACATTCCAGGAGATTACTGGCAAGTTAATTTTTCTGAACTCCCCAGGCAGAATGGATTCAGGTATCTATTAGTATTAATTAATACTTTTTCTGGATGGCCGGAAGCCTTTCCTTGTCGCACCAACAAAGCGAGAGAAATAGTTAAAATATTGTTAAAGGAAATAATACCAAGGTTTGGGGTACCAATTGGCATGTCTTCCGATAGGGGACCACATTTTGTAGCAGAAATAGTTCAGCAAGTAAGTAAAATTTTAGGGATAAATTGGGATTTACATACCCCCTGGAGGCCACAATCAAGTGGAAAAATTGAAAAAAATGAATCAGACATTAAAGCGACAAATAAGTAAAATTTGTCAAGAAGTGTCTTTGAAATGGCCACAAGCTTTACCATTAGCACTTCTGAGAATCAGAGTTCAACCTAGATCTAAAGATGGTGTAAGTCCATACGAAATTCTGTATGGCAAACCTTATCAGACTCCTTTGATCCCAGGGGATATGAAAATAACAGGGGAAACAGATTTAAAAATGTATTTGATTTCTTTAGGAAGAACACTTGAAGCACTCCGAAAGTACGTTGTGCTGACCAGATCGCTTGCTTTGGATACACCTGTGCATCAGTATCAACCAGGTGATTTCGTGTACATAAAGACTTGGAACTCTGAACCACTGCAGGAGAAGTAGAAAGGACCTTTTCAGGTACTGTTAACAACTTACACTGCGATCAAAGTAGAAGGGGTAGAACCATGGATACACTACACTCGAGTGAAGAGGGCCCCTTCGTGGAAAGTCATCAATAGAGATCCAAAACCTGCAAAACTGGCTTTGAAATATATCTAAAAGAGTAGCTATTGCTGTAAAATGCGGGGAGACTGTATCTCGATCTGGGAACTGATGATAATAGGAGCACTGTTCAGTATATTAGAAGTAAGAACAAAAAACGTCGATTCACTGCCAATAAAAGCGGAACAATTAATATACCTCCCAAGGAGGACTCCAGAAGAAAATTTGATGATTTGGCTTATAAAAGAATTTGCAAACTTACAAAACATGACCCAAATAACTGCATGTCTTCCAATCCCAAGGGCTGTAAGAGAATCAGTTCCGTGGGGAATCTTAACAACAAATCTAAGTAACAAAGAACCCAAAAATGACGGTACTCATTGTGAACAAGTTCCCATTGTTAAGTGGCAAGAACGAATAGATTATGTTAGAAAACAATGGAAAACCCCTGGAAGTAGAACAAATTGTGAAAAGTTACTAAATTATGTTTTTGTCCAAATAGTTTTTCCCAATATAGGTTGGTGTGCTTATGATGAACCCGTTAAGAAAAATATTACTCGAACAATCATGAAATGGGAATGCAAAAAGTCCAACAAAACTAAACAAAAAATAACTTTGTGGGATTCAGTATGATCAATGGCCATCACATCTCAGTTCCAGTATATGGCCAGTGCTCCCTGGTGTTTCACCTAAGATGGAATGATTTTTGCAGCTTTCCCATCGGTCGATGACAAAGAAAGTACTTCCCGAGAAAAGGAAATTGTAGTACCCTGGTGGAATTGTACAAAAATATATAATTGCAGTACAGTTAGTAAAGCAATCCAAAGTGTTCCACCTTTGGCAGCTGCCTTGAAATATGGATGCCAGTGTAGGGGACTTAGAAATGATTTACAGTTGACTAATACCTATAAGCCCAAAAGAGGAACATTCTTTAGTTGTAGAAAATCAACAATTCAAAGTCCAAGACACTTAGTTTGGGCAATGAGTGATGGAACCTGGTCCACTCACCTACCGGTTGATGGTAAGGTAAAACAAATTACTTTAGGAATACCAACATTATGTCCAATTTGGAAAAAGACTCCCTTTAAGGGGAACTCCGAAAATTTAAAATTAATACGAATAAAAAGATCAAAAGTTGAAAAAGATGAAAACTGGAATGAGCCTTCAACAGGAGTAAAAATTGGATGGGCCTTAGAATCTTTATTGACTCCCTTATCGACTTATAGGAATAAGGCCTGGTTATATAAACTAACTGGTCAAGTAGAAAAATTAGCAAATGTAACAAGAAAAAGAATTCAGACAGTTAAACCTACAGTTGCAAACAACCTCAAGAATGACTCTCCAAAATAGAATGGCCTTAGACATGCTTCTGTTAAAAGAACATGGAGTATGTGAGTACCTAAGAGATAGAATAGATCATTGCTGTCTACATATCCCCAACGTCACTCAGGATGTTGAACATGACTTAAACTTACTAAAACAAATAGAAAAAGACACTCAGAAAATTCAACAGGACATGCAAGAAAATTGGCTTGATAAAATTTTTAACGGATTAAGGTGAAATATTAGCTCTTGGGTCAAATCTTTAATCGGTACCGGACTGCTTTTATTGGTAGTAATTGTAGTAGTAATGCTCATATACTATTGCCTAAAAAGAGAACTCACCAACAGAACTGCTTTTAATCGGAAAATTATTCAAACTGTTACTAGAAGACAAAACCCTGGTGAATCGGCTGCTACGCCTCCACCACCCTGTAGCGAAATAAATGAATTATAAAACGAATATAACAATCAATAACTATCTAACCATTGTGATTGAAATAAAGTTTGATATAGAATAGAATGGAAGTATTGAAAAGATAATTATTTCAAAACTTCCAAAGGGGGGAAATGTAACCAAGGGGATGAAATCTGTTAACCATAAACATAAACCATGTTGCTAGTTATGTCCCTTGTATAGCCCCTGCCCATCTGGACGTTAGGTCCAGCAACAGAGAGTTTGGTTTCCAGGTAATTATCAATGTTAAACAATAGTAGTGAAGGAAATTTTTAATAGGAATAGCGTTACTATGGTTGCAGGTGTGTTTGTGGTTTTTATCTATTGTCTAAATTAACTGAAACAAAAGTTTCCCACCTGAAATGTTAGCGGTCGCCTAGAGCCAGTCAAGGCGACCTAGCTACAGCGACATAGTTACAGCGACCTAGCTACGGGACAAGAGCCAGAAAAGGACTGCGCATGTGCAGAAGCTGGGGTCAACCAGCGGACACTGTGATGAAGAGGATGAGCCTTCATTTTAGGACCCCCGACGACCACCACTAGGAGGCACTGCGCAAGTGCGGGTGGGAGGAGTGTATGAAAATGGACTGATTTGACTATGAAAGAAAGGGCTTATGTAATCAGATGAATATGTATATTTTAATCTATATAAACTGCACGGAAAGGGTATGGGGTATGCACGTTTGGTGGAATTATCCCCCGTGCATCCAGCGCTGCAATAAAGAATGCCTGCCTTTTAACACTACATTGGTGTTATGAGGTTTTATTCCCGGATTTTCGGTGACACCGGGAGCTGCTCAGCATTCCCCTGCCTTTCCCAGCAATGCCGACTGAACATTTCAGGAACTAACACCTCATAAGAGCGTGCACATATTATTCGCCAGGTCATTTGTAAAATATAAAGGCTCATTTCACCACTTTGCTCTATGCTTCCTGGGTGACCTTGCTGAGTCTCAAAGAGCGGTATTCCTCTCAGCTGATTGCAGCCATGCAGGATTATGGATGTAATCCTATAAGTCATCAATGAGCTACCTTTATAAGTAGTCGGGAGGATCAGGTATATTCAAAAGGTAACTAACTCACCTGGCCTGTCTTAAATATGTTCTGTGCCTCAGTCCCCCACCTGTAAAATGGGGATGGCAGCACCATCCCACTTTCCTGGAGGTGCTATGAGAGAGGGCTGAAATACTTGGATAATACAGTTCTGATGTTACAGAAACGTCTTCAATAGCCTGAAGTCACTGGGGAAAGAGGACATTCAGCTGTTTAGCACACCCAGAGAGAGAAATTTTTGTCCTAGTTAATTATGGTGTTACTGAATTTCTGAGTACAGCATCTGGAATTTTTAAATATTTCTCCCTGAAAACCAGTGACTGGGGTTTTTGGGGTGGTCATTTTGGTTTTCCCCAGTGTAGCTAGAGCAATGAATGCTTTGGATAAATTAGACATTTGGAAAGATTTGCGGCAAGTTGGGACTGATAAAGTAAATCAAGTCACCGGTATCATCTGCTCTGTGGGAGAGGAGGCTGGGGACGTCTTCAGCTCTTTTCAGTTAACAGATGTAAGAGATGGTGAAAAGGTCAGAGATAAATGTAGTGCTCACTTCGTACCATGTATTCACGGGGGCTGGACTAAAGAGAGGCCAGAAATACATGTGTGTACTTTCAACCTTTCACTGCAGTCAGTAAAGAGCATTGCAGAGATGGAAACAACAGACTATTTTTGTGCAAAGCCTGGAGACAGTCACTGTAGCAGAGTGGGACCAAAAAAATAAAACCCCAACCAAAAAAAATTTCCCTATCTGCTTTCATCCTCCCTGCCTCTCCCATACCCCTTCCCCTCTCACGCCTTGCAGGAGCTATAAATCTAGGCCATCAGAGAGAAGCTGGAGCAGAAGCGTATTATCTTGAGAAATCACTCCCAGAAGGGAGCAGAAAGTTCACGAGTGCCGAAAAAGGAGAAATCACAGCACTGTCATTGGATCTGGCTGTGGCTGGAAGGCGTCCAAGCTCCTCGCACTGCTGACATCCCTGTGCATAATCAGAAATTCCTTTCAATTATGTGGTAAAAGGAGCTTCGCATTGTCAGCCCAAATGCCCTCGTGAAGAAATAGGCTGCCACAGCACCAACGTAGAAGGTCATGGTGGAGCAGCATCCATGCATGGCAGCTTGCCGGGGAGAGGGAGGGGAAGTGCGTGGCGGTGGTTGCACCGCGTGCTTTTATAACACTTTGCTCTTCCATTAGCACATTTAATGTGAGGGCCTCTGAGTGCTTTGCAAGCATCAGTTGACTATGGCTGATAGGAAATAAGTAGATACTGTTAGACCAATGGCGTAGAAGAAAACTCTGTTATGCTGCGCAAGTTGCCCTTTAGTGTTGAGAGGTGGTTCCTGCAGCCCCAATCCCAGTGGCTTCTTCTAACCACTGTAGGCAAGAAGTACTGCCTCCCTCGAAGCTGTGTGTCCTGGGAGGGCAGGGACTCGGCACACAGCTTGAGAAGTCCTCTGCATGGGCATCTGCGCGACCGCCAGACCGAAGGCACAGACCAGCTTCATGCTTAACCAGCCCAGCACTGTGGTGGCTGGGGCTTCACAGTGTCCTGCTTTAAATGCGAATCACAGAGGTGTCTGAGAGGAGATGTCAAATTTTTTGAAAATCTGCATGTTTTTCATTATTGTTCTTGAGTGTGTTCGTCTGAGATGTGGAAAGATGTTCATTTTCCTGTAAATGGATTCTCCCCTTTCACCTAATTCTTTGGCCAATTTATATCCATTAATAAATTTAGTGGGCAACCTGACAAAGTTAGGCAGCTGCATGCTGCTTTCCCTGCTAGCTACAAGGGTCTTACGAGAGGTTATTTTGGCCTAATGAACTTACTATCCCCAGACTCCCCCCTCTGTTGTCAGTAAAAAGAAATGGCTTCCATCAGGAGGAGGGAGAGCTCGATTTGGACACTCTAAATCACCTCGAGAAGTCTTTCTCCTCCTGTTGGCAGTGGAGAGAGCTTAGGGAGAGTGGTCCATTAGGTGAAAGGTGGTTATTCTCCCTCACTCTGCTCCACGTACTGACCAGGGATATTAATACCATATGACTTTTTGCCATCTAACTTAGGTGCTCTGAGTCACTCCCTGGAAGCATCTATTTCTTGGCCTATATGGAAAACTTAGGCTATGACTCACACCTAAAATGGATACACCAAATAATCTATAATAGGTGCTATTGTCTGCAGCTTCTCAGTGGTGAGATCCCCACACAAGGGACCATTGTTTCAGTGTTTGCACAGCGCTTAGCACAATGGAACATTTTAATTGCCTCCCTGCTACACCCACTTGTCTCCGAGAGCGCATTTTTCATAACGTTAATGATCTATCATGATGCTTCCTTCTTACAAAAGAATGGGAGGGAAAGGACTGAAAGAAGAGTGAGCAGTGTGCTCTGGGCGCTGGGCCAGATGGTTGCACTGTTTAGAGACCTCAGATCTACCCTAATGGTAATCTGGAGCTGTGAATTACATGGCCAGGTCACTCTTGAAAACTAGTCCTAGTGAAGGAAGGGGTTAAAAGGGATTTTAATAGAAGTGGCATTACCTAATAGTTGCTGTGCATTTCAAAAACTGATAGTGCTTATCTATTGTCTAAATTAACTGAAGCAGAGAGTCTTGCACCTCCATACAAAGGGGTTAGTTCCTGATAGGGGCTGGGAGTCGCCTAGAACCGGTCAAGACCGACCCTGCTGTATGGATGGGAGCCAGAAGAGAACTGAGTCTGCGCAGAAACAAAGGTCAATCAGCGGACACCGTGATGAAGAGGATGGACCTTCATCTTGGGACCCTCGACGACCACCACTAGAAGGCACTGCGCAAGCGCAGCTGGGAGGAGACTGTCGCGGAGGATGAACCGGACTCGACACGACGATCAATGTGATCAGGTACAAGCCGTTTATTAGCCCCAGATAGCTCACATTTATATTCCCCATTACATACGCGGCGATGTCCCATTGGCAATAATCAAATTAAATCACATAGCAACCCAATTATGATTGGTGTACATTACTTGTTCACGCGCTGTGCTCGTGGCCTTCTTGCAGGTGGCAAGTTCCGCTTCAGTATCCTGGACTTATTTTTCTTTGCATTCATTTCCTTGTTTATAGCACCGTTTGTCCTCTAGATGCCCTTGCGCCCTTATGCTAAGGCTTCATGGCCTCATAGAGAAAATGCTGGATTGCTCACATGTCCCCAGTCCTTTAATGCTTCATCCTCCACAAATCCCCCTTCTTTGTTTTGAGCAATCCAGGCCTGGTTGAAGACCTTAAGCATCAATTTCTTTATGCAACTTAAAGCACAACCTACGATTCCTAAACACACAATAATTGCTACCGAAATAACAATACCTTGTTTAACTAATTCCCTTATCCATCCCGACAGACCCTAAGAAGACAGCCAACTGTTAAACGGTGATGTATTGTACGTAATATGTTCTGCTCTTTCCCACAAGACAGCTAGCTGTTGATGAATACTTTGAGAATGATCAGACAGATTCATGCAACACATCCCTTCAAACTCTTGGCACCCATGACCTTGTGCAAGCAATAAGCAATTAATAGCCGCTCTATTTTGTAAAACTGCATGGCGAACGCTATCTACATCCATTAATAGCTGCGTTAATATTTTTGATCTGGTATTAGACTGTTTCAAGCTCCAGCAAGCTAATTTTTTAAAAATATTCCAATTCCTGGCGGCAGCGCCTCCAGGGAGGAAAAAGGATAATGCTACTGTTCTAGCTACAGATCCCAGCTGTACATTATCATCACACCTTGGATCAAAGTGTTTAAGACTTCGTTTACTACGAGTTTTATTGAGGCTCAAAAAATCTCTGATACGTGGGGTAAACAATGTTAGCTTTCCTATGTAACACGGACCTCCTACTGGGTGAACAGGAATCCCTCCCCACGCGCGATCTCCGCAGATGAGGAAATATCCTGATGGCAACAGAAATCCCCCTGAGGTTTTAACCGAAAACCTTCCCACGGAGTTTAGCGAAAAATTCCAGTACCTTGAATTCCCACTTACATTTTGATAACTTATTGTCGTTTTCTCCTATTCTGTTTTTGGCACCGTCCAGATAGCAGGTACCGGGTTATCTTTACTGCACTCAAGCTTAACTACCAGGACAGTTCTTGCCCTTACATACACTAATCTTATCTAATCTGCTGTATCCAAGTGATATTTTTCACTGTCTAGGTTTTCATGTCCAGCAACAATTAGCACACGAACAGTGTCAAGTTCTCTTTCTATGCACTGATCACACCAGCGTTGTGCACGTGCTACTCTACACCACCACTGTTTTTCACAGACCTAACAACTACACAAAACCCATGGATTACACGCCTTACAATAGTTACACTTAATTGTTCCAGTATGTGCTTCCACACCAGCGTCCATTAATCTTTCTTTTCCAAAGCCTGGATATCTGCGTCGTTGTTATCTTTATCAGGACCTTTTCACAGACGGACCCATCGAGTAGGAATCCATCTTACTCCGTTATCTGTAAGCAAGCACATATAACCTCTACCAGTTAATTTCACTTCAGCTGGTCCTTCTCATTTTCCTGTTTGTAAATTCTTAAACTGAACCAACACCTTTTCCTGTTTCTGTTCTCCTTCCATCAACGCCCTGTGATGTATTAATGCTGGAGGTTCCTTCCTTTCCCCTGTCAAACGCAAAAAATTCAAGACATACAATGCTTTGTTCAATCGTTCCTGTGGCATACTCTCAGTTTCCCCCCTTTTTTGTTTATGCAGTAATTGTTTCAATGTGTGGTGTGCTCTTTCTACCATGGCTTGTCCTGTGGGATTATGTGGGATACCTGTGGTATGGTGGATGCCCCAGAGTACACAAAACTGAGCAAATTTTGTTGAGGTGTATGCTGGACCATTGTCTGTTTTTATCTCTGTGGGGACCCTTAGGACTGCAAAACTAGCATAGAGATGCTTTATTACATGCCGCGTGGTTTCTTCGGACTGCGCAGTTGCCCAAATGGCCATGGAAAATGTGTCAATCACTACATGTACGTACTTTTGATGTCCAAACTCCGGCACATGCGTGACATCCATTTGCCATAGCTGCAAGGATCGTAGTCCCTTGGGGTTTACTCCCACTCCGAGACCTGGACTGATATTTTGGCAGTCTGGACAAGACTTCACAATTCTTTGAGCATCATGCAAAGGAATGTGAAACTGTCTCGATAATACCTTTGCGGATTGATGGAAAAATTCATGGGCGTTGCGCGCCTGAGCGAAGCTATCCGTGGGTGGACCCGTCCACGTCAGCATAACAAGTTGATCTGCACGACGGTTTCCTTCTGCAAGGCCGCCTGTCATCAAATGGCTACGAATATGGGTTATAAAATATGGCACTGTTCTATTGTTTAGCATAACTAATAACTGCTGCATCATTTTATACAAATGTCTATTGGATACTTCTCTGAGTATAGCACGCTCTAAACGCAACACTACTCCTATTACATACAAAGAATTAGAAACAATATTGACTGGCTGTCTATCCCACTTTTCCACATCTAAAACACCACTTTTTTAAATTTTTCTTTTCCCGATTTTTATGTAACAATGGTGCGATAGCCCCTTGTACCGCGGCAGCCACACACGCAGCGTACTTGGTTTGTTGGGTTCGTTCTATCAATTCAACCATGTCCGCTACTTGTGCAGATCGTGGCAACGAGCCTAGTATTTGTTTACTCCTCTCATTGGCATTGTCAAAAGCTAGTAACTGGAACATTTTGGTCTTCATGTCCCCTGTTAGGTCTGGGTGCGTCTCGATAGCTTTGTAAAGTCAGTCAACAAACTGCGTAAACCGCTCATTTTGTCCCTGCTTAATATGTGCAAAAGCAGTAGGCTGACCCGACTCCTGCACTGAAAGAATTGCTTGTAATGCGACTTGCTGCGACAGCTGTATCACCTGCGGTATAAATCCTAACTGCATCTGTGCATCTGCAAAAGGACCCTGTCCGGTAAGCATTTGTGATTGAATACCATATAGCGGATCATTTTGATCCTGAGGCCGTGCAGCCTCTTGATCATACAGTCGCGATCACGCCCTGTGGAATAAAAGTTGTTGTGAAGGAGTTAGCACAATTTCAGCAATTTGTAAAATGTCCATAGGAAGTAACCGATCAGCAGTAAAAATATACTTTAGCATTTGTTGGGTTACCGGCAATCTTAACCCATTCTGCCTTACTGAAGTCTTAACTTTCTCCAATAACTTCCAATCACATGCTTCCCATTTCGATTCCCCGCCCACCCCCGTCACCACTGGATACGCTGCAACAGACGTGATGAATTGTCCCTCCACCAGCGCGTCTCGAAAAACTCCTCTCCATCGTTGTCCCAGATGCGTCTCTCCAGCAGGTGGCAGCACAGGATTACATAAGCGGCTGGGTGAGGGTGCAGCAGGTGGCAACGGTAACGATGGTAACGATGTTGCTGGCAACGGAAGCGGGGGGGGGGCGCCAGCTCAGGATTCCGGTCCGACCGGAACGGATTCCTTTTCGTCGGCTCTGCCTGCACCGATGGTTCAAAAGTTTCACCCACCCCCGGCGAAGGTGACCGCACCGACAAGTCCTTTAACTGCTGGTTGATCTCCTGCAGTACTTGTTTAAGCGAACTGTCCTCCTCCGCCCCCGACTCCTTTTCCCCATCTGGGGACCCTGATCGGGTCGGCGGTAGTGGTGGGTATATTTTTTCAGGCGGAGTTTCTTCGCTAGCCTTTTCAGCTAATTCCCCGTCACGTGTCTCTGCTACCATTGTCTCTCTGACTGCCCATAAAGGTGGCATCCGTATGCGATTCTCAAACAAATTCGGCGCGTCGTTTGAAAGCGTCGTAGCGTTTCCCGACGCTGACAGTGTAGCAGGGGTCAGGGTAGCGAAAGCAGACGCGGCGACGGTTCTTTCGCTTTTCATTTCTTGCAAAGTCTCTCTCACTAACCGCCAGAGAGTAGAGAAACGACTCGCGGTCTTATCCCCGCTACTGATCTCCTCCCATAGGCTTTGTCCTATGGCTTCCCAGGTGGGCAGCTCAAACGCGGCTCCGACCCCCCGGGGATCAAGTTACGCTCTCGTGCCCACATCAGTAACTCTTTCAGTACTTTTGCATCGTAGGAGACCCCTCTCTTAGAGAGGATATGTTGGAGGAGCTTTACCACTGCACTTTCTTCCTTTGTCAGCGCAGACCCCATCTCCTCCCTAACCGCTCACCTGTTTCTGGTGAGATCCACACGGGGATAACCGTCCCGTCTCAATCGGCGCGCGCGTCTTCTTCCCGGTCCGGTGGGCACTGCTTTATAAATCTCTGAGTTGTGAAGTTTCATTCCACACGTCAGCACTTTGGACCGAAGCCGCCGGGGCAGCGGCTGCTTTTGGTTGGCTTCTCCGCCTTTGGTCGCCGCCTTTTACCTCCAGACGGATCCCATCACCCGAAGTCTTCGGGGCAGACAAGGGTCCCTGTTCGGGCGCCAGATGTCGCGGAGGATGAACCGGACTCGACACGACGATCAATGTGATCAGGTACAAGCCGTTTATTAGCCCCAGATAGCTCACATTTATATTCCCCATTACATACGCGGCGATGTCCCATTGGCAATAATCAAATTAAATCACATAGCAACCCGATTATGATTGGTGTGCATTACTTGTTCGCACGCTGTGCTCGTGGCCTTCTTGCAGGTGGCAAGTTCCGCTTCAGTAGGAGACTATGGAAATTACTTCTTGGAACTAATTGTAATATGGAAATTATTTCTCGGAACTGATTTTGATATGCAATGAGGATAGATGCATATGTATAGGTGTATTGGGAAATCTAATGTATATGTAATATTTGATTGTATAAATTGAAGAGACACATTGCTGCTCGGCGCGCACGACTTTGGTGGGACTACCCCCCGTGCTGCCCGGCGCCGAATAAGCATACCTACTTTACAATCTTACAGATTGTGGAGTCTGCTTTCCGCACGTCACTAGGGTCCGAAATTGTTTGGAGGTTGGAGTTTTTTGTGTGTTTTCCCTACTGTTTCAAGAAATAGGGCTATCTAATGAGTGCAGTTGTGCTGGGGAACTCTTTAGACGAAGAATGATGAAAGACCACCAACAGCGAGAGCAGAAATTGCACCATTGTTGCACATCTCATCAAAACCTAACTAGTCCTTGCGAATGCTCTGCCTTGTACTTTAACTCTGCAAGGTGCAGACAGCCTTCAGATTAGGACCGGGGGGAGGGGGGGGGTATGGGGAGGGGGTGGCACGCATTGGCTCTACTGTTCCTATTCCACGGCTTAGTGAAGGATCTCTTCACTCCACGGGGCTGTCACTCTGGCATTTTTTGCCAGCCCTGTCATTATTTTGAATGAATAAATACACAGGAGACTAGCCGCGTGCTGGAATGCCTGGAATGCCAATGCAGAACTCAGCTAATAATGGTTCTATAGTGTAAATCAGCAGCATAGCAGGTCCTGGTTTCACTTGGCTGTGCTCCATGAATAGCAGAAGAGACATTGAGTAACAGCGAATTGAAAATCAGTTTAAAAAGAGGAAGAGGATAAACCCTGAAAATACTCTCTGTTACGGTGTGAACTATTTTCATAAGCTGAGAATTAAATCTTTAAATGATTAAGACAGGGAAAGTATCTTGTTCTGTGAAGCAGTCACATAATTCTGGCAAGGAATATCTCTGGAGAGAGTTAGTCCCAAGAAAAGAAGCTAGTGAAAGCACTTTCTCTTCGCTCTTATGTGACCTAGGATTGACCCAAAAGAATCATATTCATCAGGGAGAACACTGGGTGCTGCTAAAATTGATTTACATCATGACCTCTGATTGGAGTTCCTACCAGCACAAAGAGACAGCTGTTGACTCGCAATAAGTGGCTGGCCGATTGGTTCATTTATTTATTTTCAACTTTGCTGCATATCTGTGGCCAGCAAGAACTTAGCAGAGAACCGGGGAACATCTTTTTTAATGACCATTCTGTGTGTCTTTGTGAGTGCATTTATGATGGGCTACTTGCCTTGAAGTCTGTGCTATGAGATGTTGTTGGCATAGCTTCTTTGGCAAAGAGCACAAAACAAATCAGATGTACCCAGCCAATGTATCTTTGCCAACAAAATCCTGCTGTAGACACAGCTATGCTGTTTCATGAGGTTTTCACAGCTACATTGGCAGGATACTGGCTTCTGAGGGCTTTTGCGTTGTCTCTGCTGGGAGAGGGCCCTTGTAGTATAGCAGCAATGGAGCAAAGCCACCCTAGTAGGATCCTTCCCAAGGCTGACATCATTTCACCCAACTTCAGCTACTAAGCATAGGCCTCTGTGTCAGGAGCATATTAGTCTTTGTTTCCTTACTGTATAATGAGGGTGGAGGAATATGGCTCCTCTGGAGTGTGCATGAGATCTAAGGTGGACTGAGTCACCGTTGAGAAGTCTCCTTTTCTTTTCTGTGACTGCAGAGCGTACATCAGCGACTAGAAGCAATAAACGTGGGTCCTAGTGTACCCAGGTCATTGGATCGAATTTGAGATGAAAGAAGACAAACGCGGTAACATAATTTGAGAGCAACCCAAAAATCATATGAACGTGTCAGGGCTATCTCCATAACTAGAAGTTTTAAGAGACTTTTTAGCTATGATTTAAAGAGGAGGGAAATACACTGAGAGAAAATGGAGGGGTGCCGCAGGAAGGTTGTAACACAGTCCTGAGGAAAATTAGGTTCCAAATCTAATATGTGTCTACCTATAGGCATGAAGGTTTGTAAAATCTTATGTGCATGCTATTGTAAATATACTGTCTTAATGGGCTGTGTACCTGCTGGCAAGTAAGTGCTGTTCTGCGTGGAAGGTGTTCCTCCTGTGCCACTGGCAATTAAGTGGCTAGTGCTAAAGCTGAGAGGCTACCAGGTTTGCTGGCAGGTTCTTGGGGTGGAGAGCATGAAGCAGAGACCCAGGCACTGCACACAAGCAGAAGAGCTTACTACCTACCAAAAAAAATCAAGTATGAGCTGGATCAGTCATTTCCATCTCAAAGAGGATGGGAGGGAGGAGTCTATCTCTTGAAGTAGCTGCAAGCAAGAAGTCGGAAAAAGAGTCTCAGAAGAGGGAATCTTCTGCAGAGATCACAGCAAACCCTACGGCTCTTGCACTGCTCTGTCCCTTGGAAATTCAGTCAACCAGGAAAAATATCCCAAATGAGGAGTGACTGAAGAGCATCAGGTAATCCTAGAAAGCACCCTGGCAGGTCTTGTCTGCCCAGCAGGGATCCCTGTTAGGAGGTCTTCCTGGGACACCAGGGAACAGGGCTGTCTTGAATTCTGGGCTAGCGCTCTGCGGTAGGCAAAGCAAGTAGGATGCTGCTTATATGGATGACCAATATATTCATAAGTAGGAAATCTGGTCAAATTTAGCAGCCTGAAGAAGAGGAAGATTTTACTACAGCTTATAAAACTGCATGGGAGGCACATCTCAGACTACTAAAAATGGATCACTACCTGGATATTTAACGTGGGCAGGCCACAGACTCCCAGGCAGCTTTCACCAGCTCTTAGCAGAGACATTAGTCTGCCAAGGAAAAACTACAGGGAGGGAAGTTGTGTATGTCTCTGGCAATGAAAACTCCTTATTTACAGACTTCCCCCCTATTTCCTTTCATTTATTAGTCAACACTGCATGTGAACTTTGAGATGCTGTAATAGCCAATTCAACATGCAGGACCAGAGAGCTCCCACACTGGAGTGAAAAGACACACTATAATTTGATTCAAAATTTAAACATTCCTAAGATTTTTGGGTCAAAAACCTTTTTTAATTTTAGTGCTAAATGACTTACTAGTGCTCATTTGCTCAGAAGTTTGACAAAGCTCTCATGTGACCTGAATTCTGAGTGTTTAATACAAGTCAATGACCTGCAACCACAGGAGACATCACATTTCTTTCAGTGTGGTCTTTCCCACATCAGGACTTCTCTAAAATTATTGTGCTGGCTCTATCCACAACAGCGGCAGATGCAACACAAGGATGCTCAGCTGCCAAGTAACTGTTTGCATCGTAACTTCTCTGTTCCCCAGGCTTTCTCTGACAAGGCGTTTTCAAGATGAGGTGGTTAAAACGTCACTTTCCACAAGAAAGCGCGAAGCAGGACAGCCCAGTAGCTAATGCGCTGGCCCGAGCCCCTCCAAACTGGGTCCTGTTCCTGGCTCCCTCCGAGAGCAGCTGTCCCAGCAGCTGCGCAAGTCACTCTACATTTATTTTCTCTCCCACCCTTTATCTGTCTCTTCTATTTAGACTATAAACCCTTTAGGGCAGGGACTGTCTGTAAGTACTTGTTTATGCCATCCAGCCTTCATCATTCTATGATTCTATGCCATTGCGAGCACAATGGAGCCTTGATCTCAGCTGGGGACCCTAGACATTATTTGGACTTCAGTAATAACTGAAGTTTCCTCCATCTGGGACTGAATCAGTGTGATGGGAAACTCTGGCGGGGGGATAGGATCGTGTGGACAAAGCCAAAGAGCTCCCTGACTCTAGAGGTCAGGGAGTAAATGTATTCAACAATTTTGTAAGCTTCCGCAGCTCCTAGTCCTCTGGAAGGTGCCAGACCATCTTCAGGGCATACAAATTGCCGTTACATCCCAGAGCTCACTGCTCCTTTGTTGGTGAATTTGGGAACAAATGCTGGACTTATGTTTTCTGTGTTATAAATGTTTAATTAGCTGACAATTGTACTGTCAGTAGAAATAGACATACATACACGTTACAAGTGGCCATGTTTTAAATTAGCACCATATAATTTTCAGTGCTTTAGAGGCATGATGGACTTTCCATATGAGAAGCTGCAAAGACTTGGATTATTTAACTTGGAAAGAAGGGTAATTAAAAGGGCTTAATTGGCCTACTTAAGATGATGAATGGTATAAGAAAAGCTGATCATTCCTTCTCCTTATACTCTGCAGTAATATGAGATCCTGCGTGGAGAAAGCAGGGCGATAAGCAGGATCAAAACCTTGGACCTCAGGAGAGCTAACTTTGGCCTCTTCAAGGAGCTACTGGGAGGAATCCTGTGGGCCAGGGCACTCGAAGGCAGGGGGGTCCAAGAGTGCTGGTCGCTCTTTAAACATCACTTCCTCCATGCTCAGGAGCGGTGCATCTCCCTAAGAAAGACATCTAGAAAAGGAGGCAGGAGACCTGCATGGTTGAACAAGGAGCTTCTAGCGGAGACCAGGTGGAAGAGAAAGGTCCATGGAATGTGGAAAGAGGGGCAGGCCACTTGGGAAGAGTACAAGAATGTGGTCAGAGCATGCAGGGATGCGACGAGGAAGGCCAAAGCCCACCTGGAATTGAAGCTGGCAAGGGATGTCAAAAACAACAAGAAGGGCTTCTTCAACTACATCAGCAGCAAAAGGAAGGCTAGGGACAATGTGGGGCCGCTGCTGAATGAGGAGGGTGTCCTGGTGACGGAGGATGCAGAGAAGGCAAAGCTAATGAATGCCTTCTTTGCTTCAGTCTTCAGTGCCAAGGCAGGCCCTCAGGAATCCCAGGCCCCGGAGGTAAGAGAAGAAGCCCACAGAGAGGACGACTTTCCCTTGGTTGAGGCGGACTGTGTGAGGGATCGCTTAAGCAATCTGGACGCCCACAAATCCATGGGCCCCAACGAAATGCACCCACGAGTGCTGAGGGAGCTGGCGGATGTCATTGCTGAGCCACTCTCCATCATCTTTGAGAGGTCCTGGAGGACAGGAGAGGTGCCCGAGGACTGGAGAAAGGCCAATGTCACTCCAATGTTCAAAAAGGGCAAGAAGGAGGACCCAGGGAACTACAGGCCGGTCAGCCTCACCTCCATCCCGGGAAAGGTGATGGAGCAGCTTATCCTGGAGGTCATCATCAAGCAAGTGGAGGAAAAGAAGGTTATCAGGAGTAGTCAGCATGGATTCACCAAGGGGAAAATCATGCCTGACCAATCTGATAGCTTTCTACGATGGCATAACTGGCTGGGTGGATGAAGGGAGAGCCGTGGATGTTGTCTACCTCGACTTCAGCAAGGCTTTCGACACAGTCTCCCATAATATCCACATAACCAAGCTCAGGAAGTGTGGGCTGGATGAGTGGTCGGTGAAGTGGATAGAGAACTGGCTGAATGGCAGAACTCAGAGGGTTGTCATCAGCGGTGCTGAGTCTAGTTGGAGGCTGGTGACAAGTGGTGTCCCCCAGGGGTCAGTACTGGGCCCAGTCTTGTTCAACTCCTTCATCAATTACCTGGATGAAGAGTTAGAATGTACCCTCAGCACGTTTGCTGATGACACCAAACTGGGAGGAGTGGCTGATACACCAGAAGGCTGTGCTGCCATTCAGCGTGACCTGGATAGGCTGGAGAGTTGGGCAGAGAGGAACCTGATGAAGTTCAACAAGGGCAAGTGCAGGGTCCTGCACCTGGGGAGGAACAACCCCATGCATCAGTACAGGCTTGGGGCGGACCTGCTGGAGAGCAGCTCTGTGCAGAGGGACCTGGGTGTCCTAGTGGACGACAGGTTAACCATGAGCCAGCAGTGTGCCCTGGTGTCCAAGAAGGCCAATGGGATCCTGGGGTGCATTAGGAGGAGTGTGGCCAGCAGGTCGAGGGACGTTCTCCTTCCCCTCTACACTGCCCTGGTGAGGCCTCATCTGGAGTACTGCGTCCAGTTCTGGGCTCCCCAGTTCAAGAAAGATGAGGAGCTACTGGAGAGAGTCCAGCGGAGGGCTACAAAGATGAGGAGGGGACTGGATCATCTCTTCTACGAGGAGAGGCTGAGGGAGCTGGGCTTGTTCAGCCTGAAGAAGAGAAGGCTGCGAGGGGACCTAATATATGCTTATAAATATCTTAAGGGTGGGCGTCAGGAGGATGGGGCCAGACTCTTTTCAGTAGTGCCCAGCGACAGGACAAGGGGCAACGGGCACAAACTGAAGCACAGGAAGTTCCGTCTGAACATGAGGAAGAACTTCTTCCCTCTGAGGGTGACGGAGCAATGGAACAGGCTGCCCAGGGAGTTTGTGGAGTCTCCTTCTCTGGAGATATTCAAGACCCGCCTGGACAAGGTCCTGTGCAGCCTGCTCTGGGTGACCCTGCTTCGGCAAGGGGGTTGGACTAGATGACCCACAGAGGTCCCTTCCAACCCCTACCATTCTGTGATTCTGTGATTCTGTGAACTGGGGCTCATATGTTGGAATAAATGGTAGGTAAATTTAAAACAAATAAAGGAAATATCCTACAGTGCAGTCTGCCTGTGGAATTCATTGCTGTGGAGCATTAGACTTGAGGATGGATCTGAAACCAGGTGAGAAAATTTAACTTTTTCAGGACAAGATCAAAATCTTGCACTTACAGTTGCACACATGCTGGCATTAGTAGTCCTGTCAGAGCCAGGGTTGATCGTGCTGCATCAGATACTTTCAGACAGCTATGCAACACCGCCTGAAGATGCGTGGCTCAGGTTCAGTCCAGCTCACCCAGTACATAGGTAGTACAAATAGCCAGGGAGCAATGGCTTGTGTATTCGGTCTCCCCAGCCTAATGGGGCAGGTGGTCGCGCAGTGGCTGATCTATGTGGAGCCTAGTGTCACCGAAAATCCGGGAATAAAACCTCGTAACACCAATGTAGTGTTAAAAGGCAGGCATTCTTTATTACAGCGCAGGATGCACGGGGGATAATTCCACCGAACGTGCGTATCATGCTTTTCTTATGCAGTTTATATAGATCAAAAATATACATATTCATTAGGTTTCCCAATCCACCTATACATATGCATAACCTATCCATTTCATATTAAAATCAATTCCAAGAAGTCATTTCCATAGACTCCTCCCAGCTGCGCTTGCACAGTGCCTCCTGGTGGTGGTCATCGAGGGTCCCAAGATGAAGGCTTATCCTCTTCATCACAGTGTTCATTGATTGACCTTTGTTTCTGCGCAAACTCAGTTCTCTTCTGGCTCCCATCCACACAGTAGGGTCATCTTGACTGATTCTAGGCGACTTCTAGCCGCTATCAAAAACTAACCCCTTTATATGGAGATGCAAGACTCTCTGCTTCAGTTAATTTACACAATAGATAGGTACTATAAATGTACCTGCAACTATTAGGTAATGCTATTTCTATTAAAAATCCCCTTCACTACTATTGTTTAACATTAATGGTTACCTAGAGACTAGACCATCTGTTCCCATGTAACCACAGTGATGGAATTAGTTAATCATAAAACACGAACAATGCTGCTATGTCCCTTGTACAGCCCTGCCCATCTGAACATTAGGTCTGGGAACAGAGGGTTTAGTCCCTAGGTAATCATTAATGTTAAACAATAATGGTGAAGGGGGATTTTTTTAATAGAAATAGTGCTATTAAATGACTGCAGGTGTATTTGTGGTACCTATCTATTGTGTGAATTAACTGAAGCAAAAAGTCATACATCTCCCCCCCAAAGAAGGTAGTTTCCATTGAAATGAGCAGGTGCCTAGAACCGGTCAAGACGACCCGTGCCGCAGGGACAAGAGCCAGAAGAGGACTGAGTTTGCGCAGAAACTGTGATGAAGAGGATAAGCCTTCATCTTAGGACCCCTGACGACCACCACTAGGAGGCACTGCGCAAGTGCGGGTGGGAGGAGTGTATGAAAATGGACTGATTTGACTATGAAAGAAAGGGCTTATGTAATCAGATGAGTATGTATATTTTAATCTATATAAACTGCACGGAGGGGGTATGGGATATGCACGTTCGGCGGAATTATCCCCCGTGCATCCGACGTCGCAATAAAGAATGCCTGCCTTTTAACACTACATTGGTGTTACGAGGTCTATTCCCGGATTTTCGGTGACACCCAGACCTAATGTCCAGATGGGTAGGGTTGTACAAGGGACATAGCAGCATTTTTCATGTTTATGGTCAACTGATTCTATCACCCTGGTTACACTAGGATCTCCCTTTCCCGAGTTAAGAAGGGCGATGTTTAAATTAATCTTGCTCCATAGTGCTCTTCCATGACTCTGGCTGGATTTCCAAAAGATGCACGTGCTCATCAGTGTGGCTGTGGCCGAAATGTGCCTTGTTGCTGTGAGAGGACATGACTATGTGAGAGAAAAGAACCCTATAAGGTCCGTTCTTGTCTCACTACTGCACTTCTCTGGTAGAGTGATATCTACCAAAAGCAATGAAACACCTCCCAAATACTGAGGAGTGAAAAGGGTGGTCTAATTCCTTGTCCTCTAACAGGGGTAGCCTCCACCATTGGCTGCGAGTCTTAACGAATCACTGATTTCATCAGCTGTTTCACATTCTGCTTTCTTGTCCCCAGTGAGCCTTACACTTAGGTTTTGGTTAGCTCTGTGTTAGTTCAGGAAAACTCTGGTCATTGTCACCAAAATCTTAAATGCTTGGTGAAAAATCAGCTCCCCATATTTCACCTTGTCGCATTAAAAGGAGTAAAGAAGTCTGATAAGCGGCAAAAGGAAAGCCCTCCCATTGAGTCGCGAGATTCAGAGAAGACCCCCTTGTGTTCTAAACTCTCTCTCAGAGGAGAGTCTAGGTGCGGCTGGATCCACTCCTAGTCCCAGACTTGGTCAACGTTTTATGTCTAAGGGGTTAAGTGTGCAGCCACTTAGCAGATTCAACTTGCCTGTCAGAGCCCCTCTGAGGATTTTCACTGAAACAGTTTCGCAAAGTTGAAACAACAGGTAATTTATTCAAGCGACAGGTATCACAGATTCAGGATTGCCGTTGATAAATGCACTGTCTACAAAAGTTGAGCTCAAGGTAATAGTTTAGTGCTTTAGTTAACAATGTGTTCCCAGGGATACGTCTGACAAAGAGATGCGACTCTTACCAAAAAGGCGTCCCTTCTTGACGGGGAAAGAGAGGTTCAGGCCCATCGACCTGTCTGTCAGGTGAAGTTCTCACTTGGCTCCTCCTCCCAAAGAGAGTTTTCAAGGGTCAAATTTTATATGTTCGAAAATCTTTTTGCGAGGTGGGACTAAGTCAATTATTATGTGTCGATTGCCTCTTGGTGTGGCATGTCCTGTTGTCAGAAGCGGGCAGTTTGACACACCTCTGGAGCGGGCATCTTGATATGTGCTCAAGGGGGCCAAATGTTTAAGCAACCTCTGGCTGAGCAGCCTCCGTCAGGTCTGGGAGATTACTTGATTTACAACGATGGGCTATCCCCCTTCTGTCTGATAAGATAAGCACAAGTCAATTTCTCCCTTTGTTAACTCTTTGGCTCTTGGTGCTTGAGTCTGAGCATGTCATTGACAAGTCCAGCAAGGCCATTGACTACACACTTAACTGATGAAGTGCAAAAGATGTCTTTTGCCTGTGCTGAATTATGCCTGCAGCCATGGTAATGGCAAGAGGGTGCAGTGAGATCCTCTTCCTGAGTATGAAATGATGTGGATTAAAAGGCCAGAAGTTTGCAGTGAGTTCAGACCATACTGCCTCTGCTCGGTCTCAGGGGGTGAAATGGCCCCTTGCCTTGTGCCCGAGCACTGAAAGTACTGTTGGCAATATAGATGTTCCCAGCTAGCTCTTCCTAGCCAGAGAGCCCCAAACATATCCTGCTGCTTACTTTTCATCCACTCTCCATATTCTTTCATTTCTCCTGTGAGATATCCGAAAACTTGGTGAATCTGATTTCTGCTTCTCCCCAGAAGGTCCTGAGCTCTTGGCTTCTGCTCTGTGTACAGCTGCCTCTCACCAGGATGTTCAGCCACAACGATCTCTCCAAGCTCCATTTTTTTTGAGTGGTTAGAAGAGGTAATTGTAAATCACAAAG
Source organism: Opisthocomus hoazin (assembly GCF_030867145.1). NCBI lineage: Eukaryota > Metazoa > Chordata > Aves > Opisthocomiformes > Opisthocomidae > Opisthocomus > Opisthocomus hoazin. The sequence goes on along the minus strand of NC_134453.1, from coordinate 21,520,590 downwards.
CCCATGTGTTAGAAAACCTTTTGGGTTGTGCCCTGGCAACTTTCTGCTGTATTTTAGAGCCCCATGGTGACATCCTTTTTCAAAGATGGGATGTTTAATGGAGAAGGGACGTGCCTGAACCACCGCTGGGAGTTGTGCGTGCTGCTGCCCAGGGCAGCGTTGTCTCCTTTTGGGGATGAGGACCAGGAATTGACCCACTGCTGTCACTGAGCTGTGGCACAGAGCTGCAGGGGAAAAGAGGGCTCTAGCATAGGTGCCCTGCAGCATCCCACCGTCACTCCTGCTCTTGATGCAGCATGTGACAAGCTGCTGGTTGGACAGGGGACATAACCTTTGCCAAGTAACTGAGCAGTACCTGTATGCTGTTGCAGCTACCAAGGAGGGTGCCTGCTGATGTATGGCTAGCAGCAAGCTGATTGGGAGCAATGCAAATTGTCAGTACGGGAGCAGACAGCAGGGGGCAAAAAAATACTAGAGGAGAGGCTGAAGCCTGTATCCCTTTTGATGTTTTGAGCTGATGCCTTCATATATAACAGCAAATCTATGGCCTTTCCATGCTCCTCATTCCACATCTGCCTTTGATAGACCATCAAGAGCAAACTGAGGTAACATCAAAGTATTGCACAGAAATCAGCATTCATGTGTGGCTTTAGACAAAGATAAGCACCTTGGTTCAGGGCTGTGTGCTCATTAGTTAACAGGTGAATATCCAGGCAGGATTATGAATTTAATAAATTCCTTATTTCAGTTGCAGGGCTCTATTCATTTAAAAAGTCCATTAAGATGTAAACCCTTAAGAGAAAATACACCACAACGCACCCTAGTGAGCTACACTGCAGGTTACATCTGCAAAAATGCCACTCTGCTTTCAGAGGGAGTCCGGCACCAGCCAGTCTGTGGTTTTGCCCTAATAATTTTGCAGAAGTGTGGCTGGGTTTCTAGGCGTTGCCCAACAGTGGACTGGGTTGTGAAGTGCTTGTCCCGTGTTCTGGGGGATATGGGCACCACCTTCTAGTGGGAGCCTGGTTTCTGGCAGCTCAAACAGGCTGGCTGTCGGTGTTAAAGCCTGTAGCAGAAGCAGGACAGGCTGAGAAGGAATGCCTGGCTGGAGGGAAGGCTGTTTTGCAGAGAGGAACACTGACAGGCAGATGATAAAAGTATCTGTGGCTCTGAATGCCCTAATAAGGTCCTTGAGCATCAGAAGATGTTTTCCCTTCACGCCTGGCAGCACAATGCTAAGTGCAGCCCTACAAATGCACTGTGCAGCGCTCGTTGCCTGATGCTTTGGCTCTCTCTGCTGGCAGCTCGTCCCCACCGCAGCGAGAGTCTTTGGGGTGACCTTCACGCACTGGCATCAGGGGCTGGATGGACGGGCAAGCGATGCTGTGATGTGTAACTGTAAAATCTAAACCTAAGCAGCACTCAGTTTGCTTGACCTTAAGGGGGAGGAGGATTATAGAAGGTATCAAGTGGTCTAAAGCAACAAATGTTGTTGTGCAAGGAGTAGACACCCTGAAAACCTTGCTCATGGGTGTCTCATGGGATCATGAGCAAGGAGGTTCACAGGTTCTGCCCAGCTGCACTCGATGCAGGAACAAGCAAGGAGAAAAAGAAGAGGGAGGGGGTGGGTTTATTGTCCCTCTTCTTTTTTTTTTCTCTCTGTAATCTGATTCCAGCCAGAAGCTGAGTCCAGTCCCTGGTTTCAGTTTAAGGCAGCTTTGTTGACTGTCATTTTTGGCTAGTTCTTTGTGACTAGCCAGGAGCACATTGGTGTAGGGAACACTGAGCGAGAGTCTCCTTTCTCCTCCTACGTGTCCTCTAGACTGACAGAATGGTCAGATAGTGTGAATTTGCATCACTGAGGTAGGAAGAGGCCAAGTCCTACAGGAAAACCAGGTATTTGTGCCTGGATACATCCCGTAAATGCTTGGCTGTGTAAGATGTGTCATTGCCCTGGGCTTCCTGATAGTCAGCATAGGTCTGGGCACCTTCAGATGAAAGTCAGCCCATCTCAGCTCAGAACTACCCTCCAAAAGTTCCTGTTCTTCCCATTGACAGTTCAACCTGTGTGCTCCAGTCAAACAGGCAATGTTTTTTGGGAGGGACACAGGGTCTGAGGTCAACAGCACAAGCAGAGAAGAGACTCAAGAGCAATGTCAGGCTAGCACCTAGGTGTCATAGAGGTTGCTTTCTCTCCAGAGTTTAATATTCTTATTTAGCAGGCATGGCTGGTATTGGAGGTAGCTATTCAAATGTTGCCTGTTTTGTTTGTTTGCTCATGTTCCTTCCAGAAGACTTCTCCAAAGAGTTTCAAGAGTTAAAGTGGGCTCAGACAGCTGCAGTGGATCCACATGAAGGAGACTGGGGCATCTCTTAGGATCCTGAAGTCTTGGGGACGCATCAGTAAATAAAGGTGAGTGGCCCCTTTGCTGTGAACAATATACCCCACCAGCAACAGAGTGCAGCTGTTACTAGCAGGGAGAATAAATATTGAGTGGTTGTGTCTATGTCTTCGTAGCACCTGAAAATCTCATGCTCATTTTAAACCTCACCAGGAAAAATTACTGCTGGGTTTTACAAAGCAGAAACATCACTGCAGAGCTTCTAAAGTCGGTATTTACTAGACCGCACTGATCAATTCCCTCTGAAATTGAGACGTGGGACCTGTATATTTTTAAAATTCTTGTCCTTGCTCACATAATTTAACTGTTAGGGCTTAAGTGCAAAGCAGTCATGTGAGAGACCTTTGCAGTCAATACAGAGAGAGGCTAGTATCTCCAGAGAGTGATTCATGTCCCTTTTCTTACCTGAGATGTGTAAAAAAGGGTCTGTCCCTCTCTTTCCACTGGCTGCAGAAAGAGCCTGGTTGCTGAGCTCTTAGAGGGCTATTTTCAGGCAAGAAAAATTCCAGCCCAAGAGATTTTGCCAAGGTTAACCTCGAAGTTTATGGAAGTGGCATCTGGAGTCCCAGTGTCACCGAAAATCCAGGAATAAAACCTCGTAACACCAATGTAGTGTTAAAAGGCAGGCATTCTTTATTGCAGCGCTGGATGCACGGGGGATAATTCCACCAAGCGTGCATACCCCATACCCTTTTTGTGCAGTTTATATAGATCAAAATATACATATTCATCTGATTACATAAGCCCTTTCTTTCATAGTCAAATCAGTCCATTTTCATACACTCCTCCCACCCGCGCTTGCGCAGTGCCTCCTAGTGGTGGTCGTCGGGGGTCCCAAGATGAAGGCTTATCCTCTTCATCACAGTTTCTGCGCAAACTCAGTCCTCTTCTGGCTCTTGTCCCTGCGGCACGGGTCGTCTTGACCAGTTCTAGGCACCTGCTGGTTTTAATTGAAACTACCTTCTTTGGGGGGAGATGTATGACTTTTTGCTTCAGTTAATTCACACAATAGATAGGTACCACAAATACACCTGCAATCATTTAATAACACTATTTCTATTAAAACTCCCCTTCACCATTATTGTTTAACATTAATGATTACCTAGGGACTAAACCCTCTGTTCCCAGACCTAATGTCCAGATGGGCAGGGCTGTACAAGGGACATAGCAGCATTGTTCGTGTTTTATGATTAACTAATTCCATCACCTTGGTTACACCAGGCTAGTGCTTTAAATCACTGAGCTATCTGTAACAGGCCTGTAATCTGCATCAAGAAGGGCATCAAAGCTCTGGGGCTAAGAAAAAAATTACAGTCTCTTCCTATGATTCCTGTTTGCTGTCTCCCTGTGGATCACATGGGAACTAAAGCTCTGCTTAAGAAGGGAGCATACCCACCCACCTCAGATGGGAAGGCAACCTGGCACATGACTAGAGGAGATGACTGAAGAATTACCAAATTTGGAGGGAAAGGAGTAGTGCAAAAAAGAGATATGGGGATGTTGAAATTCTCTATACTGCCACAGTGGTCAATGGTGGGGCTTTATAGCAGAGGAGCCCAAGGGGCTGCAACAGCTAGAGAAGGTCCTGGAGGGCTGTGGTGGGCATAGTGATACCTGTAGGAGCGACACCCTGGAAAAAACACAATTTCTTTGCAGCGAGCACTTGTCAGTTGATAGGCTTGTGCTCAGTGGTACAGGCTCCATGAATAATAGAGAAATTATTGGAACAATTAGCTAATTAGGGCTAATGAGAGCCTGAATCACTTATGGCACACCTAGGGCTGATAGGGAATTCCTTGAGAAAAGGGCCTTTTTTCAGCAAACACTGATTCATCACAGAATCACAGAATGTTAGGGGTTGGAAGGGACCTCTGTGGGTCATCTAGTACAACCCTCCTACTGAAGCAGGGTCACCTACAGCAGGCTGCACAGGACTGCGTCAAGGCGGGTCTTGAATATCTCCAGAGAAGGAGACTCCACAACCTCCCTGGGCAACCTGTTCCAGTGCTCTGTCACCCTTAGAGTGAAGAAGTTCTTCCTCATGTTCACCTGGAACTTCCTATGCTTCAATTTGTGCCCATTGCCCCTTGTCCTGTCGCTGGGCACCACTGAAAAGAGTTTGGCCCCACAGTGTGGTAATGAGCTGTCCTGCTTCTTACGAACATTTGTCAGACTGTGGGGTAATGCTTGGTGGTTAGGGCTCATCTCTAGACCTACCTGTGCCGGCTCATTCCCAAACAGACAACTGTTGTAGCATGCTTTTGAGGTGCAGGATGCTGATAACACAGAGCCTTGTATTTTTAAGCCTCCCAGAGTAAGCACTGGGTTTCTTTTTGGCTTGTGCTGCTAGAGAAAATGTTCACAGCGTAGCACCCTCACGCAGCCTGCAGTGATCTGGTGGCTCCATGAAAAAGTGAGCTGAGGACAGTGGGATGGTGCATGACCAGGGTGATGTATGATGCATAACACTTGAGCCAACTTTTCTACAGGGCTGCTGTTTGTGTAGGGAGCTTAGCCTTATGCTAAGATACCTGAAGCCAAGCCTGGGCAGTTGCTCTTTCCTCCTCTGTGCTGAAAGCATAGAGGTGATCAGAAAAGCGTTGACTTCAGGGGACAGGGCCTTGAAAAGAAACAGTTTGTAAAAGCACATTTCTCTCAGAAGAAACCATAAAGAAATAGAAAAGAAATACAGTGTACCGCTAGAGGGCAAAACTTTGGGATGGGGACAGAATGCTTGGCTGAGTCGTAATGACTTCACCAAGCAAAGCTCTACCAGGGATCAACCCACGACACTGAAAACAAATGAACAAAGCAGGGCATTTCGGAACAGTCACTGAGGTTGAATGCAACACAATTGCAGAGAGCAGATATGACACACTTAGCCACAGACTTTTAAAGTAATAAAAAAAAAAAAAATCCACCCAAAAGGAAAAAAGTGCTCAAGTAAACTTCTTTCCTATCACAGGCATTAAATGAAGCCACTTTCCAGAGGAGCTCTGTCATATCTATACAAGCACAGCTACCACACAATAGTTAGTAATCAGGATAGTTTAACTTATGGGGCTAAATATGACTCTTGCATCCTTATTTAGATACTTGGCTTTTGCAATGTGATCTTGGAGTCTTTCTGTGTCTTCCTTTTTTGGTGTGTGCAGTATGTAATGCAATACTTTGCTTTGCTCCAAGGTGATACTTTTCTTTACTGCTTCTTTTCCCTCTGTTGCAGCGGTATCTCCCAATCTGCAAAATGGAGGCACGTAGTTTATTTAAGGGATTTCCCTAGTGTCTTGGGTAGAAGTTGTGCTGATTCCATTTGCATATGGATTGTACGTATATACATACGTGTGTGTGTATGTATCTGTGGAGAAGGAGGGTTTGACTTCCTTACCACAGGTCTCCTGAATGACGTTTGTAGAGAGGGATTCCTCTTGACTCCCTGTAGCCATTTAAAGGCTGATAGTTTTGGCACTCTCTGTGGTCAACATAGGCTGATTGGTATCATCTCTGGGCAGTTCACCTAAGTGTGTCAGACATCATCCTTGGGATAGGATGGATTTCCTTCCAGAAGGGTCTGTCTCATCCCTTTAGTGGCACAGAGAGGCTAAGATGGGGCTTATGTGCCTAACTGTGGGTGTCTCAGTTTAAGTGTCTGTATCTGAGCAGCTTGCCTTGACTTCCAGTGAAGAGCTGGTCAATATATGGATCTAGAGCATGACTCATCCCCTCCCATCCTACACAGATGAATCATGTCCTAAGCTCTGCTTCATTTGCTGTCTGTAATGGGAAAGACAGACAGCTTAGATGCACAAAGCTGCACCACATATATGTAGAGAGAGGGGTGATGCATTTCATCTAAGTGACTATCCCAGGGTCATTCAGGAAATCTGTAGCTGACTGGGGTATCAAACAAGGACACGTTAATGTTTGAACCAAGTACCTAATACATGAAGAATTTTCAAAATGCTAACTGTTTTTTTAATAATAAAAGTAGTCAGACCAGGTAGATATTTTAAGACACAAAAATCCTTTTTTCCTGCATATGGTTTCAGTTATAAAACCAGAGGGGAAAACAAACAGAGAAAATATGAAATATAAAAAACATCACTTCTAAACAGAATGTTTGCCAAAGGTTTCCATGAGGTGCTGGCTGCTTGGCAAAGCAGACTGTAAAACAACCTTACAAGCCACATTTATTCTGAGCTCCACTTACTGAAGTACAGTTCAAACTCTTTTTCTGCTGGCCAAGTTCCATAAATTAAACACTTGTCCAATAACACATACCTCTCCACTTGGATTCTCTGTTTCTTTTTGTCTTTGTGTGTCTGTCTCGCTCTTTCACTCTCACTTTTTTTTTTTAATGTTTTGCAAATAGAAACAAAAAAGGTTTGCTTGTTTTAGGAATAGATTTAAGAAATAGACCAGTAAAAGTAAAAATAAGGAGAGGAAAAAGAAAACAGGTCAACTTTTTAGTTCAGCTGATTAAAATGACACTTTTGTTCCATCATTTTACATCTTGGTGACACTGATTTAAAGCTAAGGCTAAATCCTCAGTGTGAAGCTGTGTGATGCCAAACATCTGACTGAAGTAGTGCTTTATCTCCATTACAAGGCACTGGGTGTTGGGTGTTCAGAGGAAACATCAAGGTGACCTGGGAGCTGAGAAGGGAGGTGGGACCTGTGCCCTGCCTTCAGAGAGAACCCAATTTCCCTCCCTCCCCTAGAGTGTTATGGCCTTAGTGATGTGACCATCAGCAGGACCAGCCTTTTCTTACAAGAGAAGGGACAGGGGAAGTGGGAGACATATTCAGACGGCCATCCTGTCTGACCTGGAGCAGGAATGGGTCCACGGATGTACGAAGAAAAAGCCCTGCCAGTAGTGCTCCTGGGCTCACTTTGTCTTCCCTTTCCCACATTCTTTCCTGTTGCTCTCTGTCATCACCCCTACCCTGCCTGCAGCTCTCGCTGCTCTTTCAGTTCCATCTAGAGTCTCGTGCCCAGGTGTGGAATTAATAGTAAAATTAAGGTTTTACATCTAAAAATTAAAGTTTATATGAAAAACGTGGCATTGTTCACCCATTGAGGAAAAGCATAAAATCAAAAGGAGCTCTGAGGATGGGACACAGCTGCAGCAGGCATGCGAGGAATCCACTAACACAGCAACTCCCTGCAACATACCATAGAGGATGGAGTGGAGATTCCGTGGCCCTGCTCCGTGATGATAAAGCGGGAAGAAATGGTCCTCTAGAACTGATAAGCAGCTCATCTGGCCCCCTGAGCCAACAGGTTTTCGAAACCTTGTCAAAGTGCTATCCTCTTGTGAACTTTGCTCATTTTACTATCATTTTAATACCAAAACACACCTCCATCCCAAAGGCTACCTGCCTCCAAGTTGCGACCACTCCTCTTCGAGTCTGTGCCCTCGATTTTTTGTAAATGTGAAGCGAGAGAATTTTACACCAATCATGATAAAAGGTATGTATGACTATAGTCACTCAAACTCCACCTTAAAGGTAGAAAGGATATAAAAATAACCAGGGAAATAGGGGATTTTCGGAGAAGAAGATAACACCGTGAGCAAGTCAAGGGAAACTCCACCTCAGACTGCCTCTGACAACCGGGATTGGCCGACAGGCTGAGCCTTGCTTCTCCCCCCCTTGGGACACTTTGGGTGAGACTTAAACTAAACGCTTTTCTCGGGAATCTTAGAAATCTCTCTAGAGAGTTACTCCCTAATGTTTATAGCCAGGCTGTATTATTTACAACCTTTTCACGCGTTTTATACTTAATAACATCATATTTGCATGTGCTTTCTTGCAGACAGTCACTATCACTGGCAATTCAAAAAACCTATATATCTGTTGCACAAACTGCACTGTTTAAGTAGCTAGTTGTCACTGAACGCGACCAAACGTGGCCGTGCTAGTTCATGAACATGACTGGACTGAAGGTGCAGACTGCTATTAGTGTATCCAGAATCGTGGTAGTTTAATATACATATTAAACGCGACTGGACTGGTAGTGGTAAATTGGATATCACTCAGAATTTAAACCTAGCCACGCCTAACCTCCCACTCTGATGAAGAGAGTTAAAACGCAAGGGGGTTTATTTTCTGCCAAATTAATGCAACACCAGGATGTGTCTAAACCTTGCAGATTCTTTCTGCATGATGTCTTTTGAAACCTGATTTTCTTATTCATCCAAGAAGCTAAAACTCTCACCTAAGGTCTTGTCATATCACTTCTCCTTTAGCACAGCATCTGTCTTTCTGGTCTTGACAGTTATTGCTGTCATCTTCCCCGCTTTCACTTTGACATGCCCCTCTCTCTTTCTCCTTCACATTGAGCTGCATGTCTTCACTTTCAGAGCCAGTCATTGTTCTGTCTCATCAGAAAGGAAAAATTTATTTCTACCTTCACTTGACCCATAAAACTGCCCCCATTTGCCAGAAATATTTCTAAAGATCCTCTCCTGTTGTACAAAGCTTAGATATCCTAACATGAGCTCCAATGAAATTAATGCCTTCTTTAATCCAGAGAGTAGCAAGGTGGGAATAATACAGCAAGAAACTGGATGATATCTCTGCTTTCTTGTTAATTCACAGTGGAAACTTGGGGAAGTCAGCTACTGAACATCTCTCATCAATTCAGAGGTGACCTCCTAAATGAGAATAATCCTTTTTACTCACTAGAGTGACTCAGGGACTTACTCTGTAAGGCTTGAGTGTGGAAGACATGGGCAGTCAAATGTGAATCAGGTTGGAGCAGCTAGAGAAATTACTGTTCTTTGTTAGAAGCTACCTTCTGCCTGGCTGAGATACCATAACTGATGGGTGTGAAAGACAGGACAGGGAAGGAAACGTGCTTTTAGGACAGTTTAGTGTGGAAGAAGCCAAATTTAATTCAGCTTCTGCTGAAGGTGCCTTTGGACAGTGTATTTGTATTGCAGTAATGTTGCGGCAGCTCTTGAGGTCAGTCCCAAAGGCTGGGGATCGACCAAATGATAGTGGGGACATCAACTCCCTCTGAGAAGTGGTGGTTGAGGGTGATGATTACTTTTTAAACTGCCCACCTGATCTGCAAGAGGTCAAAGAGGGCTTTGAACAAGGAAGCTTTCTAGTTTCTCTGTGGGGCTGCTTAGGTGATGCCATGTGGTGATGTCGCTCCCTGGAACACTAAGGGCAAGATAGGGTTGGAGCATCCATGTCTCCACCACTGATCTGCAGGGCCAAGGTGATCTGTGACCTGCAACACCTGTGTGCTCAAAATTGTGCTCCAAGTCCAAAAAACTAATGTAGATACACACCGAGAAACTTTGTCTATGCTATGTAGAGTTACTTGGTTGCTCAACCTGTAAACTCTTCTTCTGGGATTGGATACCCTGTACAAGTCATGGGGGGTTGGCAAAAAAACTCCATTTTGGTGTGAAATACACTGACAATTTTGTTAACTTAACATTAAAGAATCAAACCTCTTTCCAGAAAAGCTTTGCCTGTAAATGTCTTAACTGCAGTAACAATCACAGGGTGTCTGCTATTCCTGGGCTGACCCAGCTGAATACTGGACTGTCTAACAATGCATGGTAAACCACAGACTGTAAAATGCTAGGCGCTGATCACAATTAATAAAAACATCACAGCTTGGCCAATATTTGGTTAAATCTTGAAGCAAAACATGCAGCATTTTAATAGGGTAACCGTAAAGGCATTTCTCCATATAGTTCACATCGCTTGCTCTTTAACAGAAAGTTAATGGGGATTTTCTTTTTTAGATAGCAACAATTTATTGTTTGTTTCCCTGGTAACTAAAACACCATGATCTTTCCTTGAAAACTCCATTGGGATTCCTGCAATGTTAGTGAGCATAATGAATGGTAAATGTAAAGCAAACCCATTGAATCACTTTATTTCAAATTCTGGCAGAGACATAATTTCCCACAGTTCATAAACGTTTACAAAAAAGGAGTTTACATGTATAAAACCAGTTATTTTTATCACTCAGATCAAAGACGACGTTTATCTGGATGTACGGATGCATTTTCAGCCAGCTTTTGAGAAACTCAGGTGACAATCTTTAAGAAGTTTCACAGACTAATACCAAACCTTTGAAGTCTGCAGTTTTGCTCACCTGAAAATACAGACGTCGCTTCTGCTCTCTGTTCTGCATGAGCCTGAAGTTTGCACTTCAAAGATTATAGACGACAGGCCAAATTTCCTGAGTTGCTAACAGTTCTGGGACTTACCAACTAGAATAAAATGAAAAAGTAGGGCATGTTGCAGGATACGGAGTTTTGTATCCATATCCACGTAGCAATCTCACTGCTCATGTGCCAGATGAATGGCACTTGCACACTGGAGAAGCAGCCTTACACCTTTTGGAAATGCAATGGAAAGATTCCCCTAAAGTTAATGACCTTTTCATCAGACCCTAAGATGGAAGAAGTGGAGAGGAGCAAGAACTTCAGATAACAACTTTGCAGCTGCTGAGACTCCTGGCAGACCCTGTCACTGCTCCACAGTCTGGGCTTCCTATTCTTGCAGCAGCTCAAGCCCAGAGATTGCTTGATGGAGTCTGGTTTTCATCTCAGATTTTATTCCTCTGTAATTAATGGAATAGCACTAATATGAGCGAGAGAAGGGTCATATCCATCAATCTCAGTGGAGTTGCTCTGGATTTGTGCTGTTGTACATATAAAAGCTGTTTCTGGTGCTGTTTGCAAGTGGGGACTTGTTTACTACAGGAGCGAGTGTGGTTTCTGCATGCTACTGCATTGGTGCACATCCCAGGGCAGGTCTGCACCACCTTCCACTGGTGACTACATCTATATGCTATATCTGTGTCTTGGTTTCGGCTGCCGCCGGCAACAAAAGCGCCACGCGGCCACCCCTCCCCCCACCGGCGTGCGGAGGAGAATGAAAAGAAAGAGGCAGAAAACTGGTGGGTCGGGATAAGGGCAGTTTAACAGAACAGCAAAAAGAGGGAAACAGGAACAACAACGATACAGGTAAGGAGAAAACACAACAACGAACCGCACGACCCAGACAGCACCGGCGCCACGCCCCCCAAGCCGTGAGTCCCTTTCCGCTGCGCCGCCCCCCCCCCCCCCCACCGGAACCCAGTGTGACGTCACATGGTATGGAATACCGGGCTCTGTTTGGCCAGGTGGGGTCAGCCCCCACCCCCCGGCTGTGCCCCTTCCTGGAGTCCGGTGAAAATTAACCCTGTCCTGGCCGAACCCAGGACATGATCCACCCCTTATTCCATACCATCTACGTCATGCCCAGGTCCCCCATTGTCCAGTTGATCACCACCACTTCTCCTGTCTCCAGATATCATTCCCTTAGTCTATGGATCATCACTCTAAAGTGTCCCTTGAGTTCATTTAATCCATGACTTCAGGCTCCATCTGTCGTAATGGTCTTCCCTGGCAGGACAGGTGATGTGTGGTGATGGGCGGTCACTTGCTGCATCCGGAGCTCACGGCTCATGTATCTGGTGCGGCCCGTGCCCACAGTCTGCAGGAGATGTTGATCTTGATGAAGTTGCCAGATGCCAGTTGTTGAAAACCAGGTCCAGTTCCATCATCGCTGTGCTCTGCTAGGTTTTCATCGAAAAAGTCCATCCTTCTTTCATCTGGACGATTCTTACTAAGCTACTACTGGTACAAAATATAACAATTATAACAGTGATAACAGACAGTGACAGGGTTATTTAACAATTAACTTTATACAATTTATTTATGGACTATTCTCACCCAAAATCAAATCCCCATGAGGTACACATCGGACTTCCCCATCCTTTCGCATTACCCACCAGGTACACCCAGGTCCTTGAGCAAAAGCAATCCCCCGGACGGGCTAGCCTTTGCCCGAGGCAGGACTAACCCAAACCGTCTTCCCTAACATGTTCCGCATGTGCACTACAGGGACTTTATCCCCATTCTACGGGGCGCTGAGGTTTTGACTGGGCAGGACCAGCCCGGTTGGTGGACCCTCTGGTGTTCACCAACCAGGTGGCCTTTGCTAAATGGGTATCCCAGTTTTTGAAAGTCCCACCCCCCATTGCCCTCAAAGTGGTTTTTAGCAGCCCATTGTAACGTTCGATCTTTCCAGAGGCTGGTGCATGGTAGGGGATGTGATACACCCACTCGATACCGTGTTCTTTGGTCCAGGTGTCTATGAGGCTGTTGCGAAAGTGAGTCCCGTTGTCCAACTCGATTCTTTCGGGAGTGCCATGTCGCCACAGGACTTGTTTTTCCAGGCCCAGGATGGTATTCCGGGTGGTGGCATGTAACAGCGGGTCCCTGTCCCCTCCACCCCACTGCTCACAGCTATCCGGCCCCGGGGCAGGTCTCTGCACAATGTTCTTAATGACTTGTTTAGCCCTAAACAAAACCTGCAACCCATTCAGGAGACATAACAAAAGGAGAGTGCTGGCCTGAGCATCCCACGGGTACTCGAAATTCTCAAAAGCCGTTAGGACCAGCCTGAAGGAGAGAGGGGGGGTGACAGAGTGGGGGAAGGTATCCCCTCCGGTTTTCCCCACAGACTGGGTTTGATTATTCACAAATTCTAAGACATAGGATCCGAGGTACGGAAATGACCGCAGTGCCGCATGCAAATACAAGCCTAATTTCATGAACATTGACGTTATCATGTCATAAGTCGACATCATACAGTATAGCAAAATCATCACCCTGATCCTTTTCCCCGAGGTAATGAACAGCACCACAGGGAAAACATAGTGCAAGTACGGATTCAAAAACCACAGCCATCTGATCACAAACAGAAACATTTTTACCGGCGACTATTTAACTAACACAGAAAAATGCGTATAACAAATTTAACAAAATCTAAGAAAGCAGTTTTAACACCCGCTGCTCAGCCCTGACGTTATCCCTGCCCCACACTTGGGCGCCAAATAAATGTCTTGGTTTCGGCTGCCGCCGGCAACAAAAGCGCCACGCGGCCGCCCCTCTCCCCCGCCGGCGTGCGGAGGAGAATGAAAAGAAAGAGGCAGAAAACTGGTGGGTCGGGATAAGGGCAGTTTAACAGAACAGCAAACAGAGGGAAACAGGAACAACAACGGTACAAATAAGGAGAAAACACAACAACGAACCACACGACCCAGACAGCACCGGCGCCGCGCCCCCCAAGCCGTGAGTCCCTTTCCGCTGCGCCGCCCCCCCCCCCCACCGGAACCCAGCGTGACGTCACATGGTATGGAATACCGGGCTCTGTTTGGCCAGGTGGGGTCAGCCCCCACCCCCCGGCTGTGCCCCTTCCTGGAGTCCGGTGAAAATTAACCCTGTCCTGGCCAAACCCAGGACAATCTGCATTACAAACAATTTCTATTCATAGCCCGAGAGCTTTATGAAAGACTATAGTGCTATTTTGTGAAGGATTTTGAAAGGGTGTGCAGAACAACTCCTCTTCTTTACAAAATTCTCTAACAAGAAAAATTGAAACCAGCTATTATTTTTTTAAATTTGGATCTTTCAAAACATTTAATTTTGCTTTACTCTTTAAAAAAAATGCAATACCATATATCTGCAATACCAAGTTACAGATAAAAAAAAGTGTGGTTTCAAAATGGAAAGCTAGAACACCAGAAGCTGAGCGACACTAAAGATTTTCAGGAGAAAAATCTCGGTCTCCTGAGATTTACACATTTCTGTGAAGTTCTTTGTTTTGTGGCTACAATTTTTTCCCCTGGTGCTTTATTACTGTGCTGTGAGAACTGTAATATCAGGTAACTGAAACATTAAATACCTCCTGCTATCAGAAGACATCTTCGGCATATTTTGCTGGCCAATATGTTTGTTTTCAAGCAGGATGCTTAAATCATACACAGGGTTGTGACAAGAACCTAATAATGTTTCTAATTAGAGGCAGGTGTTATTTATCAGAAATTCAAAAAGTTTTTAAATTAAAATTGAGAACTAAGAGGGTCAGATGACACACACAAATTAGTTTAATCCTAGTTCTAATATGAGTGGGGGTACATGGTCCAAGAACTGACTGCTGTGGCAAAGTTGTTAAATGTGGAATCTGTGGAGGGGGCAAAGGAAATTTTCACTCTCCCAACAGAAACACCAGGGAAATTGTTCCCTGGGCAGGTCAGAAGATATTTTGTGAGGACCTCCTCTGAAAGGCACTGCGAGGTACTGAGATAACTTCCCATCCCTAATACTGAAAAGTGAAAGTACAAGTGTGCAAGTGCTTATTTTCCTGTCATGCTTCCAGGTTGGGCAGCATTAATTTTGGGGGATCCCTAGGACACTTGCACGTTGGATGCTGTGTTGCACAGCTCAGCAGACCTCCTGTATCTTCAGTGAGACTAAGGTTTGTGCAGAGATATATTTTAGCTCAAACATTAATGCTTATGTGGAAAGGAAAGGGAAAGAATGAAGTAAAAATATTTTGCTAAATATCCTTCTGTGTTTCATTTGCAAGTATGAGTATTGTAAATGGCCCAGCCACGGGTTGGAGATGTGTTCAGGTTGGGCTTCCAGGGAAGAAAGGTTGCAGAGCCAGGATTAGGTCAATGTTCAACTTATCCAGAGGAAAGGGAAGGAGGGAGGGGTAGTTAGGGACCAGAGTAGAGCTAGGGTCTGTGAAAAAGGGAAGCGGAGCCAAAGTCATGGCCAGCTTCTGCAATTCACAGTTATTCAAGTGGAAAGAGGTGGAAATGTGGTATTGGGGTCTCTGTGTGATGTATCCCCAACTTCACCTCCTGTGTGTGAGTAACACCAGGTTCACTCTCACAGCTGGGTGGGTGAGCCAGTTTGGGGCTCACCTTAAGGCTGAGCAGTGTGCATTGCCTGAGGTTTAAAGTTAATTGCAGATGCAGAAGTGATCTGGAAGAAAGTGGAGGCAGGTCTTCGAAATTTAAAATACAAATATATTTGTTAAAGTTTTTTTTAAATTTAAAAAGTAATGGAATTTTAGAATTTGTTCAGGCCAGATATGTTCACAATTCGTACAGGTTTTTTTTAAAAACCGCCATATTCCTAATTTTTGGTTAGCAGTATGAGCGTGTAAGAAGTTAGTGTTCAGGTGGGGTTAGAATCACGAAAAGAATTTCAGCAGAGTGAAGGTTAGGATTGAATTTTGTTGACCCTGTGGAGGAAAGCTGTGTGTTGCTCTCAGTTGATTTGGTTGCCTTATTTTGAATTTTTCCTCAATACATATTCCTGGCAGAGACGGACTTAGACAAGGGATAACCTCTGTGATACTGGTGACTAGAGAACTACAGTTATTTTCAAATTTGCAGCTTCTGTGATGGAGAGTATTGGTATCACTTTACTTGAATACCTTAAGCTCAAGTTTCTTGTGGTGCTATACACCTTCCTCATTCCCTATATTATTGTTCAAGTTATTTTCAACAGGATTTGAAAGGCACATTGCAGACCCAAACTTATAGCTGAACTTTGGCATGATGGTAAAGGAAAATACAGGGTTTGCATCAGCTTGTTTTACTCACAATGAATTTTCACACAGAAGAATATGCCTTATCTATAGCCAAGGTTAAATTTAGCACTAGGTTCTATTGTAATGCTCAAAATGCAACATTTTGTTTCAATTAAGGCTTCCAGTTATGTCGAGGAAGCATCTAACTAGTGTCAGCTTACTTGAACGCTGTATTCTTAGGCTTGTGTGGCCTTGAGTGACTTCTGCACAGCCAGTGCTTGGGTAATATAGGATTTATGAGACTGAAGGATGCATAAAGAGGGTTTTAACATAAATTTTCCAGTTGTACCGAGGCCAGCGTGAAGGTTGGGATTAGCTTGGAGGATCATAAGAAGTTGAATTGGAAAGGCAGGGTTTTGGCTGAAGTTTGCCAGCTGCAAAAAGAAGAGCTGAGGGCTGCTTCCACTTGGTTTGAATCCCTTAGTCTTGAAGGCCTTTCTCTGTCTCTGGATATGGAAGAATAATTTTTAAGAGAAATATGCATTTTATTGCTAAAAAAGCAGTTTCAGGTCACTCCACACCTATCAATAACAGCTGTATTTAGCAGAATATTTTGTCAGAAGAAAATGAAAAAAGATCAAATGCAGGGAGGGAAAAATCAAAGAGTTACAGTCTGGATGTTTTAAAGCCTAGTTTAGCTAAATTCAGTGATAATTTTTCAAAGGAGGAAAATACTGCAATAAAACATTTGTTGTGTTTTTCTGCTTGTTTGCATTCCTTTGAGAAAAATGAAACAGTTTGACTCATCCAATACTATTTTCTTTCTTAGTTTTTCAGTTCAACCATTAAAACAAAAAAAGTCAGTTATTCATGCAGTTCTCATTATAGATTACACCAGAGGAAAAATTTGTAAGATAGCTTTCTGGATGGCCTGACTCAGTACCATTCAAGAAGACATTATTGGGTTTAAGTGGACATTGGCAAGGTCTTTAGTACGTATGAGAATGATTAAAGAAATCCAGATATTTGGAAATTAAAAGAAGGGAAAAAAGGGATCTGAGTGTGAAAAGCCCTAAAAGACATGTGTGAGAACTAACTCATCTGCATGGCTTGTGCTCAGACCTGTTTGGTGGAGAACTGTTGAGACCTGAGGCACAAAGAAAGATGTTTGGGCAGCAGAAGCCAAATTGGAGGCTGTAAAGTGATTTGTTTCTATTTCCTTGTATCAATATGAACAGTCAAATCAGCTTTACAGCTCTGAAATAAACACAGTTGAGAGTTTATGTGAGTTCAGGATGGTGTAATCTGTATATTTTGGACATGGTAGGGGAAGGAGAAGAAACATTTGCAGCCAATTTGCCAACATGTTCCTCATTTCACATATCAGCAAGTTGGTTGAAGTAATGAGAGAGATAAGTATTTTAAGTTGCAAATGCTTAAGAAGCTGAGAATCTGGAAAAGGGAATTAGTTTTTAAGTTCAGAAGTCATTTATAGCTAGATGTATGGGATGATGTGAGGGGACCTTGGGTTTTGCTGTTCCTTCCTTGTAAGTACCTGAACTTATGCTGGAGCTTACTGTCCTGAGACATGCACCCAGGTCATGACTTGGGGCAAGAGACCTTTGACTTGTTGGAGAATGAACATGCACAAAGCAGGGGACAAGCGAGAGTTTGGCTCAAGCAGAAATGTTTGTCCTGCGGGTTGCATTCCACCTGCCAAAATATTCATCCAACCTGGCAGCTGCCTCTCCCTGACTCCTGTCCCGGGGCACAAGCAATGAGCTGCAGCTGGATGAGCTGCTCCAGTTCTGTCGGCAGCTGGCTCCTGGCTGCTGTTGTTCTGGGATGAGACCTGCTCAGAAAATACTTCTCCTACGTGGCTTTCCAGCCAAAGATGGAAGAATGCCTTGTTTGTTAACTGAGCTGAAAATGAGGGAGATGGAAGGAAGAATTATATTATCACACCTGCATTAAGTTCGTGTTTTCCCGCAGAAATGTGAGTACCTGAGGACTCTGGTACAGGGTTGGCTGAAGCTCAGGACCTGTCCAAAGCTCCCAAGTTTGCTTGTGACTCAAAGACGTTAATTCCCTGTTCAAGCCCCGGTGAAGTCAGAGGACACATGGATTGCTCTGCCATCCTCTGTGGCTCAGCCACTGGAACAGGCCGCCTACTGAGCTGAAGCTTTTGGTTTTCCATCAGTTTTAAAAAATAATTTATATGAATCATGATAATCATTAGTTTGTAGATCTTGCCTTTGGCAATCAACAAAGCTGCTTACAGAATTGCAATCTTTATATGACTACGGATATCTCAGCCATGTCACTGAACTCAAGGGTGCGGGTCGATAGCCTTGCTGGACATGCTCAGACTTGTGCGTCAAGAACCAAAGAGTTAACAAAGTGAGCAGTTGACTTGAACAATGAGCTTTGCTTATCTTATCAGACAGAAGCAAGGGGTGATGGCCCACCACTGTAAACCAAGTGACCCCTGAGGTTCAAGGAAGGCGGCGCAGCCAGATGTTGCTTCAGATAAAAAACAGAAGGACCCCCTAAGCACATACTAAGATCCCTGCTCTGAAGGCGTGTCAAACTGCTGAGTCCTGCTTCTGATGACACAACATGTCATTGCAAGAGACAATCGACACATAATAATTGACTTAGTCCCACCTCACCAAAGATTTCAAAAGTATAAAAATTGGCACTTGAAAACTCTCTTTGGAGGAGGAGCCAAACGAAAATATTATCTGACAGATGGGTTGATGGGCCTGAACCTCTCTTTCCACCCCCCCCCCCCCCAAGAAGGGACGCCTTTTTCATAAGAGTCGCACCTCTGACTTTGTCAGACGTATCCCCGGGAACACATTGTTAACTAAAGCGCTAAACTATTACTTTGAGCTCAATTTTTTGTAGACAACGGCAATCCCGAATCTGTGATACCTGCCGCTTGAATAAATTACCTATTTTTTTAACTTTGTGAAACTATTTCAGTGAAAGTCCTTGGAAAGGCTCTGACAGGCAAGTTGAATCTGATTAGTGGCTACACACTTAACCCTTTAGACATAAACCGTTGACCAAGTCTGGGACTAGGAGTGAATCCAGCCGCACCTAGACTCCTCTCTGAGAGAGAGTTTAGAAAGCAAGGGGATTCAACTCTGAACCTCGTGACTCAACGGGAGGGCTTTCCTTTTGCCGCTTATCAGACTCCTTTACCCCTTTTAATGTGACAAAGGGCAGCAAAACCTTCAGGGATTTATTAGCACAGAGCAACTTTCCCTGCTTCTGAAACCCTCTTAATAATAGTTTCTGCAACATATACCTTATTTTCTCTCTGGAGTTTCTGATCATGGTTCTTCCATTGCCTAAGGCTTCAGTCAGCTCTAGAAATAGCCCTGTTCTACCCTTGGGAAGGTGTGCGAAGTGCCTTGTTTTCTGTTTTACAGGTGGAGAACCTGGAAGTAAGACCATTTAAGGCTGACATGTTTGCCTGTGATTATGTAAATATCTATAATCACACATCTTAACAGTCAGTGTGATTTTCTACTCTGTGTTTGTGCAGTCTGAGGTCTGTTGAAGGCAGCAGGAAGGCTTCACAACAGGGGAAATCAAGCCATACATCTCTAAGTAGACATAAGGATGAAGCGCCCCAATTTCAAACTATCCATTTCAATATCTCCACGATTCAGTCCTTCCCTCTGCAGTGAAGCAGCAACCATGCTTCTGGGAGCTGAGGACAGGACCTCAGCGAGGGAAGTGGGGGATTAAAGAGCTTTTCAACCCTTTGCCTCTGTCCTGGCAACCCCTTTTTAGCTCCCCGGGAGGTACCTCCTGCCTGGCATAGAATCATAGGATGGTTTGGGTTGGAAGGGACCTTAAAGATCATCTAGTTCCAATCCCCCTGCCGTGGGCAGGGGCATCTTCCACTAGACCAGGTTGCTCAAAGCCCCATCCAACCTGGCCTTGAACACTTCCAGGGAGGGGGCATCCGTAACTTCTCTGGGCAACCTGTTCCAGTGCCTTACCACCCTCATAGTAAAGAATTTCTTTCTTATATCTATTCTAAATCTACCCTTTCCATTTACGGCCATTACCCCTTGTCCTATCACGTGGAAGGTGCAGTGCCCATTGATCATCCCAACAGGGGCTCAGCTCTGATGCATCATCACATTGAGCTGTTGGGTTGGGCTCAGGGTACAAGCTGCCATGGCTAAACTCTCTGCCATAGGTGGTCCTGCCTGGGGTGGGCTGACGAGGGTCAGTGCTTTCCTCTCTGCTCACTTGGACTGGGACCCAGAGGTGCTTCTCTCCATAATTACCAGCTATTGGTCTGGTAGTATACTTTGGCCATAAGCCCAGTCCCTCCTGCAAGACTGCTCCCATATTTACAGCTTATTTCTGAATCACGGCTAAAGTACCTGATGAAATTTAGAGAGGCCAGCACAGATAAGTGTCCCACAAAAGCCCAGTTTTAGAAGCTTAATCAGGGTTTAAATATCCAAGCAGTCTCAAGTGAAAAACAGTTGCTGGGATTTCAGTGTTGCTATTGGTAAAATGGGTTTCAGGTCTTTACTATGCAATCAAAATACTTAAATCACCACTTGAACTAAATGAAAGCTTATTGTGTGTGCATATAATTGTTCTTCTTGCTACCTATTATTTGATTAGGGTTGGGTAAGGTTAGAAAATAAATTAAATTAATTTTCTTTGAAAGTTCTGCATTATGAAGTAAGAGGTATAAAAGTTACATTACACATGGCAAATGAGGGTTTAGTTTATAGACTTGTTTATATTTTTATTTTAATGATTATTACTTTCTCCATGTCATTTCCACTTCTGAATCTCCATACTCATTACGTTTTTATTATCTCTTTTATAAAATCAGTGGCTGCAAACCAGAGAATATTGTTGTTGAAAAAAACAGAACCAAATATATCTATCCATAAATTAAATATTATGGCTGCGACAGGGACTTTTCTGAAGTCACCAAGCTTAAACTGAAGCCCATTAATAGCTGACCTTTCATTTTTATGGACCATGGTGTGCAGCTGCCCTGGGTTCAGCCAGGACAGTGTTAATTTTCACCAGGAGCCAGGAGGGAACACAGCCGGGTGGGCTGACCCAACCTGGCCAAACAGAGCAGGGTATTCCATACCATGTGCCGTCATGCCGGCGTCTCTGAAATTATTAACAGTCAAACCCAGCCTATGGGGAAAACTGGAGGGGATACATTCCCCCACTCTTTCACCCTTCCTCTCTCCTTCAGGCTGGTCCTAACAGCTTTTGAGAATATCGAGTACGAGTGGGATGCTCAGGCCATCGTGTTTCTATTGTTATGCCTCCTCAATGGGTTTCAGGTCTTGTTAAGAGTTAAACAAGTAGCTAACAACATTGTGCAGAGACCTGCCCCGGGGCTGGATAGCTGTGAGTGGCTGTGTGTGTGGGACAGCATGGGCAGGTGTCTAGGACAGTGGGCACCCCCCGGTGTCTTTGAAACTCACCCCTGAACAAGTACAGAATCCGGACAATCTAGTAAAGTATCTGCAAAAAGTGTGTTGCCACCCTGGCAAACACATTGTCACCTGGCTGCTGTGGTGCTGGGATAACGGGGCCAGCAGCTTGGAATTAGAGGGCAAGGAAGCCAAGCAGCTGGGATCCATGGCCAGGGAAGGGGGCATTGACAAGGCCATTGGGAAAAAGGAACAACTCCTCAGCCTCTGGAGGAGACTTCTGTCAGGCATGACGGAGAGGTACCTCTTCAGTGACGATTTTGTATGTTATCCTGGCAAGTGGACCAATATGGAAAGGGGTATTCAGTATTTGAGGGAATTAGCTGTGCGGGAGCTGGTTTACTATGACCCGGACGATGAGCAATTACCTGCAGACCCAGATGAAGTCCAGTGCACATGACCCATGTGGAGGAAGTTTGTGTGGAGCACACCATCCTCATATGCCAACTCATGGACAGTAGCAAACTGGAAAGGTGAGGACGCACCAACAGTGGATGAGGTGGCTGTCCGAGTCCGGCAATATGAAGAAAGCCTCTCTTCCTCCCTTGTCTCAGCTGTGAAGAAACTGTCCCAGGAGTTTCAGCATTTCAAAGAGGATATGTCCTACTCCCCACCTGTACGGGCCAGTGTCTCAGCTGTTAGGGGCAAGCATTCCTCTGCTCAGGAGAGAGAATACAGAGGCTACACACCACGGGGCACCCTGTGGTTTTACCTGTGTGACCACAGAGAGGACATGAGGAAGTGGGATGGAAAACCTACCTCAAGTCTAGAGGCACGAGTGCATGAGTTGCGAGGTAAAACAATCACAAAAGGGGATTCTGTTAGGAAAAATGCCGCTCCAGTTTCCAGAAGCCAGCTCTCCAGACCAGGTAGACAGTTTGATCTTGATTCCAATCCTCTGGAGGGGACCTCTAAGTCATTCTTACAGCAGGTGAGCAGCAAATTCTCTGACCAGGATTAGAGGGGCCCTGCCTCCAGCCAGGTGGAGGAAAGGGACAACCACGTTTATTGGTCGGTGTGGATTCGGTGGCCTGGCATGTCAGATACGCAAGAGTAGACAGCTCTAGTGGACACTGGTGCACAGTGTACTTCAATGCCATCAGAGTTCAAAGGGTCAGAGTCCATTTGCATTTCTGGAGTGACAGGGGGGTCCCAAGAGCTGAGTGTATTGGAGGCTGAAGTGAGCCTCACTGGGCAGGAGAGGCAGAAACACCCCATTGTAACTGGCCCCCAGGCTCCGTGCATCCTTGGTTTACACTGTCTCAGGAGAGGGTATTTCAAGGACCCAAGGGGGTATCGGTGGGCTTTTGGCATAGCTGCTGTGGAGATGGAAGAAATTAAACAGCTGTCCATTTTGCCTGGTCTCTCGGAGGATCCTTCCGTTGTGGGGTTGCTGAGGGTTGAAGAACAACAGGTGCCAATCGTGACTACAACGGTGCACCGGCGACAGTATCGCACCAACCGAGACTCCCTTCTCCCCATTCATCAGCTGATCCACCAGCTGGAGAGTCAAGGAGTGATCAGCAAAACTCGCTCACCCTTTAATAGTCCCATATGGCCAGTGAGAAAATCTACTGGAGAGTGGAGACTGACAACAGACTACCGTGGCCTGAATGAAGTCACACCACCGCTGAGTGCTGCCATGCCAGACATGCTAGAACTTCAGTATCAGCTGGAGTCCAAGGCAGCCAAGTGGTATGCTACAAATGACATTGCTAATGCATTCTTCTCCATCCCTTTGGCAGCAGAGTGCAGGCCACAGTTTGCTTTCACCTGGAGGGGTATCCAATACACCTGGAATCAACCGCCCCAGGGGTGGAAACACAGTCCCACCATTTGCCATGGACTAATCCAGACTGCACTGGAAAAGGGTGAAGCTCCAGAACATCTGCAGTACATTGATGACATCATTGTATGGGGTGACACCGCGGAAGAACTTTTTGAGAAAGGGGAGAAAATAGTTCAGAGCCTTCTGAAAGCCGGTTTTGCCATTAGGCGAAGTAAAGTCAAGGGACCTGCGCAAGAGATCCAGTTTTTGGGAATAAAATGGCAGGATGGGCGCCATCAAATCCCAATGGATGTCATCAACAAAATAGCAGCTATGTCTCCACCAACCAGAAAAAGGAAGCACAGGCCATCTTAGGTGATTTGGGTTTTTGGAGGATGCACATCCCAAATTACAGCCAGATTGTAAGCCCTCTGTACCACATGACCCGGAAGAAGAATGATTTTGAATGGGGCCCTGAGCAATGACAGGCATTTGAACAAATTAAAAAGGAGATAGTTCATGCCGTAGCCCTCGGTCCAGTCCGGTCAGGGCAAGATGTTAAAATCGTGCTGTACACCACAGCCGGGGAGAATGGCCCAACCTGGAGTCTCTGGCAGAAAGCACCAGGGGAGACTCGAGGTCGACCCCTGGGGTTTTGGAGCCGGGGATACAAAGGATCCGAGGCCCGCTATACTCCCACTGAAAAAGAGATTCTGGCAGCATATGAAGGCGTTCGAGCTGCTTCAGAAGTGGTCGGCACTGAAGCACAGCTCCTCCTAGCACCACGATTGCCCGTCCTGGGCTGGATGTTCAAAGACAGGGTCCCCTCTACGCATCATGCCACTGATGCTACGTGGAGTAAGTGGGTCACGCTGATCACACAGCAAGCGTGAATGGGGAACCCCAATCACCCAGGAATTCTGGGAGCAATCGTGGAGTGGCCAGCAGGCAAAGATTCTGGAGTATTGCCAGAGGAGGAGGTGACACGTGCTGAAGAGGCCCCACTGTATAACAAGCTGCCAGAAGAGAAGAAACCATATGCCCTGTTCATGGATGGGTGCTGTTGCATTGTGGGGAAGCAGCGGAGGTGGAAGGCTGCTGTATGGAGCCCTACACGACAAGTCGCGGAAACTGCCGAGGGAGAAGGTGAGTCCAGCCAGTTTACAGAGGTGAAAGCCATCCAGCTGGCTTTAGACATTGCCAGTCGAGAGAAGTGGCCAGTGCTCTATGTTTACACCGACTCCTGGATGGTGGCCAATGCCTTGTGGGGGTG